>NC_064638.1:1186295511-1186618844 GCF_023864345.2 Schistocerca serialis cubense
ATACGCATTGGCGGACTGAGAATCCGCATTTCGCGATCGAGAAGTCTCTTCACCCTCAACGGGTGAATGTGTGGTGTGCGATGCCCAGTGACTGAATTATAGATGCGTTATTCCTTGATGGCACGGTGACTTCTGAATGCTAGGCGATGGTTTTGGAAGAGAATTTCATCTCCATTATCCAAAGTGACCCTGATTTCGATAAGATGTGTTTCATGCATGACGGAACTCGACCCCATCGAAGCAGAGAGTATTTGATGACCTGGAGGAGCACTTCGGGGACCGCATTCTGGCATTGGGTCTCGATTGGCCGCCATACTCTCCAGATCAGAACACATGCGACTCCTTTTTGTGGGGCTGTATTAATGACAAGGTGTACAACAATTATTGTTACTGCGGGTGCGTTTCTGTCTTCTTGCACATTCTCTCATCACCCATTTATCCATCCGGAATTGTCATAGCGACGTTGCCTAGGGTTTCTTCTGGGCCACCAAGGTCTTCCCACGCCCGGTGGGCCCCAAACTGGAGCAGTTAATGGTTTTGCTGATTAAATACGACAGACTCGTTTCTATCTGGCTGTCGGAATTGCTGATTTTGTTCCTGTCTAAAATCATTCTGCTGAGAACCACGTACCACATTCACAAGATACTGGCTTCTGTCATTTCTACCATTGTTGTTTTTTAGCATTAATTTTAGCAGTAATTGATTCGAACTGAGCATTAATTGTACTGAGCAACATGCTCAACAAATCGTTTATGTCTCCAGCTATTACTGGTTATGACTCTTAACTCTGGTTCTTTCGTAATAGTTTCCTAGTATCCACCGTCACTTGATTCGGTTTTGATTTTAATCCCGAATTCCGTAGCACTCGTCAATGGCAGGAATTCCATTTTATTCTGTTCCTGTCTTTCAGAGGTAGCATTTGTGATGCTAACCGCCGGTTCCTCAACAATTGGTTCTGCTGCCAGAGTCCCCCTTTGTTGTACAGATTGTTCCCCGTTAAGTACAATCAAATTATCAGTTTCATTTGTGTCCATTATGTTGCCTGTTTTACTGATTAATTCATATTTTGAAATTTTGTGGCTTATTTCCACCACTTACTACTGACGTGCGTGAGTGACTTTATTCTTAGCGGAAGGGTTTAATTCGCCACGAATCTGCACAGTGCAAAATTCGTGCTCAGAACAATATCGAGTTGGCGATATAACTGACCATGATCGCATATGAATAGTGAAATTTTACAGTGAGTAGGGCAATCGTTACCGAAGGAAAATAACGCCGGTTAGTTGGAGGAAAGTGTACAACAGACTCTTCTGAAGGAAGAACCTTTTCTAAACTTCAGCTAAATACTGATGATAATTTTGAAATAGGTGGGTATAGTGCAATCGCTCACGAACCGCACAGGGGGAAAAAGGGTACCACGTAATATTTACAACAAAAATCATTGATAACAGAAAGAAAACACTGATTAACTAAAAATAAGGGATAATTAAATGGTCGCCAGCCCACTAAGGGAATAAATCTCCAGAATCTTGAGAAAGGTAATGGCAAATTTATCAAATAATCACTGGCTTGGCAACAGACTGTTGTCACGCTTTTCCACAGCACAGCAGTTCACAAGAAAATAAATGAATCAGAAAGCACTGAGTTTGCAGTTACTTATTACGAAATACTAAATTTGGAAAGATACGTTAAATGAAATTACTGCTTAAATGAATGACTGGCTTAACTTAAATTCTGTTATGTAAAAAAAAAAAAAATACTTTCAGTAACCTCAGTATAACGTAATGCAAAATTTAGAAAAAGGCAAGCAATTTACTTTTGATTATTGAAAGATTGAATTGAATTTACCTTAAGCAAATGAGCAAACGATTTTACTTTTAAAATAACAACAATAAAATACGGCCT
Source organism: Schistocerca serialis cubense (assembly GCF_023864345.2). NCBI lineage: Eukaryota > Metazoa > Arthropoda > Insecta > Orthoptera > Acrididae > Schistocerca > Schistocerca serialis. The sequence continues at coordinate 1,186,297,417 of NC_064638.1, forward strand.
CGGGCATGGTTGTGTGTGATGTCCTCAGATTGGTTAGATTTAAGTAGTTCTAAGTTCTAGGGGACTGATGACCTCAGATGTTAAATCCCATAGTGCTCAGAGCCATTTGAACCATTTTTGAATAAAATACGTACCAAGCCGACACAAGTGACTCGCTACGATAAATACAGAATAAATGATATTACGCACTCTTAATTTGTGCTATATCTTTAGTTATTAGTTTTGCCAGTGAAATTTTACTTTACTTTAAGTAGCCTCTGTCATGCACTACAAGAATGAACAGTTACTGAGGCAGAAAATTCAGACTGAAACTTGTCATTAACAAACACACAAAACTGTGCAGAAAATAGCTAATCAATTTTCATATTCTTAGACACTCGGTGATTGCATGGAAAGGAAAAGGGACCCTGCTCGATAATAATGTCCGAGGACAATGACAACACAGGTACCATACAAGTTCTAACTATTGCAGGTTATTATTCAGGTTAGCCATACTTCGTGAAGGAAATGTTGCTGGGCAATGCCTACGTTTCACTTAACAGTCTGAAAGGTCTCTGTTGGATTCCTTTCATGTTTGATTTCTTAAATCTGTTGTCATTTATGGAATAATTCCTCTTCAAAATTTACTGTGGCATTTCTGACTATCTGGGAGGAGACTGAGTAGTGGAATGTGTTACTTTTACACATAAACAAGAACGATCTGTCACACTACAACACTTTAAAACACAGTTTATATGTAATTCATGTCACACAGTCTCATACGGAACCTACATCCGCTTTCTTTTATATACTGTATATGATAAGATACTGTCATCCCCCTTCCCTTCTGTGTGGGAGGATGAATGAGCAAATGTATTTCTAGTTGCATGCTTGAGGGTAGCAGACAAGCCTGTCTGCTAGAGAACAGTAGGACCAACGTCGGAGCAGGTAGCTACGCTTTCTAAAAGCAAAGAGGTTTCTATCCTTAGTATGGTCCTGCCCGTCCTTTGTCATGTTGGTATAGGAAGCTGCCTCTCTGGTCACTTCCGTTGGTATTGGTGAGGCACCCCTCAGGTAGGAACCACGGCAGTCTGACCGTGGAGGGTCTGAAGTGGTAAGATCTCCAGCTAAGCGCGTGTCTGCTAAGTCCGTAGGACAATGGATTTCTTAAGTTCAGCCTAACTGAAAATTTAATCACCTTTATTTCAGGTTTAGCTCTAAAATATCTAATGTTATCTTAAATTGCAACGCAGTGTAATTCGAGTGTGAAGTTCAGAATATATTCCGGTAGTTGCTTTGTCACTACTTTGTGAGTAAAGTGGAACCACGTGTTGATCAGTAACTCTAACTCTAACGATTTACACAATACGATCCGGCGGCAAACCCGAGAAGCGTATTTGCAACTCTAACTAAGTTCATCAATCTTAAATGCGAATGTGCGTGAGATTATAACGTCTCGTCTTGACAATATTTTTCAATATAGCAACTTTTCTTTATGTTCAACCCACGTGGGGTGTACTTTGTGAGACCACTACCACGTGCTTATATAATTGTTTGACCCATCAGGTTAATAGTAAGACGTTAGTAACCAGTTCGAGATTTTTCTTTTGTAAATTGCTTTTCGATCTAATTTATTTTAATTATCAAAATTATTGTGGAGTTATACGCTTTGTGTAAACCAAGTTGACCACGTGAAGCATGTGGTGTAATCATCAAAGTAGCCCTCAGCTATTCTTTTCGGGAAGATTTCACAGAGAGTTTGTATGAATTTAGTATACCAGTGTGTGGTAATTACATGACGGACAGGATTGTGCTACGAACGTAATTTCTTTGGGTGAAAATTGAATCGGTTGGTTGTGGTTAATTTCCTCTTGCATATGTTTCAACGTACTTCGTGTGTTATTTTATGAATGCAGTGTTGTGTGCAGTCTCCCAATCTTGGCTCCATATTTGATGTGTTCCGTAAGATTACAATCTCACATTTTCACAATCCTAAATAAGGCACCAGCTTAGTTACGACTCGAGTTTAATATGCTGAAATTTCAATGATCAGTGTTAAAATAAATTTCCAAATATAAACTGATTTACTTCTTTTTATTTAAATTCTCTTTTTTATATATATATATATCTTCGGTTGTCGTATGACTATTAAAAGATTATAATTAATGTTAGTCTGGTTGGGAATTTGGTAAGCTAGACTGGATACCTGTTGCGCAGTAATGCAAGGTTAACTTCCCCAGACAGCTCACAGCTTTTAAACCGCTTTTATTGTCTAGCAGTACCGCTTTCATAGCAAATTAAAGTAACAACGTTACAAGTCTTACGATGTTGTAGCTATGCGGACGACGAAGAATGTAGTCGAACGACAATGCTGAGCTGCCGCTGTTGCTGCTGTTCGTGAGAAACCCGAGTCGTCACCAGAGCCACGGATAATTTTGGGACAGACAATAGTTGGAATTGCAGCTTCCTCCGTCTGTCCACTCCTGCCGTGCGCTCAATATTCGTGGGTTAACGAATCAGGCGCGCCTACACTGGCGCGAGCATAGCTGCTCACCGCGTCGGCGAGAGCGCCCAACCAACACATCCGCACTCTTTCATCACTCAAGCTGCTCTGCCTCATCTCTGCTCGCAACGCGACAGAGACTCTCGATACGAAAGATAAACAACGGCACAGCTACTATCATTTCGTCGTTGCTATCGATACATTTCAATAAAGTTCCCTTGGCTATTACCCAGCAATATACAATATTTTCATGATGTTTACAGTCAAAAATAAATACACTGTTACATTGATTACGCATTAAATATAGTTTCTGTAATAAAGCTTACAGATTCAGAATCAGAAATATAGTAGAAGCTATCAACAGATATTAAACGGCGAAAAATTTTGGATGCTGCAGAAGTTATTTTATCTGCATTTTCTATGTTACAGGGTGACGAGAGTTGATGTTATCAAGACGAACCCACTAAAAAACGACCAAGTGCAGCATAGGCCTCTCATGATTCAACTAGACCGAAGGAAGTAGCGATGTGACGTGCGAGTAGAACGGCATCCCAATAGGTGCTGTTCTGACAGTTTCTTGTGGTTGTATGAACGTTTTGTGCGCTTTGCTCAAGTGGCGGGGACACCTGAAGCATTAAAATCGTCGTCCTAACTTTTGTCTATTTTTATTCATACAGTACCGAAACCTCTTGGGTAGACGAGGTATAATTTACGTCACGAAACAGGAGTGACAAATTCATTATATCCCTTGTGAATGACGAACTGCAAGTATACTTTCACTGCAATCAGTCCCTCTTTGAATTCGATACGAACCATTACTGCGGACGGACTTCAGAAAATAACTTACACAGCAAAGCTATGCAGAAATAACTACAAACATTAGCCTTTTATCGTCGCTACGCAATGAAAACCTCGTAACTCAAATTGGTCAAATTTTACAGGAGAAACAAAAAACTAATTATAGAAATCACATGAGGACCTGATTAGTCAAATGTAGTGGTTTCTGCTACACAATATGGATCCGGTCATTGGTACATAAGACCTTATTGTTGTTGTTGTGGCCTTCAGTCCTGAGACTGGTTTGATGCAGCTCTCCGTGCTACTCTATCCTGTGCAAGCTTCTTCATCTCCCAGTACCTACTGCAACCTACGTCCTTCTGAATCTGCTTAGTGTATTTATCTCTTGGTCTCCCTCTACGAGTTTTACCCTCCACGCTGCCCTCCAATACTAAATTGGTGATCCCTCGATGTCTCAGAACATGTCCTACCAACCGATCCCTTCTTCTAGTCAAGTTGTCCCACAAACTTCTCTTCTCCCCAATTCTATTCAATATCTCCTCATTAGTTATGTGATCTACCCATCTAATCTTCAGCATTCTTCTGTAGCACCACATTTCGAAAGCTTCTATTCTCTTCTTGTCCAAACTAGTTATCGTCCATGTTTCACTTCCATACATGGCTACACTCCATACGAATACTTTCAGAAACGACTTCCTGACACTTAAATCTATACTCGATGTTAACAAATTTCTCTTCTTCAGAAACGATTTCCTTGCCATTGCCAGTCTAAAGACTTTATTATACACTTCAAATTGTCTGCCGGTTTTTGGAGTTTCGAGGTTTTCACAGTTATTTTTTTGGTAGTGATGGAGATAAGAGGCATGTAACGAGTGCACGGTTAAGAATTGAAATGAATTTATTTTACAAAAACTTACTTAAATTTTGCATTGTTTGTGTATTATGAAACATCTGTAACGATATATTGTTACAGATATAAAGTGAAATGAATAATTTCACACTGATCCAAATATTGGAATCTGGATGTTAACAGTCCGCAGCTCGTGGTCGTGCGGTAGCGTTCTCGCTTCCCACGCCCGGTACCCGGGTTCGATTCGCGGCGGGGTCAGGGATTTTCTCTGCCTCGTGATGACTGGGTGTTGTGTGATGTCCTTAGGTTAGCTAGGTTTAAGTAGTTCTAGTTCTAGGGGACTGATGACCATAGATGTTAAGTCCCATAGTGCTCAGAGCCATTTTTTTATGTTAATAATTTACATTGTTTAAAAACATAGAAACAATTTTGTTAGCTTTAATTAACCTTTTATTACTGTAAACATTTGTGCAGTTTATTAACATTTATTATTGTTACTATTGCTGCTACACTCACAGTCATAGGTGGCTGTAAACAAGTTTATTTTCGGCTGCATTTTTTTAGACACGGACGTGTTCTCTCATTACAAATGTGAGGCAGTGTGTCACAAAATGAATGCACATCCTTAGGAAGGACCACCTTTAGTCGTTGCAAATGCGTAAACTTCTCTGCGCTGATCTTTAGTGGTGAAATGTAGAGAGGGGGCACTGTAAATGAGCTGGGTATGTTTGACAACCCTCTTGGAAGTGATTCCCATGTACCGCTGAATTTCAATTTATATTTCATTTTTGCGGAGGGATCATACTTAAGACACCGGATATCAGTCACTGTTGGATCCCCAATTTTTTATCCTGGCCGAATAGACAAATACAACGAGAGTTTATCATAGGACTTGAAAAACGTGTGGTCCAAATAATTGACAACATAAGGTCTAGGACTTTGTCTTGCTGTTGCACAAACTTCTACATAGCCAGCAGGAGTATAAATGTGTCTGTTTTTTAACTTCCTTTCTATGGTGGAGTGCATAGAATCACACTCCATTTGAGTGTGACCTTTCTCCAGAAATTTTTGCACTATTGTAATGCCTTTCTGATTGGCGAGATGAGCCAGTGCATTACTCATGACTGAGTTTCGATTCTGGTACGTGCATCCGTCGCTATAGAAAATAGCTTCTGAATCATTTTGGACATACGTTTCTGTAAGATGCACAAGTATACTGGCAAATTCCGAAGCTGTTAAGCCACCTTCACTCTCGTGCCAAAGGTAACAATAACCATCGTTACTTTTTAAATCATAGATGGTAAAGTTGTGGACCTTCAGTTTGCTTTTATAGTACAGTGCAGATGCTTTTAGTCTGGGAGAAAGCAGAAGTGCTTGAAGGTCCATTGTAAACACTCTAGCTGATCCTAATTTATCACTATTTTTCGCTTCCCTTGCCTCAGTTTTTCGGGCCATATGCAAAGAGTATTCATTGTCTGAGGGATTGCCTGTCTGGTGAGAACGACAAAGATCGCACTGGTCCTTTTTAGGCGAAAATAAGTTAAGATTAATTTCATCGAATACCTCGCAGAACTGTTTGTAAATAGCTGGGATTTATCCTCTTTTCTTGCAAAATTGTACATATTCCCTATGTAGTTCTGATTTACTCTGCCAGTTAGGTTCCAAGTAGAGTTTTGTGGAAGAACGACGACAGTAATGCGATTCCAGTTTCGGCAACTCTGCAAAAAAATCTGATGCTGATTGTCGTCCACCTGAAACTTTAATTGGTCTCTCCTGCATTTGAGGCCCTTCTGCAAGCGTTCTTCCTGATGCACTGGATGCCCATGTTCTGACACTCCATTCGCCTGAGCACAAAGTATTCAGAAACATAGTCTTGCAGACAGTTTTTCTCTGTCCTATTGCAAAATTGTAATATAGTGTGTTGGAACGGTGAGATTTATTAGATTCTGAGTTATTTCTGCGTCTCTTAACTGGAACGTAGTAGACATGGCTTCTGACAAAAAAATTTTCTTTCACCGCAAGACATATCCTGCCAGAAATGATTAAATATTAGCTGTCTCTGCTCTTCTGTAATGTCCTTGCAATTCCTGTTCCGATTTAAGGAAGAATGTTTACAAGTACATCGTGGTTTCATTTCCCTCCTACTTCTGCTCATTGTTGGTCTCTTTTTGCCAAACTCATCTTTTTGCATTCCTAAATAATCATGTCACCTCATACGTTTTTCTTTCTGCAAACTTTGAAGTGATTGATTACTTTTCCTTTTACGGCTCTGCTTAGTACTTTTTACTCCCACATCAACCTCGTCATCGTCGTCTTCTGTGCTGTTGTTACTGTTATGGTCATTTTTGTTTTTATGTGGATCATACACATCACTACTGCCACTGGAGATATCATCCTCGCTGCCGTGTTCGAAAAGACTTTCAAACTCAGAAGTGGAATTCGCCTCTGTATTGGCTTCTTTTTCCGCTTTATCTGTAGTGTAAACAATAATGTCATCAATAATATTTAAATAATTTAATCACCACAACTTCCAAACAAGGATCTTACTTGAAGTTACAACAATATGAACTACGGTTTACCTTCATTTAGTAAAGTCTACTCTTTCCTTTGGTGCAGGACAAGGAGGAACCTGACTAGAATCTTCTTCCGGTGATTTGATGCGATATGATCCGTTGTCGGCTTGTTTCACAAGGTGAAGAGTGAATTTACTCTTTTTACCCATAGCTGAAAACAAAGTAGTTACTGTAGAATGTATAGGATTCTGTTCAGTTCTAAAATTAAAACCTCGTATGTACCGAGTGCAGTCTGTTTTACGCGCGATGAAAAACTCGTAAGTCAACATTGTATTTAACGAGGTCATTATTAATTATGTATAAAAAAATGGCTCTGAGCACTATGGGACTTAACATCTATGGTAATCAGAACTACTTAAACCTAACTAACCTCAGGACAGCACACAACACCCAGTCATCACGAGGCAGAGAAAATCCGCGACCCCGCCGGGAATCGACCCGGGAACCCGGGCGTGGGAAAATTATGTATATTAAAATACAATACATAAATACCTAGAAGTACTAACACGTACCTTTAGCAATAAAGCAGTGTTGGGTCTGTCAGTCAAAAAAGTTACTCTCACATCAAAAAATCGTTTTAATCTCGGAGCATTTGTTCGCCCTGCACACTAACAATGGCGATTACCGGAGATGCGAGGTTTACAGCACAACTACATATCGCTGGAGATGTGAGTTTTTCATTATTGTCGCTAGATGGCAACACCGTTCAACTCGAAGAAGGAAGGTTTCAACAGCCCATGTGGCATAATTGTCTGCATTTGGTATTGCAGTTACGTGGATTTCATTGTCAGATGGAGTTACGAGGTTTTCACTGCCTAGCGACGTTATGATTCTTCAATTTTTATTCACCACGACCGGTTTCGAATCGCCTGCCGGCCGCAGTAGCCGAGCGGTTCTAGGCGCTTCAGTCTGGAATCGCGCGATCGCTACGGTCGCAGGTTCGAATCCTGCCTCGGGCACGTGTGTGATGTCCTTACGTTAGTTAGGTTTAAGTAATTCTAAGTTCTAGGGGACTGATGACCTCAGATGTCAAGTCCCATAGTGCTCAGAGCCATTTGAACCATTTCGAATCACCTAGCGATTCAGCATCAGACAGTACACATTTAATGAACACTTCGAGCGTTGTGGGGATAGTGTAGTTGTAGCAAGATATAAAAACGAAACAAGTAGGACGGTTTTATTTTTATATCTTGCACTGCTGCACGATCCCCTCAATGCTCCAAGCATGCATTAACCCTTTGAGTCCCAACAATATGAAAAAAATATAATTTTAAAATTTTGCTCAAAATTAACCTTTATTATCATAGAAAGCAACGAATACAATAGAAACTGTCAGAAAGTAAACAATCAATTCTTTTGAGGAAGTGGTTTCACTTGGGAATATACGAGGGCAGTTCAATAAGTAATGCAACACTTTTTTTTCTGAAACAGGGGTTGTTTTATTCAGCATTGAAATACACCAGGTTATTCCCCAATCTTTTAGCTACACAACACTATTTTTCAGCGTAATCTCCACTCAATGCTACGGCCTTACGCCACCTTGAAATGAGGGCCTGTATGCCTGCACGGTACCATTCCACTGGTCGATGTCGGAGCCAACGTCGTACTGCATCAATAACTTCTTCATCATCCGCGTAGTGCCTCCCACGGATTGCGTCCTTCATTGGGCCAAACATATGGAAATCCGACGGTGCGAGATCGGGGCTGTAGGGTGCATGAGGAAGAACAGTCCACTGAAGTTTTGTGAGCTCCTCTCGGGTGCGAAGACTTGTGTGAGGTCTTGCGTTGCCATGAAGAAGGAGAAGTTCGTTCTGATTTTTGTGCCTACGAACACGCTGAAGTCGTTTCTTCAATTTCTGAAGAGTAGCACAATACACTTCAGAGTTGATCGTTTGACCATGGGGAAGGACATCGAACAGAATAACCCCTTCAGCGTCCCAGAAGACTAAAAATTTTGGATTACACATTACTATGAAAGACCAAGTAACTTTCAGTGAATGTTGCACTGTATTTCAAAATGATACTCGTACGTAACACTTATCTTTCATCACAGTCACCGATTCTCTGTAAGCAACGATTGGATCGTTCTACCAATTGTTCAGTACTTCAACGATAGAAACCCGCTCCTTTGTCACGGAGCCTTTCGAAAGCCGCTGCGTGGGCTTCCTCATTGTTGGAAAATCTTCCCCTTTCGCCCCCCCCCCCCCCCCGCTCTCCCCCCCCCCCCCACACACACACACACCCTCGCACCCAATTTTTTTTTCTGAATGCCGAAAACATGGAAATAGCATGGTGCACGATCTGGATTGTGTAACGGATCAGCACATCTTACCCTGTGTGGCCTCGATTAAGTTGTCGGCACCATTTCACTAAAGTTGGACGTGACGCTACATTTAGTCCATATACCGTTCAAATTTGTGTACAGTTTTGGTGTTTTGCCCATAACAATCGTACTACCCCTTGATATTCAACTTTGAAGTGCGTTTCGAGTTGCCTCGTCTTTTCAGTCTCACACTGTGATGCTCCTGTTATTCGCACCTCGGCAAAACTGTGTCTGCAGAATACGAGTCTTCTGACGATCAGACAATTAGCGCGAGACGACGTAACGTTCCGAAGTCTCTGTGTAATTGTAGATCCACTACGGGCTGAACATCACATGGAGGTTGTGGCGTTTATGTTAATTCGCTGTCATGATTTTATTTTAGAACTTGGTATAGGTAGGCTTGGACGGGAGCATAGGGATGAATCTGTCGACATGATAGGGAGAAGTTGTAAAAAAAATAAAAAAAATAAAAATTAAAAAAAACTTTATGGAAATTGGCGGCTTGTTGAATTTGTTGGATGCGGTTAAATCTTAAGACAATAATTAATACATTGAAATCATAACCTGACCTTGCTGGAAACTATAGTCATAACAGTATTTTATCTTTCTAATGCTTTCGCTGAAATAATCGTATTAAAAACGTAGTACAATGAATAAGAGTAATGTGACGAACATCGGTGGTAAGAGCCGAGTGCTGGAGAGCTGTAGTTTGAGCGGGCAGAGGGATCTGCCATAGTCTTCAGTCAGAAGCAGTCTGCCGTCGTCTTACGTCAGAAGAAGTCTGCTTTAACCATTAAGTGACAGATGGCTGGCAGTACTGTGTGTAGCTTGCAACTGATCCGCTGCAGCAAATAACTTTATTGTTAGAAAATGCCTCGTACGATATTTGAAGTGAAAATGAAGGATTTAATACGAAAAAAAGACTTCGTTACTATTTCACTTGATACGGGGCTCGGAACTATGAACAGGCATCGCGTTCTTGATTTTATTGGCTGTCGATCGGCAATAGGCTGCTGTGTGATATATTTTCTCATTACACTATTAAAATGAGATGACATGAAAAGACATTCAAGATAAAAGTAGCGATCCTCGTCACAATCCTAGATTTCACTCTTTATTGGTCAGCTAAGAATCTGCGACCAACAGAGAAAAAAACCGATGGGACATCGGAAAATCTAAAGGTTGTTCCGGGAACAATGATCAGTATTCAGGGGTGTGATAAGAACGAATCTTCGAAGCAAAAATTTCTCGTACACATGGACTCAAAAATGCATACCTTAAGAGCAATAAGCACTTGCTCAAATGGTTCAAATGGCTCTGAGCACTATGGGACTTCTGAGGTCATCAGTCCCCTAGAACTTAGAACTACTTAAACCTAGCTAACCTAAGGACATCACACACATAGATGCTCGAGGCAGGATTCGAACCTGCGACCGTAGCGGTCGAGCGGTTCCAGACTGTAGCGCCTGGAACCGCTCGGCCACCCCGGCCGGCTGAGCACTTGCTAATCTTCACTATTGTGAACCACATCTCTTCTACTTAACAAGTGCTCGTAGCTCTTAAGACATGCAATTTAGAGCCTATGTTTATCACACAGTTTTTTCTTGTTTTGACCCATACTACCACCTCCTGAAATGTAGAAAACAAAGAGCTTGTAGTAGAAGAGATGTGTTTCACAGTATCAAAGATGACGTCCTCATAGTTCTTAAAGTATGCGTTTTACAGGCCTTTTCTTGCTAAACTTTTTTGTTCGAATGATCGTTCCTGTCATATCCCTGAATATTGACCACTCTTCGTGGGACATCCTGCATAGAATACGTAAGCCTCTCAAGAATAAATCTTGCAGTTCATCCGGCCTAGCCTTAGACATGCAACTTCACATACTCGTAGCAAATAGCTTATGGTGTTAGCACGGTTGATGCAGTAAAAATTGACTAAGGGAAATGCCACAAGGTTTGTACGAATGACTACCTTCTAGACTCTAGGGTGACTGCACTGCCTCGCGCTATCTATGGTCAATTCATATCAATAACGTAAATTTTGCCACCTACTTTTTTTGGAAAACGTGAGGCAATACTAACCCTACGACTTATCTTAGAAGAAAGATTAAGAAAAGGCAAACCTACGTTTCTAGCATTTGTAGACTTAGAGAAACCTTTTGACAACGTTAACTGGAATACTCTCTTTCAAATTCTGAAGGTGGCAGGGGTAAAATACAGGGAGCGAAAGGCTATTTATAATTTGTACAGAAACCAGATGGCAGTTATAAGAGTCGAGGGGCATGAAAGGGAAGCAGTGGTTGGGAAAGGAGTGAGACAGGGTTGTAGCCTCTCCCCGATGTTATTCAATCTGTATTTTGAGCAAGCAGTGAAGGAAACAAAAGAAAAATTCGGAGTAGGTATTAAAATTCATGGAGAAGAAGTAAAAACTTTGAAGTTCACCGATGACATTGTAATTCTGTCAGAGACAGCAAAGGACTTGGAAGAGCAGTTGAACGGAATGGACAGTGTCTTGAAAGGAGGATATAAGATGAACATCAACAAAAGCAAAACGAGGATTATGGAATGTAGTCAAATTAAATCGGGTGATGCTGAGAGGATTAGATTAGGAAATGAGACACTTAAAGTAGTAAAGGAGTTTTGCTATTTAGGGAGTAAAATAACTGATGATGGTCGAAGTAGAGAGGATATAAAATGTAGACTGGCAATGGCAAGGAAAGCGTTTCTGAAGAAGAGAAATTTGTTAACATCGAGTATAGATTTAAGTGTCAGGAAGTCGTTTCTGAAAGTATTTGTATGGAGTGTAGCCATGTATGGAAGTGAAACATGGACGATAACCAGTTTGGACAGGAAGAGAATAGAAGCTTTCGAAATGTGGTGCTACAAAGAATGCTGAAGATAAGGTGGGTAGATCACGTAACTAATGAGGAGGAATTGAATAGGATTGGGGAGAAGAGAAGTTTGTGGCACAACTTGACTAGAAGAAGGGATCGGTTGGTAGGACATGTTTTGAGGCATCAAGGGATCACAAATTTAGCATTGGAGGGCAGCGTGGAGGGTAAAAATCGTAGAGGGAGACCAGGAGATCAATACACTAAGCAGATTCAGAAGGATGTAGGTTGCAGTAGGTACTGGGAGATGAAGAAGCTTGCACAGGATAGAGTAGCATGGAGAGCTGCATCAAACCAGTCTCAGGACTGAATACCACAACAACAACAACTTTTTCAACCACGTTTCATGAAAGTATTAACTGGACTTCAACTACTCCAGCAGATTGCCCTTCTGTTACCTGACTATCATAAAAGCTAGCCAACACTGAGGGAAGAACTGTGCAGGGAATCAACTGCATTGATTTTGTCCCATTTGATCTCTTATCAGCATCCTATGTTGCCCTTTAGCTGCAATCCAATCACGATTAGCTCTGTGGTTTACGAATGGTGGGTAACTAGGAGTGCATGGGGGATCGTAGAATTAGCACAGCTTCCTTGTTTCTCATTGTAGAAGCGTGTGAACGTCCACTGAATTTTATTTTTCAAAGTTAGCTCGTGGCATGACTGGACCGGGGCCAGTTTCTCGTGCTCTTTTTAAAAATGCGTCTTGCTATTGATCAATCAGACAAAGGTTCGAATTTCGTGCAGTGAACTGGTGAGAGGCTGAGTAACAAGGAAGTGACACTTTCAGTTTCCACCAAGTTGGGCAGGCATTTAGCGCCAGGGGGTCATTTCTTGCAACGATCGTGTGACGACACTCCCACTTTGGGAGTTTTCACCAGAGCGCAACGTCTGGAAAGTTTTAGAAAGTAGATGTTAACAATAAGTTGCGATATGAAGCTGCTTCCGAGTACACGTAAGAATAACATTTTAGTTGGGAATCTGGTAAGTCGTTTTGGTTTCGTAATGAAACAAGGGCCCCGGAGTAGACAACATTCCATTACAACTACTGACAGCCTTGAGAGAGCCAGTCCTGACAAAACTCTACCATCTGGTGAGCAAGATGTATGAGACAGGCGAAATAACCTCAGACTTAAAGAAGAATATAATAATTCCAATCCCAAAGAAAGCAGGTGTTGGCAGACTTGAAAATTACCGAACTATCAGTTTAGTAAGTCATGGCTGCAAAATACTAACGCGAATTCTTTCCAGACGAATGGAAAAACTGGTAGAAGCCGACCTCGGGGAAGATCAGTTTGGGTTCCGTAAAAATATTGGAACACGTGAGGCAATACTGATCCTACGACGTATCTTAGAAGATAGATTAAGGAAAGGCAAACCTACGTTTCTAGCGTAGAGAAAACGTTTGACAGTGTTGACTGGAATACTCTCTTTCAGATTCTGAAGGTAGCAGGGGCAAACTACAGGGATCGAAAGGCTATTTACAATTTGTACAGAAACCAGAAGGCAGTTATAAGAGTCGAGGGACATGAAAGGGAAGCAATGGTTGGGAAGGGAGCGAGACAGGGTTGTAGCCTATACCCGATGTTATTCAATCTGTATATTGAGCAAGCAGTAAAGGAAACTAAAGAAAAATTCGGAGTAGGTGTTAAAATCCATGGAAAAGAAATAAAAACTTTGAGGTTCACCGATGACATTGTAATTCTGTCAGAGAGCAGTTGAACGGAATGGACAGTGTCTTGAAAGCGGATATAAGATGAACATCAACAAAAGTAAAACGATGATAATGGAATGTAGTCGAATTAACTCGGGCGATGCTGAGGGAATTAGGTTAGGAAATGAGACACGTAAAGTAGTAAAGGAGTTTTGCTATTTGGGGAGGAAAATAACTGCGGATGGTCGAAGTAGGGAGGATATAAAATGTAGACTGGCAATGGCAAGGAAAGCGTTTCTGAACAAGAGAAATTTGTTAACAACGAGTATAGATTTAAGTGTCAGGAAGTCGTTTCTGAAAGTATTTGTATGGAGTGTAGCCAAGTATGGAAGTGAAACATGGACGATAAATAGTTTGGACAAGAAGAGAATAGAAGCTTTCGAAATGTGGTGCTACAGAAGAATGCTGAAGATTAGATGGGTAGATCACATAACTAATGAGGAGGTATTGACTAGAATTGGGGAGAAGAGAAATTTGTGGCACGACTTGACTAGAAGAAGGGATCGGTCGGTAGGACATGTTCTGAGGCATCAAGGGATCACCAGTTTAGTATTGGAGGGCAGCGTCGAGGGTAAAAATCATAGAGGGAGACCAAGAGATGAATACACTAAGCAGATTCAGAAGGATGTAGGTTGCAGTAGATACTGGGAGATGAAGAAGCTTGCACAGGGTAGAGTAGTCTCTGGACTGAAGACCCCAACAACAATAACAACAACGAAAGTAATCGGTGAAGTAATTAAATCAGTTCAAAATGGTTCAAATGACTCTGAGCACTATGGGACTTAACATCTGTGGTCATCAGTCCCCTAACTAACCTAAGGACATCACACACATCCATACCCGAGGCAGGATTCGAACCTGCGACCGTAGCGGCCACGCGGTTCCAGACTGAAGCGCCTTTAACCGCACGGCCACACCGGCCGGCTTAAATCAGTTACCAAGGGAGTTACGTAGATGCGTATGTTAACTTTTTTTTGGTTTTCAACTTAGTCTTTGCAAAGGAGTCTTGGTTTTCCTTTAGCCACCATGTCCTCTACAGACAGTCTAGAGTAGAATGTATGGTTACAATCCAGGTTTGACAGCAACCATACGCAGTTCGTAGGAATTATTGGTGAAATTATCTTCTAGTATTTTTCTCCACTGTTGTAGCGAGTGACTGAATTTTTAAAGTGTGCACAAGAGTAACCGTGTCCGATCTCTCCGGTGCCACGATCCTTTGTTGACAGAATAGTAGCCATATAATTTATTAAGAAATCAAACGCTGTAAGGAATTATAAAGTTAAGGTGATTTTTTTTGTTTGTTAAATGATTGCTAAATTTCGAATAGAAGTTTGATTCGCTAGTCTTTTCGTCTGCATGCATTTCACCGCTCCTGTCCATCTCCCATGATTAACGTGAATAGTGTACTTGGTTGAGATATGTCTTTCAAAATTGTCAGTGAAATTCATACCCTGATCAGTCGTCTCAGTTCGTTTAGTTAGACTCCGTTGCCAGTTTACAGATCAGTCGTATGACCAGGTATCATTATGTTTTCTTGCTGGCCTCAGAGAACACTGCACTCAGTGGAATTTACCAATAGAGGCAGTGCCTGCTATTGACAGGAAGTACAGTAGTTCCACGAAGCCTGTTTGACATGGCGAAAGGCGTATTCCTTATTCAGAACACTGCTAATGTTAAGAAGTTAGATTAAATGGAATGAACCATTTAATAAGAAACGCGAGTTGGCATCTTTTAAAACAAACGCTGATTTTTGGCAGCTATCCATCTGGACACCCTTGTTTACAAAAGGGATGCACAGGATTACAGACACACATCACTGACGTCCGTCTCTTGCAGTATACTAGAGAACATCCAGAGATCAAATGTTGGTATTCACGGTGCAAAACAAGATTCAATCGGCATGGGTACAGGGGGAAAAAAACAGCTTGCTATATTCACACATAGCATAAACAGTTACCTCCATGAAACGTTAGGTTTCACCGAGTTTCATCCTACCAGCACATAAACGACCAGAATATTTTAATAAATATGGTGTTAAAAATTTATTTCCTCTCATTTCCAGTTACTTTCATCCAGTGATTTGGAAGAATTGTTGATTTTTTTTGGGGGGGTTATCACTCTTCTGACTTGTTTGATGCGGCCCGCCAAGCTTTCCTGTCCTGTGCCAACCTGTTCATCTCACAGTAGCACAAGAAACCTAAGTCCTCAATTATTTGGTGCACGTATTCCAATCACTGTCTTGCTCTACAGTTTCTTTCCCTCTATAGCTCCCGCTAGTACCACTTAATACCTGATCTCTTAACAGGTGTCCTATCATCCTGTCCCTTCTCCTTGTCAGGGTTTTCCACATAATCCTTTCCTCTCCGATTCTCCTGAGAACCTCCCCATTCCTTACCTCAGCAGTCCACCTAATTTTCAACACTCGTCTGTAGCACCAAATCTCAAGTGTTTCGATTCTCTTTGAAGTGTCGGCAGAAGTGCCAACACCGCGTTGTTTGAGGAAGCCGAAATGCACGCTATAAGCTCACGCAGGATGGCGTGAGGTCTGAAACAGGATACGTAATGAATGCTATAAAGAAAAGTACGTAGCTTCTGGAATACTTAACTTTAATCTACAATTGGTGAACATTGGTCTTGTTACTGTACATGCTTCATTAGATACATAGCAAAGGATAAATGGCGCCTTGCTAGGTCGTAGCAATTGACTTAGCTGAAGGCTATGCTAACTATCGTCTCGGCAAATGAGAGCCTAATTCTCAGTGAACCTTTCCTAGCAACGTCGGCTGTACAACTGGGGCGAGTGCTAGTAAGTCTCTCTAGACCTGCCGTGTGGCGGAGCTCGGTCTGCAATCACTGATAGTGGCGACACGCGGGTCCGACGTATACTAATGGACCGCGGCCGATTTAAAACCTACCACCTAGCAAGTGTGGTGTCTGGCGGTGACACTACACTCTTCTGTTCTGGTTTTCCAATAGTCCATGTTTCACTACCATACAATGCTGTGCTCCAAACGTACATTCTCAGAAATTTATTCCTCACGTTTGTTGAGGTACTGATCTCGTATTCGGACTACTGGAGTTTAACTTTGTGATTCATTTTGCAGTGAACAGCTGTTAATGTCGCTTCTTTGGCGGTTTTAATTAATCCTGAGGCTGCAAAAGCATGCAGTCCACAATAGACATTCGCTACTGGTGCTGTGTTCTGTGTCCATTTGCAGCCTCTAACAATACCACCACTTGTAAAGTAGGTTAGAAATCAGATTAATAATGTTGCTCAAGCAGCATATGTTCGCTTTATCGGGCAACAACAAAGTCATTGACTGTGGATGGTATCGTCAGAATGGAAATAATGAAGTCACTGTAAAAAAGTCATTAATTTTGGAACTTATCTTGAATGGATTCCCACGTAGATTTCGTCGGATTTGTTATGGCTCATCTTGTTGATTCTAGGGTGATTCCACTTTGACTGCTAGAAGGTCCAGATCTGTGTTTTAGCAATATTTGAAGACCCAACAAATGCGTTTTCCAGGAAATTCTTAATGATCAAACAATCCCAGAACAGAACAATGGTATGGTAGAAATAATTTTTTACTTGATGTTCACGATCCACATTTTTATTAAACTTCTTGTAAATTCACATATACTTCTTCTTAATTGTCACATCATCAAGAAAACAGTTTCGTATCAATTTTCATATATTTGATTTCCACTTTAACCAAACACAAGACTTGACTGTTCTTTTACAAAGCGAAATAACAACTTAACTTCTGCCAAAGTGAAACAAAGACTGCTCTGTGCGGATCTACGCCAAAACAGTGAAAAGTAAGTCAAAGATTATGACAGTCTCACAGAAATGAATACACACAAGAACCATATCACTGTAATATATCGATACATCGGAGTACCTATACATTAATAAAACAAAATGTAACTATTGTCAGAAAAATATGTCTGTTATCTTCGCAGAAAAGTAGTACGATATTACTGGTATCGAGAACTGGGGTTGGAGTGCCGTAATGGTCACGTAAATAGAGAACAATTACAAGCCTCAGGACTGCTCAAGATAGCCAAAGAAGCGACGTTAACAGTTGGCCACTGCAGTGGAAACTGCATCAAAGTGTTAAGTCCCTGTCGTGCCAACCAGATTTTGGTAGCCCCCTGCTTTCACTGTATCTCTTAAGGCGAATGCTGGGGTGGTTCCTTTCAAATGGTCACTACTAATTCCCTTCCCCGTCCATTTTCAAGTCAAACTTGTGGTCTGTTTCTAATGACAGGACGATAGAAGCAAATATTCCTTGAAAGACTTTCGTTTCGGCGAACTTTCTGCGGGAAGAACGGGCACAGCAGGTGGGCCAGACGAGGGATCCAGGCGCCGAGACGGAGCAATAAACAGCATTGTCTGCTGATTCACGCTCGGGACGGCCCACGCACAGAAACGTGCTGACTGGCCGCGCCTGTGATCTATGCTCGCCCAAAGCCCGTATATTTTGAGAGCGGGGATATTTGGTCATTGACTCCTCTCGCCCATGCGTGAAAACAAACGGTGCTATTATAGACTCGTCGTTAACGGGGCGCTTACAAACACCGCTTTCCACGAGATCAGTGAAAAAAAAAGTAAAGGAGTGATCTCGAGACATGAAAAGAGTGGCCTCGGGGGCCGGCGCGCTGAAAGTAGAGCGTAATTTGTTGAATTTAGATCTGTTTGTTTCTCGCACGACTTCGAGTGTCCGCGCCGCACCATTAGAAATAAAGTTGTGTCTGCGGCTGTCGACTTGCCGTTGCGTACAGCTGTGTCCGTCGTTAAGTACCGGAGCAGCTACCACCATTAGTGTATTTGAAAACTGCCATCTACGAGGGTGAGTCAAACGAAAACCTTAAATATGTTTTAAATATTATTTATTGTGCAGAAGTGGTACAAAACTATATCACTTTTCAATATAATCTCCCCCACGCTCACAAAACTGCATCACTTTTCAATATAATTTCCCCCACGCTCAATGCAAGTCCTTCAGCGCTTACAAAGTGCATAAATTCCTTTAGAAAAATGTTCTTTTGGTAGTCCGCGCAACCACTCATGCACCGCGGGGCGTAGCTCTTCATCAGAACTGAACATCTTTCCTCCCATTGCGTCTCTGAGTGGTCCAAATATATGGAAATCACATGGGCCAAGGTCTGGTGAGAATGGTGGATGAGGAAGACACTCAAAATGCAGATCTGTGATTGACAGGCAGTGTCGGGCCTTGCATTGTCATGTTGCAAAAGGACACCCGCTGACAGTAATCCACGTCGCTTTGATTTGATTGTTCGGTGCAGGTGATTTTTTTAGGAGATCTGTGTATGATGCACTGGTGACAGTGTTCCCTCTAGGCATGTAATGCTCCAAAATGACGCCTTTTTCGTCCCAAAAGAGAGTCAGCATAACCTTCCCTGCTGATGGTTCTCTTCGAAACTTCTTTGGTTTTGGTGATGAGGAATGGCGCCATTCCTTGCTCGCTCTCTTCGTTTCCGATTGGTGGAAGTGAACCCAGGTTTCGTCCCCAAAAACGATTGTTGCAAGGAAGCCATCACATTCTCGTTCAAAGCGCCGAAGAAGTTCATCACAAGCATCAACACGTCGTTCTCTCATTTCAGGAGTCAGCCGCCGTGGCACGCATCTTGCAGACACTTTGTGAAACTGGAGCACATCATGCACAATGTGGTGTGCTGACCCATGACTAATCTGTAAACATGCTGCAATGTCATTCAGTGTCACTCGGCGGTTATCCTTCACTATGGCTTCAACTGCTGCAGTGTTCTGTGGAGTCACGTCTCGTGTGCATCTTCCACTGAAGTCACACCATTTGCGAACTTCCTACTCCATTCGTAGACTTGCTACAAACATGCATCACTGTATTGAAACTTCATTCATCGATGAATTTCAATAGGTTTCACCGCTTCACTATGCAAAAACCGAATAACAGGACGCTGTTCTTCCCTGGTGCAAGTCGCTAGTGGGGCGGCCATCTTTATGCTGATACTGCGACGGTATGTGCGCATCTGCACTATGCTGCTACCTACAGGCCATTCTACACGCTGTTTGTAGCACGCTTACCAACGTACAGGATAACGGCGCGAAATTTCAATTTGTTATTACAAATTTAAGGTTTACATTTGACTCATCCTCGTACATGTCCACCGTTACTCTGCATTTCACACTGCAGTGCCGCCGGATGTTCAGCCAAGTTGTTGTTTCTATTTTATACAAAACATTCCGACGACCGACCCAACGATCTTCTTCAGGTGCTGCGAGTTTTTCTGTTCTGTGCACTCGCTGCCTCGCAGAACCTGAAAAAGGTGACTGGGTCGAGGTATGAGAGAAAAGTGAAGACAATGATTTTTTTTATCTGCCAAAGTTTTTTTTCTTTTTCAGGCAACGATATTGTCCCCTACGGCTGGTATACATCGGGGGAGTTGTTCCCAGTCTTGGTAGCAGTGGTGAAAGGACTGGACCTTTAACATGTTGGTCACATTCCCTTGAATATTCTCCAGAGTCCCAAAAGGGAGTCCTTTTAAGACACTTTTCAGTTTCGGGAAAAGAAGAAAGGCACAAGGACTTAGATCAGGTTGAAACGTCCCCTTAGAAAAATTAGTGAATTACTGTGCTGGTAAACCCCTTACGTTATTTGAATTTCAAACAGCTGAGCAAAACTGAACGTACTCAGACATTTCTCTCTTTACTTATTCTGATCATCACTAAACTGACACACAATATTTTTAGCGCACCGCAATCTGACTTTCAATAATCCCCACAAAAGAATGGCTCTGACTAACAATAACCTATACCTTTCATGAATCACTTACCTCACAAAAATCTTCGTTACTCGAACTACTGCAATACAGCGAGCGCCAATACTGCAAGCTAAATAAACGATTCTAACTTCTGAAGGCACTAACTACTGATCGGCATACTTAGCAAATTAAAGATTTTGATAGAGAACAAACAATGTATTTACCTAAATAGTGTTCAAAAGTCATTATATACATATCAGTTCATGACATCCAGTCTTACAAATTTACTCTTTCTGGCGGACACACGTCCAGATCATCCGCTCTCAAAACTCCGCCATCTCGCTCCCCACATCCACCACTGCTGATGGCTCACCTCCAACTTCGCAACGCTACGCGCTGTTCACATCCAACTGCCCAACAATACACAAGCGCATATTCCAACAATGAGTCCAACCAGCCACAGGCTGCACACAGCACAGCCAATGATTTTCATACAGAGCATTAGGTGGCGTTACCAAGATAAAAACCTAAACAGCCTACTTACAAGGTGAATAAGGAGGGTGGGGGGGGGGGGGGGGGGGGAGGGGGGAGGCTGTGGAGTAATAGGAATGCCTTTTGAGGTCAAAAATTCCGTGATGGAAAAAAGCCATTTTTTTTATTTATTTATTGCCAGATTATAGACCCGTTACCTGATGTTTAAAACAGGTCGTACATCTTACAATTTTCGTTTTTCATCTTTTTACAGTTTTCTTTCCTTTTGTTTTATCTACAACATTTACAAAGAATGATACTTTTCAAAATAACAATAATCTAAGGTTGAAATATAAATAAAATTTTGTTGTTTTTTAAGAAGAATATAAAAAGGATAGATGAGAGATTTGTTAGTACCATCACTGAGTGTGACTGACGGTGACTACCTCGGAATGGTTTCTTCGAGCCGTCGACCGCCAGTCACACACACACACACACAAATGGTTATTAGTAGAGAAATAATGTTGCTTATCCTATTTGTTACTAATCCTATGTATTAACTACTTTAGGTGCCCCTCCATGTACAGCATTTGGTGTTTTCTTGGCTAGATTGCCAGCAATTTGCTTATTTACTGTCACATCTCAGCTTCCTCCTCCTGTTCCTCCTCATTGTCACTATTTTCGCTGTCACTGTGGGTATCGCTGCCCATCCTCTGGAGATTTCTGTTACGCTGCACATAGGCATGTCTGTGATGTCGTGTCCGCATACACTCTCCATGTGTTGCTTTTTGATACTGTTTGTCAGTGCGTTTAATTGTGCCCATTGGTCTTCGTCTCTTATTACTGTGTATACTGGGTGTCCCAGCTATCTTGTCCACCCAAAATATCTCTGGAACAATAACAGCTATTGGAAAACGACTTTCACCGGTGTCAGTGTAGGGCTGGGGCCCATGAATGTACATATTTGGAAACATTCTAAAACGAAAGCATATGTGCTTTTTAACACAAACTTATGTTTTTTAAATGGACCTCCTATATTTTTTCTTCAGCAATCCATAGCATGACAAAGCACATACACAATGGCGTTGATTGCATCGCAATATTCCCATTACATCCCGAGATATTGAGACGCGAAGTTGACGCTTGAAACACCCGACATGCGCTGCCAGCGCACGTCCTGAGGCTCAGGCGTGAACCCCATGCTGCCCGTAATCGCGATGCGATTGACATGTGTAATCGCACCTCCATACTTGTCAAGAGGTCCGAAACGAATAATACGGTCTGCTGCCATCAACTCTCATAAGCACATAATGGTTTCCCTCTTGCACGTTTTACGTATCTACGTACACAATATGAACCAGTACCGATCGGTGTACACCCGTCAGGTTGTCTTATTTATCCTGCACACCCAAAATAAGGTTTATCTAATGCGTTATATGACCCATTGTGCCTGTCACGCAGGGCCTGGCTCTACCTAGTCAAGTGTCCAACGTAGTTCCCACTACTGCCACAGTTACCACTTCGCCTTGTTTATGATTTGCGACCCATGCAAACTCCTGTACTCCACCACCCTCCGAGCATCCCATTTGTTGTTGCTTTGGCGTGCAGTACACCGCTTGCGAGTGTAGTCGTGCATCAGAGTAATCTAGTGACGGCACGGAGGTAGTACACATTGTGAATAAACGTTGTGTTGTGGAATTTATACTGTACAGCATAATGTACACACATGAAGATATGGTAGAAATGCTGCTGATCTATGGAGAATGTACGTTGACGGGACATACGTTATGAGATTGCTTTTTTGTTGATAGTACTGTTAGCGAACATTATGATTATTAAGTTAATATGTCTGTTTTCTACCCTACTCTACATACCTGTACTGTACCCTGTTGTAGGTGGACGAAATGCTGTTCAGGCAGAACGACTGTACAGAAGACGATTCCCTGACAAGCCATCGCCTTCGCGCCGGATGTTTGGTCGTCCCACATCTCGTCTACGTGAAACGGGAAGCTTAAATCCAAGACCTCGACATCGTCCTAGAACACGCACAGATGAACGTGCTGAAGTTGCTGTGCTCGCTACCACAGCTGTGAATCCTCAAATCAGCACACGTCAAATTGAACGTGAAGTTGGTGTGTCGAAATCAAGTGCACAGCGTATTCTTAAACGTCATAAATTTCATCCTTACCATGTTCATTTACACCAGGATCTTCATGGAAATGACTTCCGCAATAGGGTAACATTTTGTCGGTGGGCGCAGCAAAAACTTCTGACTAGTCCAGTTTTTTTTTTTTTTTTTTTTTTTTTTTTGCAGATGTTCTCTTTACCGACGAGTCATCATTCTCCAACAAAGGAATTGTCAATATGAGGAATATGCATTATTGGTTCGCAGACAATCCAAAATGGCTCCGTCAGGTAGAGCATCAACGTCCGTGGAAAGTTAATGTTTGGTGTGGGATTATTGGAGATACCATTATCGCACCTTTCTTAATAAATGGCATCCAAAATGGCAGACAATACTCCAGATTTATACGACACAATTTCCTGTTCTCTTGGACACCGTACCTCTTAACCGGAGAATGGTCATGTGGTATAAGCATGACGGATGCCCTGCACATAACGCCTTACGAGCACGACGACTTCTGAACCGTAAGTTCCCTGGTAGGTAGATTGGACGAGGTGGCTCAATTAGCTGGCCTGCCCGATCTCCGGGCCTTACACCGCTGGATTATTTTCTTTGGGGAGCAGTGAAGGATGCTGTTTACCAACGTGAACCAACAACACCAGAGGACATGAAGCAACCAACGCATTATTGATGCTTGTACAGCCTTCAAAGAGGAAACAGTAGCACGAAGTAGGGCATCCTTCATCCACAGAGTGACCCTATGTATGCAAGCCAATGGACATCACTTTGAGCATGAGATGTGAACGCTATGTTTAGTATGTAGTGCTGGTATCACAGTGGAAGTTTCTACAAAGGGCCATTTTACCCAGTGATGTTAAGAAACATTTGTTTGCAACAATTTGTCATTTAACGCAGTAGATAAACATAACATTCATAATTATGTGATAATAAAACTAATTGGTTAAACATGTTTACATTCATCTTCTATGTCCTACCTGAACTTCCCAAATCAAAACATTTTTACCTAAACAACGGTAAAACTTTTAGTTCACTTGCTCGTTTCACTAAAACCATCAACATGAATTTTACTATTACGAGTGAATGATTAACTGTCACTTGCGCTAGATCTACAGTAAAGTAAAGTTTTATCGTTGAACGGCATTACCTTTTTAGTAACGGTTTAACGATAAGCGAAGTTAACTTTGTGACTAACGTTGCGGTACACAGATATGTTACAGAACCGCATCACCACTAGCCTATGGGATAAATACCTGCTGGAATGTACGACGTTAATGCAGGATGGCAGCAGACCGTATTATTCGTTTCGGACCTCTTGATAAGTATGGAAGTGTGATTAAGCGTGTCAATCACATCGCGATTACGGGCAGCATGGGGTTCACGCCCGAGCCTCAGGACGTGCGCTAGAAGCGCATGTCGGGTGTTTCAAGCGTCAACTTCGCGTCTCAATATCTCGGGATGTAATGGGAATATTGCGATGCAATCAACGCCATTGTGTATGTGCTTTGTCATGCTATGGATTGCTGAAGAAAAAATATAGGAGGTCCATTTAAAAAACATAAGTTTGTGTTAAAAAGCACATATGCTTTCGTTTTAGAATGTTTCCAAATATATACATTCATGGGCCCCAGCCCTACATTGATACCGGTGAAAGTCGTTTTCCAATAGCTGTTATTGTTCCAGAGATATTTTGGGTGGACAAGATCGCTGGGACACCCTGTATATCTATGTCTGTATCTGTGTAATCTAAGTTAGTGTATGTCTATTGCCCGCAGAAAAAGACTGTGTTCTGGGGAACCTTCTTCCCCCCATGTGCATGTAGGTGTCTGCCTCAGACTCACGCGGTTTAAGTGCGTGGGATAAGGTCCGTGCCCGGTTAAGAAATGTACCATACTGCGGCTGGAATCGATATGTCTCATTCTCAACCGCTCCCTTATGTCAGGGAGGAAGTCGTGCAGCCTACGTCCCTTATCACTTACATCCCACTCACCTTGCCATGTATCCAAACGCCAACTTTTAAGGTGACGTATCGTCTCTATGGGCACACCGGTTATTGTGTGTACCTTATCTAGTCTCCCCACCTTTAACCAGTACCTTGCAGCTCTGTATTTGATCGTGATATCTATGGGGCATATTCCGAGCACCACACACAGTGCATCCGCTGAGGTGGTACCGAAGGCTCCAGATAGCCTAAGTAGGGCACTTCTCTGCCCTCGTCTGACGGATGCTTTGTTGGTGACCACGTTCAGTCTATGTGCCCATGTGCTAGCTGCAAAGCTGAGTACTGATTCGAAGAGCGCACAGTGGTATGTACATATGACTGGTAGAGGTAGTCTGTACTGTTTTGAATTTAGCCTCACCAGTTTGTGGAGTATTTTTTCTGCTTTGTCTGTTGTTAGCTTTATGTATTCATGGAAATTCAATTTTTCATCTATGTGTACCCCAAGATAGCGCGTAATGCGTGCTCGTTTGATGTTTGTGTCCCCAATTTTAACCGAAGGATTCCTTTGGAGTGATCCTTTCAGTAAAGTGTATGTTGTTTTGTTTTCGGCTATCCTGAGTTTGTTGTTGTGACACCACTGAGTAATTGTTTGTAGTAATCCACTGGCTTTCTCCTCTAACTGGGCTCTGTTGTTTGTAGTGACTACAACTAATAGGTCATCTGCATAGGCGACAATTCCGTCTGACCTGTCATCCCCATCCAGAAGCTGTTGGAGGGGTTCGATTGTTACGTCCCAGAAGATGGGGCCGCAGATCGACCCTTGAGGACAGCCTTTGGTAATTCTTTTAATCACTTTCCGGCTGTCCATTCGACTACTCGGTCTTTACAGTAGTCTAGAAAACTGTTGTACAGTGATTGCGGTACCTCCAGATGTCTTAGCCTCTGAAACAGTGCTGGCCACCAAAGATTATCAAATGTTCCGGCAATGACAATCATTATTGCCATGGCGTATTTCTGTTTTGTGGTGTTAACTGTGTGCAGGGCCTGGTTGATGGCATCATCTATTGATCTGCCAGATCTGAAGCCGAACTTGTGTTGGCTCATACCCCTGAGAGCTCTGTGTGTTTGCAGGCGCTTACACAGTAGCTTCTCCTGAATCTTTGCTAGGGTGTTTATTAGGCATATTGGCCTGTAAGTCTTTGGATCTGAAGGATCCCTGTCCGCTGATTTCTTAATAATGACTGCTTTGGAGGTTTTCCATACTGTAGGTACCCTGCCCAGCCGCAAGGCATCGTTCAGTAACGTTGTTAGGAACGGGGTGATCTGCGGTGCTAGTTTTTTCAGTGTTTCCGAGTGGATTCCATCTGGTCCAGGTGCTGTTTTGTTTTTGATCTCTGAGATTGCTAGCGCAACCTCTTCTTGCGCAAAAGGACAGGTGACAGTTGCAGTGTTGTATGGTGTGTGTAGGTTTTCTCTTAGTGTTGCATGATATTGTGTGTCTGTATCGATAACGTCGTCAGGGAGCACTTTATACAGCAGAAACTCCGCTGCATTCCTCCATACCCTCGTCATCGTGCCGTCATCCTGCCTTAGCGTTCCCAGAACTAGTGGGGTTTTTATTTTCTCTGTCAGTATTTTGTATGGCTCCCCCCATATATTTTGCTCTGTTTGTGTTGTTACAAATAGCTCCCATTGTTGTCTACGCGTGTTGTATAGGGTCTGCCTATATAAGTCTTGTGCATGCCTATATGCTTCAAGTCTTATTCGTCTGTCCCTATCTGCTATCGCCCTTTGATATAATTTTCGTTTGTGTCTTGCGTCCTGTTTGAGTCTCGTAAGTTCGTTGGTCTATGGTACTGGTGAGCAATTTGTGTTCTTTGCTGTCGGTATTGAAGTGTTTTGTGCATGTTGTATCACCTGTGTTAACTCGTGTGCTCTATAATCGATACTTCCATTGATGTTTTCTAGATCGTGTCGTTGGATAATTTCCGTTAATTTGTTCCAGTCTGCTTTGTGCAACAGCAAGTGTCTGGTGTGTGATTTGGTCATTGTGTTCCGAGTGTGAGTTAGTGTGTATGTTATGACATTATGATCACTACTGGTTATGTTGTCGTGTACAGTCCAGTTTGTTACGTATGCCATTGCTGCATTATTTGCTAGCGTGAAGTCGATATTACTGCTCGTACCATCGAACCCTGCATATGTTGGTATAGGTGCTTCCGTATTCATTACATGTAATTGTGTTTCTTGTATTAGATCGGTGATTATGCGTCCTCTGTCATCTGTTCGTCTGAGTTCCAGAGGGTCGATCTGGAATTAATGTCAGCATTTATCACTAATTTTTTGCCTCTGGCATACATTACTAGGTCTCTGATGTAGTCTGCATACGGCTGTATTTGATGGCTGTATTGGGCGTACATGGATGCAATAATAAACCATGTGACGTTCCCGTTAGTTATCTCTATGGTAACCAAGTGTTGATTGCACAACTATGTTACCTTAACTATGTTATAAGTTCTATTTAGAATTACTATTGCAGCCTTACAGTCATTGCTGCCTGTTATTGTGGTAGCATGTTTTGGTAGACATATCAGTTGCCCGTTTCTATTATAAGTTTCTTGTAAGTACATGATGTCTGCATGCAGGTCTTGTGCTAATTTAGGGATTTCCGCGCTGACTGTCGTACTGTTTTGTGTATTATGTTGTAAGAGATTAATTTTTTGTCTATGTGTTCTGGGTGTTTTACGTGTACAAAACATTTACTGCCAGTCTGTGAGTAATCAAAATATATTCGTCCGTGTGCACTTACATGATCTATATATATTTTGTCCAAGTCGAAAGATTCTGACCTGCGCAGGCAGACCTGGAGCATGAGATCGAGCAGCGGCTCTGCTGATGTAGGAATATTTTCTGTCTTTAGGATGTTTCTGTTTGTCTGCTCAGTTACTGGAAAACAGGGAAAATCTCCCTTTGGATGGCACAATCTAAGTAGCATCCGCTGCGCTGTCTGCAGTATCTCTTTTTTCTCTAGCCTACTTAAAAGTAAGTTAAGTTCTAAATTATCATAATTAGGTGCAGCTGGCTTGCTGTTGGTGCTGGTTTCTGTTGCGGTCTCTGAGGTGGTACTACACGGATTGTGGCTTGGTGTTGGCCGCTGATTGGGGGACATTTTAAGACCTCTTTGGGATGTCACACGGTTACTTTTCGTTTTGTCACACGCCTCTTCAATGCTGTTTGCCTTCACACGTTTTTCACTGATGTTGGTGGTGCTTGCTGGCGTGGTGTCAGCGATGGTGGTGATTTGTATGGAACTGACTGTAGGTGTTATGTTGTCTTTGTTTGTGTTTGGAGTGGAGGTTGTTGCTAGACGCACTTTGACATCGTTGCAAATGTCACATGTCTCTCCCTCAGATTTGTCCTCATCTAATTGGTCTACTTTTATAAGTCTGGGTCCGGTAGTTTTGAGTTTTGTATTGGTCTGTAGCCTGAGTGTTTCGATGTGTTTTGATTCAGGGACTGCGTGCCTGTCTGTTCCTTGTTCCTTTTTCCCGGGGTGAAGAGTGCCTCCCGAGACAAATTTGACTGGTTTGATGTACTGTTCACATTTACGTGTATTGTAGGGTTTTCCACGTGTTGATGATTCTGGTTTGTGTTCATCCTGTGTATGTGTGGTGTGATGTACTTCGGCTGGGAGAAATTGTGAGGGAGTATGTCGGTTTTGTTTGTACATTTTCTTGTGCGCAATATATGTAAGCTCATCTTCCAACTCATCTATCCTCTGCATTAATGCTTCCGTGATGGAAGCAGCAGTGTGATATGGGGTGTTGTCATGATGAAGCATCCACTTGTTTGCAATGTCCGGTGTCACTCGACTCACTCTTTTCCTGAGCCTATCAAGGAAATCTTTGTAAATACACTTGGTCGACAATTTGTCCTGGAGGAACAAATTCTTTATGTACGATACCCGTATTGTTAAAAACGCAAATCAGCATTGTTTTGATCTTTGATTTTGTGAGGTAACGGGAGAGTCGTGGCGCCCTGAAAATATTCTAAGTTCGGAGTTGGCTGGATGCGCTGGGGCCTCTCGGTGCCACGTGGTGCCGAGTGTTAGCCGGGGTTCGGGGTCCAGGGAGCATGTGGCTGGGAATTTCATGTTGACGCTGTGTCGAGGACTGTGCTATGTGTCGAAGAAAGGAGATGTCTATGCCGGGAGTGCCAAAGATGGCGGACTTTGTGAGATCATAATGGCAGACATTCTGCAGTTCATATAGAAATTAATAATAGCCAGGTGAATCATGATATCTCAAAAAGAAACATTGCACATTACCATTATTTGTACGGTGTGTGGGGCGGCGGATAAGTTCGTAAAAATAATAAATCTAATTTGCTAGATATATGCTTGCGTGTTGAATCAGTTTCTGGCTTTTAGAATGTTGTTAATGCTGTCTTTCGCCGTTCTCAACACTGGCTCTCTATTTACTTCTTGGCACCCAGAAAGTGATTTAATAAAACATGGAGCCAGTATTTAGAGATCCTAGTGCCCACTTCAATTGAGATACCATTATAGCTGCAGCTTATAGCTCTGAGGAATTAGGAGATTGTCCGGGATTTCTAATCAAAAACGGTTTTCCAAAATAGTTGAGTATATTCTGAAATTCACTGATAAAAAACACAAGTATCCCTACAACCTAACTAACAGACCAGTTCAGAGTCTAATGCGCTGATGCAACTATAAATGTCCGAATTAAATGTTAAAAAGAATGCTCGCCATAATTTGATGAAAATATTTCATCAAACGCCACGCTAAATATTTGGTAGAATGTCTGTCTCGCGACGGCACGTGAAAATACGACAATACGCAAACTGAAGCTAGATAATGAAAATCATTCCAGAATTAACACTGCACATAAAATGTTTTCATGGTTCCGCGTATCTCTAGTAACTTAATACGGCACCCGAGGCTGTTTGTAGCAGATACACTGATGCGACGCGACTACCGACACAGATGGCGTGTCATTCAGCGTCTGGAGAGAACTGGGGCCTTGCTTCCTCGCGCAGCGTTCTTATATATAAAGCCGCGGTGCGGACGGCTAAGGGAACGCCTGATCTTTTCAGCTCTCCCGACTAGCCGCTGGGCTAGTAACGCACCACTTCAAGTTACATAATAATTTATAGCTTCTTTTGCTGATGGCCGATGAAGCTCTTAATTTAAACGTGCATTCAGCACGCATGTAAGTATTGATAATAAAATTTTGACGTGGCTAAGTTAAATATTTTGGGCGAGAGAATTAATTAAATTACACTACACGCAGTAGATGAGCTCTGAACTGGTCCTTTTGAGATCCACTATCGCTATAATTTTATAGGTATTCAAAAGAAACTTTACACATCTTCATAATCATAACGGACCTCCAACCTATTTAAATCTAAACATCCTAGCCTTATTTACTAGCCTACTTAATCTATCTTGCTTCCTTCAGTTTTGAGACGAAAACCACAAAATCATGAATTTCCACTAAAATCTTAATATGTGAAATCCAAAGTACTGTTTTTATTAAATCATTATGAAAGATGAATCTAAATATAAATTTTGAAGTCTCTAGCTCTTTTCTGTTGCGCCAATGATTTTTCCAGAAAAACGTCCAAATTTCGAAAATGACTGAAGTTATCGAACTGATATTTAACACACATTAATTTAGTATTATTCCTGACATGCTAGAAAAGTTTTAGGTCATTTGTTTGACTTTTAAGGTATTGCGCAACATTTATGACGTCAGAGCTAGTTACAGCAGACTGGCTGGCACACAATGGAAACTGATGTGAATTTACTACAGCGTGAGTAGGCTGCTTCCCTACATCACCCTCTACTTAAATTTTTTTGTTTATGAATGTTAATGAATGAAAAAAAATTTAATTACAAAAAGGGAAGCAAGAGTACAGTTTAACTCCCTATAAAAAATTAAAATTGAAATATAAACCTGTAGAAACATTAAAGAAAACTGATTACCTACATTAAGTATTTAAATTGTAGGCATGTTCACTGCCTTTTAACCAATGTCATTACTCAAAATTTTGAGCAAAGTCAATGAAATATTTTGGCATACATATTGCCTTAGACAAACAAACAAACACATACAAATTGAAAAATTATGAAAATCTTAGATCCAGTAAATACATTTTTACATACACAAATTTAAATAAAATAACATGATACATAAACAGATGATTATCTCTTAGCAGTCTTTTCTAAACCTGAAAGAAAAGTTCATACATAATTTTTACACACGTCGTTGTAGCCGCTTTGGCTGGCGTCCTACACTTCCATTCACAAGGGTAGAGGAGGGGAAGTGGCTATGGTGTGCGTCCTTCTCGATCACTCTAAATTACATAAGGGAAAGGGGAGGGGTCACTGTGAGTTGTGTCCAAGTCACTCCACGCTTTCACGCAGCTGCCAGGCTGCCATTATCTGGTTTGTCCTGTAGAACAAACAAAAAGAGTGCCTCAGACTCTGTTCACTTAATCTCTAAGGGTGGGTCACAATGAAATGGGGATATATACATTTTATCCTTCGGTATGTTGCTGGAACAAAGTTAACAGAACCTTTCTCAATTTTACTCTTACGGTTACTTAACTGTCATAAAATCGGTAAACAAATGGCTCAAAACGCCGTTAGTCACGTACCAGAGAAAATCTATGCTCCTAAGGCATACAATCATAAATCATATTTAATCTGAATTTATTATTTCTGGTCCGGAACACTGAACCAATGCTCGGTACATTCCTGATACATTTGTATTTTAAGCACTTAACTGACTCATTTTTGATTACCTTATTCTTAGAGATAGTATGAGTATGCTTAGTGGTTGTTTTCTCAGCTTCTTTGTACATGTGAGTAACTTTTGGTAATAGTACAGTTGTGAGTGTTCAAAACACACTACGTTTAGTTGACTACTAAATCCACTTATTGGTCCTCTGCTGTTGTCAGTTCCACATCTGCAATTAGGTACTTACTTACTTTGAAGTGTATTTATGCTGAGCTAAAATAATGTTTCACGTCTGTCAGTATGTTATTTATTTATGTGTATGTACTTATTTAACACTCACTCTATTAATATTTAAAGCATAGGATAGCATATTTATTTCATATTCATGGTGTACTGCAGCTGATTAGTTTGCTCACGTGGCAATCCATTTCCACTCGATCGGACGCTGAAACCACAGGTAGTCTCTCTCAGACCTACCACTAAAGTGCATCAAGTAATTATGGACAAGCGTAATGCTAAATTCCTTAAACCTATAGGACACCATGAGCTACTCTGTCTCATCTACCATAAGAGTACCTATGGTCGCATTCACGCCTCCAACTAATAACCTCAATACGTGTAGGTGTGTCCTGTTACACACTACACCAAATAACGACCAGCTCCAACCTTATAAATACTTCAGGGACGTGTCCTTCACGTCTCAACTACAAACACTGCTCAATTCTATTACACTGCCTTTCCTTGCTACATCAGGTGAGTTTAACCTTACAACTTATCTGCATATTTTTCCTAACACTAAGCAATCTCTTTTACTATTTCTTAGTTAGCTCTAATGCATACACTAGGTTTCACTACCACTTCAGATCCTGCTTGTACATGAATTCATATATTTTTTTAAATTACTGTTGGTGGACCATTTCCAATAAAACAACACTTTGTACTTACTATATTACCAGGGTACTATACATAATTGTTACTCAAATACATTTGTATCTTCATTACGTCATACTTCTCTATTGTTTGTCACTATTAGGTTTGTCACATTAGGTATTTTTCTTCACTAATCGGTAGATAGAATGGTTACATAAGTCATGGCTTGATAGCCATGACAGAAAATTTTCATGTCTGGAAAGAAGAGGTCGAAATTTTTGAGGACAGGAAAGAGGAAGAATGAGTGAGACCTGAAAGGGAAAGAAGATCTCACACAGCTGGGACTGCACAGCTGCCACACTGTGTAGAGGTTACAGAACAACCTCCTCCCTACAGCATTCATTCATAACCTTTGACCACGCCACGTCGATCTGAAAATACTTTATGATGCCTTTTTAGAACCTGTCTCAGTTCTTCCTTTTGATTGTCTGAAATCTTATAGATTTCCTGCAATTTAGCTTCTATTTTGTCTAAAATAATTGCTTCTTCTTTTTCTTCTGTGTTCAGCTTACTGTTATTAAGATTAACACCTTCGTTCCAATACCTCTTATTTTTCAGAACTCGTATAGGCAGCTCCCAAGTTTCATGATCAGTTACTACATGTTTATCACTAAAAGGTACTATAATTACTCCGGTTATTGGCAAGACCATTTTTAACTGGCTTCTTTCAAAGTCAACAACACTCTGATATTTTGACAAGAAATCTATGCCAATTAAAACCTCAATACTGAGATTGTTTACAATTAAACATGGATGATCAATTAAATTACCATTAATGTTAAAGGGCAGCAAAGCTTCTTGCTTTACCGTTTTTGACACCTTGCCAGTAGCACCAATTATTCTTAGTCCTGATACCCTCATTACTGTAAGCTTGTCCTTACCAGGTAATGCGTCAAAGAAGGACTGAGATATCGCACTCACTTCACTTCCACTGTCTAAGAGACAACGTACATTGATACCCAACATATTCACTATTATTATAGGGTGGCTCCCCCCCATGAACCATGGACCTCGCCGTTGGTGGGGAGGCTTGCATGCCTCAGCGATACAGATAGCCGTACCGTAGGTGCAACCACAACGGAGGGGTATATGTTGAGAGGACAGACAAACGTGTGGTTCCTGAAGAGGGGCAGCAGCCTTTTCAGTAGTTGCAAGGGCAACAGTCTGGATGATTGACTGATCTGGCCTTGTAACAATAACCAGAACGGCCTTGCTGTGCTGGTACTGCGAACGGCTGAAAGCAAGGGGAAACTACGGCCGTAATTTTTCCCGAGGGCATGCAGCTTTACTGTATGATTACATGATGATGGCGTCCTCTTGGGTAAAATATTCCGGAGGTAAAATAGTCCCCCATTCGGATCTCCGGGTGGGGACTACTCAAGAGGATGTCGTTATCAGGAGAAAGAAATCTGGCGTTCTACGGATCGGAGCGTGGAATGTCAGATCCCTTAATCGGGCAGGTAGGTTAGAAAATTTAAAAAGGGAAATGGATAGGTTGAAGTTAGATATAGTGGGAATTAGTGAAGTTCGGTGGCAGGAGGAACAAGACTTCTGGTCAGGTGACTACAGGGTTATAAACACAAAATCAAATAGGGGTAATGCAGGAGTAGGTTTAATAATGAATAGGAAAATAGGAATGCGGGTAAGCTACTACAAACAGCATAGTGAACGCATTATTGTGGCCAAGATAGATACGAAGCCCACGCCTACTACAGTAGTACAAGTTTATATGCCAACTAGCTCTGCAGATGACGAAGAAATTGAAGAAATGTATGATGAAATAAAAGAAATTATTCAGATTGTGAAGGGAGACGAAAATTTAATAGTCATGAGTGACTGGAATTCGAGTGTAGGAAAAGGGAGAGAAGGAAACATAGTAGGTGAATATGGATTGGGGGACAGAAATGAAAGAGGAAGCCGCCTGGTAGAATTTTGCACAGAGCACAACATAATCATAACTAACACTTGGTTTAAGAATCATGAAAGAAGGTTGTATACATGGAAGAACTCTTGAGATACTAAAAGGTATCAGATAGATTATATAATGGTAAGACAGAGATTTAGGAACCAGGTTTTAAATTGTAAGACATTTCCAGGGGCAGATGTGGACTCTGACCACAATCTATTGGTTATGACCTGTAGATTAAAACTGAAGAAACTGCAAAAAGGTGGGAATTTAAGGAGATGGGACCTGGATAAACTAAAAGAACCAGAGGTTGTACAAAGATTCAGGGAGAGCATAAGGGAGCAATTGACAGGAATGGGGGAAATAAATACAGTAGAAGAAGAATGGGTAGCTTTGAGGGATGAAGTAGTGAAGGCAGCAGAGGATCAAGTAGGTAAAAAGACGAGGGCTAGTAGAAATCCTTGGGTAACAGAAGAAATATTGAATTTAATTGATGAAAGGAGAAAATATAAAAATGCAGTAAATGAAACAGGCAAAAAGGAATACAAACGTCTCAAAAATGAGATCGACAGGAAGTGCAAAATGGCTAAGCAGGGATGGCTAGAGGACAAATGTAAGGATGTAGAGGCCTATCTCACTAGGGGTAAGATAGATACCGCCTACAGGAAAATTAAAGAGACCTTTGGAGATAAGAGAACGACTTGTATAAATATCAAGAGCTCAGATGGAAACCCAGTTCTAAGCAAAGAAGGGAAAGCAGAAAGGTGGAAGGAGTATATAGAGGGTCTATACAAGGGCGATGTACTTGAGGACAATATTATGGAAATGGAAGAGGATGTAGATGAAGATGAAATGGGAGATATGATACTGCGTGAAGAGTTTGACAGAGCACTGAAAGACCTGAGTCGAAACAAGGCCCCCGGAGTAGACAATATTCCATTGGAACTACTGACGGCCATGGGAGAGCCAGTCCTGACAAAACTCTACCATCTGGTGAGCAAGATGTATAAAACAGGCGAAATACCCTCAGACTTCAAGAAGAATATAATAATTCCAATCCCAAAGAAAGCAGGTGTTGACAGATGTGAAAATTACCGAACTATCAGCTTAATAAGTCACAGCTGCAAAATACTAACACGAATTTTTTACAGACGAATGGAAAAACTAGTAGAAGCCAACCTCGGGGAAGATCAGTTTGGATTCCGTAGAAACATTGGAACACGTGAGGCAATACTGACCATACGACTTATCTTAGAAGAAAGATTAAGGAAAGGCAAACCTACGTTTCTAGCATTTGTAGACTTAGAGAAAGCTTTTGACAATGTTGACTGGAATACTCTCTTTCAAATTCTAAAGGTGGCAGGGGTAAAATATAGGGAGCGAAAGGCTATTTACAATTTGTACAGAAACTAAATGGCAGAGTCGAGGGACATGAAAGGGAAGCAGTGGTTGGGAAGGGAGTAAGACAGGGTTGTAGCCTCTCCCCGATGTTGTTCAATCTGTATATTGAGCAAGCAGTAAAGGGAACAAAAGAAAAATTCGGAGTAGGTATTAAAATTCATGGAGAAGAAATAAAAACTTTGAGGTTCGCCGATGACAGAGACAGCAAAGGACTTGGAAGAGCAGTTGAATGGAATGGACAGTGTCTGGAAAGGAGGATATAAGATGAACATCTACAAAAGCAAAACAAGGATAATGGAATGTAGTCTAACTAAGTCGGGTGATGCTGAGGGAATTAGATTAGGAAATGAGGCACTTAAAGTAGTAAAGGAGTTTTGCTATTTGGGGAGCAAAATAACTGATGATGGTCGAAGTAGAGAGGATATAAAATGCAGGCTGGCAATGGCAAGGAAAGCGTTTCTGAAGAAGAGAAATTTGTTAACATCCAGTATTGATTTAAGTGTCAGGAAGTCATTTCTGAAAGTATTCGTATGGAGTGTAGCCATGTATGGAAGTGAAACATGGACGATAAATAGTTTGGACAAGAAGAGAATAGAAGCTTTCGAAATGTGGTGCTACAGAAGAATGCTGAAGATTAGATGGGTAGATCACATAACTAATGAGGAAGTATTGAATAGGATTGGGGAGAAGAGAAGTTTGTGGCACAACTTGACCAGAAGAAGGGATCGGTTGGTAGGACATGTTCTGAGGCATCAAGGGATCACCAATTTAGTATTGGAGGGCAGCGTGGAGGGTAAAAATCGTAGAGGGAGACCAAGAGATGAATACACTAAGCAGATTCAGAAGGATGTAGGTTGCAGTAGGTACTGGGAGATGAAAAAGCTTGCACAGGATAGAGTAGCATGGAGAGCTGCATCAAACCAGTCTCAGGACTGAAGACCACAACAACAACAACATAGGGTGGCTTATTCTAGGTTGTACAGGTGGTTCCTCAAATTCATCTAGTAGTTCCTTTTGGATTTGTCTCCAACTAAAGTGATCGACTTCTGTCTTCATTACATTTAGGTCACAGTGTGTAGGGGTTTCCTGAATTACATTTTCAGCTGCCTTTTCCAGTCGGTCTATTAATTTTAAATCGAAACACCGCACGACTTCATTACATTTAGTTTGCTGAACATGACCCAAATCACTGTAGTCTGAGCGATTCTGCGCCTCCAGACCGGGCATAACATTAGTTACAGCTAAACCACTTTCACCATTATCGTCGGCTTCCTTCTCAAGTGACAACTGGTCACAGCTACTGGGTTCATCGACCCCAAACAGCCTACCCTCTACATTCCCACTTATCTCCTGTCCTAAATCTATTAGTACATTATCAACATCCTGCACAGGCACTTTAGATAACAGCACATCATCCTCATCGTAAATATAAGCATGAATTTCTTCTGCTTCTTCACCTGTCAATTCAATATTTTGTAGCTCTTCCCTACTGTTACACTGCTGCGCCTTCTCTTTCTCTTCCCACTTAGAAAGCGTCTCTAACACGGTATCTATCAAATATTGTGAGTGATCTAATATTTCTGTTGTATCCTTAGGTGCTACCGACTCTTCATCCATCTGATCAGTTTGAGTATTCTGATCTGTCTTACCAATTCCCTTAACTACTGGCTTAGGAAAAGTAACCGCCTGGTGAGCGCCAGTGTCCTCATAGACGGGAACTAGTTTTCCTGCCTCGGCCTACTACTGTTTCCTTTATTTTCATTATAGTTGACTGGCACGGCATTACTTTCCGTACTGTTGTTTACATGCATATTTCTGTTTGGAACAAAATTATTATCCCTTGGACGCCATTGTTGGTTCTGATAATTATTTCCCCAATTCCTACCTCTCTTAGGATTACGAACACCTACTGTTCTGATGTTTACATTGCCATGTTGCTCGTTCCTAAAATTACTATTATTGTTATTGGCATTTCTGTTATTACGTGCTTGCTCCTCATTGGCAGCAACACGTTCTACACGTTCCAAATACTCAATGAAACGATCCAGATTGTCTCTAGGGGCAGATATAATTCTAGTTTGCCAATACCATGGCAGTTTGGCTTCAAGACCTAGTATAATCATTTCAGGTTTCAGCTTTTCCGCCAAATGTGACAAACGTGAAATCCATGACCTAGCAATCTCTTTAATAGATTCCTTGCCTGCATTGAAGCGTTTTCCACTCCAAAATTCTCTCAACACTTCATTTTGCTTATTGCTAGACCAATACTCATTAATAAAAGCTGTTTTAAATTCCGCTAATGTTTTACACTTCAACATAACATCAGCTGACCAACGCATGGCGTCACCTGTTAAATGGCTTCTAACAAACGAGATTTTCTCTCGTTCAGACCAAGTTGGTGGAATCACATCTTCAAAATCGTTCCAGAAATCTAGCGGGTGGATATTTTTGTCTGGATCGAACCGCAAGAACTGCCGACACTCGATAAAAGCGGCGTTTGCAGCTACAACTTGTTGTATATTACCATTACCAGAAGTTACTGAAGCTACTTTACTCTCAATGTTAGCAATGTTAGTACTAATATTTTCTACTTTCATTTCCACATTATCTACTCTTTGTACAATATGGGTTGTATCAGTTTTGATTGCATCTATGTCTGCTTGACATATGTTTACTTTTATGTTAACATCTTTAAACCTATCTGAGCACAGTTCAGATTCCGCCTCGATCTCTTCTGTTAACTTGTGCTCCAGCTTCGCATCTTCCACTTGGAAGTCTTTGCGAACCTCAGCAACTTCGGATTTAACTGTTTTATACATTTCAGAAAACTGTTGAGCAACCTTTTTCTTAATATCCTCATGGTTGTAATCAATTTTATAATTCAAACTGTCTAGATCCTCTTTCAACTTATTGCAACCAGCCTTGAAGGTATCGTCCATTACCTCCAATCGTTTATTAAAATTTGTTTGACTGGCCACAATCTCAGACTTTAATTTAGCATTACTGTTTTTGACCTCAGTTATTTCAAACTTTAACTCAGCATTACTGCTTTTGACCTGTTCACTTATTTCAGACTTTAATTCAGCATTATTGGATTCTAATTTATTGTCCATTGCCTCAAACCGCATATTAAAATTTGTTTGACTGGCAGCTATTGCTTGTAATATAACATTTAGATCAACAGCCCCAGCATCTCTGGGTTGCTCACGAGCTGGCTTTTTATCACACTCAGGTGACGAAAAACTAGCTCCAATACCAGAATCATCAAAACTACATGAAACTTCTGATTGATTAGTCATATCTAACTGCTCCTTCTTAAACTCTACCATCTCTGATGACTGTTTCATTTTTAATTCATCAGAGAAACTATCATCCAATAAATTTACAATTTCTACTTTCCGCTTTACTACAGGGGTCTCTATTATTGAATCATTGCCCCTTCGCACACTACTGTCAGGAGACAATACTTCATATTTCACTTTAACATTACTACTTTCATGCATATTTACACTTGAACCGTTGTCTGGATTTACAGTTCCCTCAACAGGCATAGGTTCTGATATAAGTTTAACTTCAGTTTCTTTTGGCGGTTCCATCGCCGATTGTCTTTTAGTGCAGGTTAGTAAAATTTTTAACAGCTTTTCACTTAACTTAGTTCCTTCTGCACGACGTATGGCGTTGCTGGCGCGGCGTACCAGGACTCCTGATGCGACGTGGCCCGTTGAACTGCAGACGGCTCTCCGACGGCTGTTGTGTGTTTGCGTGGCCCGCAATTGCAGGCTCTGCGCCGGCTGCTCCAGCGGACGACTGCGGTACGGCGAGACTGGCTTCTCGCGATGCCGGCAGCACCGCTAGACTCAGTGCCAGCTCCTTCAATCCAGATGCGTTGTTAATCCAATTGCGTCGTCCATATGCACACGTAACACTTTCACTGCTCTATTACTCAGCTGCGTGTCGCATTTCACTCGCGAATCCGAATAGTTAAAAATCACTTTCACTTAGTTGATTTCCCGGCCAATGCACCATATGTGGGGCAGCGGATAGGTTTGTAGAAAAATAAATGAATTGCTGTATAATTGCTTGCATGTAGAATCAGTTTCTGGCTTTTAGAATGTTGTTAATGCTGTCTTTCGCCGTTCTCAACACTGGCTCTCTATTTACTTCTTGGCACCCAGAAAGTGATTTAATAAAACATGGAGCCAGTATTTAGAGATCCTAGTGCCCACTTCAATTGAGATACCATTATAGCTGCAGCTTATAGCTCTGAGGAATTAGGAGATTGTCCGGGATTTTTTAATCAAAAACGGTTTTCCAAAATAGTTGAGTATATTCTGAAATTCACTGATAAAAAACACAAGTATCCCTACAACCTAACTAACAGA
Organism: Schistocerca serialis cubense; assembly: GCF_023864345.2. Taxonomy (NCBI): domain Eukaryota; kingdom Metazoa; phylum Arthropoda; class Insecta; order Orthoptera; family Acrididae; genus Schistocerca; species Schistocerca serialis. The sequence goes on from NC_064638.1 coordinate 1,186,337,754, forward strand.
GCAGTTCAGAGTCTAATGCGCTGATGCAACTATAAATGTCCGAATTAAATGTTAAAAAGAATGCTCGCCATAATTTGATGAAAATATTTCATCAAACGCCACGCTAAATATTTGGTAGAATGTCTGTCTCGCGACGGCACGTGAAAATACGACAATACGCAAACTGAAGCTAGATAATGAAAATCATTCCAGAATTAACACTTCACATAAAATGTTTTCATGGTTCCGCGTATCTCTAGTAACTTAATACGGCACCCGAGGCTGTTTGTAGCAGATACACTGATGCGACGCGACTACCGACACAGATGGCGTGTCATTCAGCGTCTGGAGAGAACTGGGGCCTTGCTTCCTCGCGCAGCGTTCTTATATATAAAGCCGCGGTGCGGACGGCTAAGGGAACGCCTGATCTTTTCAGCTCTCCCGACTAGCCGCTGGGCTAGTAACGCACCACTTCAAGTTACATAATAATTTATAGCTTCTTTTGCTGATGGCCGATGAAGCTCTTAATTTAAACGTGCATTCAGCACGCATGTAAGTATTGATAATAAAATTTTGACGTGGCTAAGTTAAATATTTTGGGCGAGAGAATTAATTAAATTACACTGCACGCAGTAGATGAGCTCTGAACTGGTCCTTTTGAGATCCACTATCGCTATAATTTTATAGGTATTCAAAAGAAACTTTACACATCTTCATAATCATAGCGGACCTCCAACCTATTTAAATCTAAACATCCTAGCCTTATTTACTAGCCTACTTAATCTATCTTGCTTCCTTCAGTTTTGAGACGAAAACCACAAAATCATGAATTTCCACTAAAATCTTAATATGTGAAATCCAAAGTACTGTTTTTATTAAATCATTATGAAAGATGAATCTAAATATAAATTTTGAAGTCTCTAGCTCTTTTCTGTTGCGCCAATGATTTTTCCAGAAAAACGTCCAAATTTCGAAAATGACTGAAGTTATCGAACTGATATTTAACACACATTAATTTAGTATTATTCCTGACATGCTAGAAAAGTTTTAGGTCATTTGTTTGACTTTTAAGGTATTGCGCAACATTTATGACGTCAGAGCTAGTTACAGCAGACTGGCTGGCACACAATGGAAACTGATGTGAATTTACTACAGCGTGAGTAGGCTGCTTCCCTACAGGTGGTTCTGGTAGTTCAATCAGATTTTCAATATCTTTATTAGTTTAAAGTTTAGTACCGGACTGTAAATTATACAAGTAACACCAAGCAACGAATTTCTAAAATCTAAACAGTTCATCCAATTTCGTCGTCCGACGTGTCTTTTGAAAGCTATTAGCGTAAACCTAAATTGTTATAAATAACAGGCACGTAACTTGAATAGTAGATGAGTTATTGGAGGTCAAAGTGGCCGATTACTATGTATCGCATCAGGCCATAAGTACTTCACAGTTACACGAAAACACGGTAGCAGAATGCTTATAGATATATTTATTCAAATATTTGCTGTGTCTTAGAAAGCACAGAGACATTAGGCTACTGGCCAGCTTTTGCTTGCTATTCCTTGGATATATGTTTATTTGATTTGTTTATGTATTTTAATGTCTGTTACAGCGTTTTTATGGTCCAGCCGTAGGAATACACTCACACTCACTCACTGGCCATACCGGACTCGAGAGTCCATTACCGCAGCAACGTATTTTCGCCATCTGTCCCTGTCTTGGGCTATTTCCTTCTATTCACCTTCAATGCCTAGGCTCCTAAAATCAGCCTTCATATTGTCCTCGCATCTACGCCTCGGTCTCCCCACAGGACGTTTCCCTCTAAGTGCCCTACCAGTACTCTGCGCGCTGCCCTGCCCTCATCCATTCGAGCTACGTGACCTGGCCATCGCAGTCTACGTGATTTAATAATACTGATTATGTCAGGATTTGAGTAGAGTTCGTGAACCTCATCGTCATGTAGTTTTCGCCACTCTCCGCTAATGTCATCTTTCTTCTTTTCAAATACTCGAAACGGCTTTCCATTTTCCACAGTGAGAGACCAAGTCTCACTCCCATACATCATAGCTGGTAGAATAATAGTTTTGTATATTCTAATCTTTAAATTCCTAGACAATATCTGTAATGAAAGTAATCTATTCAGTGAGAAGTAGCACGCATTTCCCGCCCATAATCTCTTCTTCAGTTCGGATTCAATCTCATTTCTCGAAGTGATGTCCACGGCTAGATACTTAAATGTGTTCACTTTTTCAAACTGCATGTCTCCAACTCTTAACATTTCCTGATCTACTGCTGTTGGCATTCTAGTAGTAACCAGGTATTTAGTTTTGTCTACACTTATCCTTAGACCTACATCTTCATTAGCCTTGATTAACGCATTCGCATTTGCTGTTACAGACTCTTTCCTATCACTAATGATGTTTAGATCATCTGCATACCCTAATATCAGGCCGCCCGCTGTGGCCGAGCGGTTCTAGGCGCTTCAGTCCGGAACCGCGCTGCTGCTACGGTCGCAGGTTCGAATCCTGCCTCGGGCATGGATGTGTGTGATGTCCTTAGGTTAGTTAGGTTTAAGTAGTTCTAAGTTCTAGGCGACTGATGACCTCAGATGTTAAGTCCCATAGTGCTCAGAACCATTTGAACCATTTTTTAAACCCTGATATCTTAATATTTCCATTTAACTCCACACCCTCCGAATTATCTGCTGCCATTCGTACAATATATTCTAGGACTAAATTAAAAAGTAGCGTAGGAATATTTATTTAATTTCAAGTAATTTAAATGTAAATCCAGTATTGCGAACGTGTTTCAAAATGTTTGTGAGTGTGCGTTAGCTTGGAGACATAATGGGAGCGTTATCCCCAGTCACAGCGCTCGTTACTGAAGGAGGCGACTAACGAAGTGAATGGAGGGAGTTCAGAAAAGTGAGGCGCGAGGGACAGTCACACAGGTCAGGGGCGTTATGAACGCTGGAGAGTACAGCACAGGACACCGGACGTGCTGGACGCGACGGCGCGACGGACGAACGTTCGTGGAAAGACTTGGACAATGGAGCAGTTTGCGCATCGTCGCGAGAGACAGAAATATTTCATAGTGCCGACTTGTGCACTTGTGAGATTTCCGTGGCTTCTGCAGTGAAGACGTTGTATGTGTTTAGAAGTGAATATCTCGCAAGCTATGTTGTTGTTCATAACTAATTACGTGAAGTATGAATCTATTTCCCTGTGATTCAACTTACATTTTGTTTAATTGCTGGACCATCGACATCAATAAGTGTTTTGCAGAAATACACCGCATTCTCAAATGTACTTCTACTATCGTAGTCATCATTTAAGGGGCTCCGGAAAGGCTCAAAATCATGAAAAGTTCAATTTTTACTTTTTTGCGTTTTCTGAATCTGCAGACTATTACCTTTTAATAGATATATAATTTATTGAATTCCGAAGACTACAACTATTTTTAAATTTTTTTTGAAATGTGTTCTACATGGGCGTGACCCACTGTGGCGCTGTTAAACTGCTGTCAAATGGTGTTATTATTAACGTCCGTGTTCATCAGGTACATTTTAGTGATGTGAGATAAAGTATGTGTTGTGGCTAACCTGTGATGGTTCAATATATATCGCTGGTGTGATTGTCGATTGTTTCATGTTTATTTACTCTGTCGTTATCTCGAAAATATTCGTAATTAATTCTGTTTCTTGAGTCTCTGTTTTGTTGAAATATAATAATGAGTAAAAGTAAAGTTATTAGAAATCCTCTGAAGGCTTTTAAGAAAAGGAGAAATGTTGGAAAGCCAAAGGTATGTGTTATTACTGTAAACAATAAAGACGATAACCAAGTGAGTGAACCTAGCCTCTCAAGTACACCTCCCCATAGCAGTCAAAGTGGGAAAGAAAATACTTCACAGAAGAAGCTTGGTTCAATGAGTGAAAACTATGAATGTTTTATGGGCGAATCAGATGTGAATGAAATATTTGATATGTCGGTTCTCAAAGGAATTTTTTCAAACTGTGTAAGATGTATTCATTGTAGTGAAGTTGGTCTGGAACTCTCCATAATAAAGCACGTAGGACTTGCTAGTGAAATACAACTGAAATGTGATAAGTGTTCATACATGACCACCTTTTGGAACAGTGTTGCAGTAACTGCAACTGAAGAAAATGGTAGCAAAATCTACGAACACAACAACGAGCGATGCTTGCTTTAGACAAGGAACGCCTTCGGGCTGCAGACAGGGCTGTAAAGAGTCTAGAAATACAAGCAAGAGTAAACAGGAGGAGGAACAAGAGGAAGCTGGAGGAGGAGTTTGCAGAGGATGAAGATAATCCATCCTATGGACCTGGAATACACTAAAAAGTTAATCCAATCTTTGTCGCTCGATTCCCAAAACTTTTATTTTCTCGTACTAATTACATGTTTTCTAAGGATCTTCCAAACATATTTGTTTCAAACTTTCAGTAAATGTTACACAGTACCTTTTGCATAATTTAACACAGCCTTTTTCCAAAAAACTGTATATTTTTGAATATACAAATAAAAAATTTCAAAAAAATGTTGTGAATTTTCATTACAATTGAAAAAAATCATCTTTAATAACTGAACTAAAATTTTGTAAAATCCCTGTGTTAAGTTGTAGCCCACATTCCAATAAATAATCTGTAAAAAGTTCAACTTCCTACCTCAAATACTTTGTGAGGAAAGATGTAATTTATAAGCGTTATTTTAACATTGCAAGTATAGGGCGTTCCGGAGCCCCTTAAGGTAGTTAAGATAGTACCTGTATATTTTTACATACATTCGAAATTGCCGAGTGATAGGAACCTTTTACCATTCGATTCATGTGTATATTCATATTGTATACTGTAGACTCAACAGTATTTGGCTCGTAATGCGGCAACTACGTATCCCAGTCCCTAGACAACGAAACCAGCCAAAACTTTTAATATTGCAACAATGAGACGGAGGGTACGTAGTTGAGGGCCACCGCACATTATTTCGTATTTATTGGAAAGCCCGCAATTTGTTCATTCGAGCTTTCTTCGAGCGAGGAGATGTCTCTTTGTGCCACTGCTCACTTTGCCAGTTCGTCTCAGGATTGTACTCCAAAATCCAAGATTCCTCATCTGTGATCACACTACTGAACCATTCGTGGTCATTGGCACTCTTCTCAAAAAGATCAACGCACACGTTTCTTTGGCTGTCCTTCTGAACAGTTCTGAGGTTTTCTGGCAACATTTTGGCGCAAACCTTTCGCATGTACACTCGATCTGCGTTTTCGTCACTTTTTGAAGCTGCCGATCTTCCTGAGCGAGGTTCATCTTCAACGTGTTCTCGGCCTTCCAAAAATCATTTGCGCCAGCGAAAAACCTATGCTCTTTATAAGGAATGTTCCCCTATAGGCCTGTTTCAACTTGTCAAAGGTCACACTCGCAAATTCCCCAAGTTTAACGCTAAACTTGATTCCATAACTTTGCTATAAATTCCATTGTTCCATTTTCGTAATACACAACAAAAAGACAGCTTGGCTGATGGCGCTCTCAAAAGTGACGTGATGGCTGTACGGAGCTGAAGCTCGGACGGATCATTTGGAAAGGGATCAACACAGCTGTCTACATAAGTGGAACAACACAGCGTTGTCAGATCACTCGCAGTGTTGCTAGTCTCATTACTTTACTCACACACCTCGTATTGTGCAGAAAATGGAAAGAGTAACATGACAGAACATCCGGAAGCACACCGTTAAACAAAGACGCTGAGATAACTTCTTGAGAGACCACATCACCCGATAAGTGTTTGACAGAGGTTTAGCACAACCACTTCCAGACTGCTTCCAGGACCGTTCCAGTCTCGAATAGCATGTCGGAAAAATGATCACTTAAATCTGGCAGGCCGAGCTCTTAATTCCCATATTTTGTAACGATGGCCATTTCTACCCTTGTAGGTGGGCGCCAACGAAATATTTTGGTACTTGGAGGAGAAAGTTGGCGATTGACATTTCGTGAAAAGATCTTCCTCCAACGAAAACGCTCTTGTTTTAATGACTTCCAGCCTCAACGAACTTATCAATATCCGTATCACTTTCTCCACTATTTCGCCATACAAAACGAGCTGCCTTCTTTGAACTTTTTCGATGTGTTCCGTCAGTCCTAACTTGTTAAGCCGTTCTCACACGGGACGAGGCAGCTAACGTTGACGTGGATGCGGACGGGACATCCGATCTCACGAGAGACTGCGCCGTCGGCACACGGGACGACCTGGTTAATGCGATTCGCGCTCTCAGAGCTCTCCAGCAGCAGCTGTCGGCTTCTTTTGGCTGGCAAACCACACTGCTCCTCACGCAAAACAGCTGCGTTAGCTCTGTTAGCGATTGTCGAAGAAGAGCGGAGAAAATAGTGAAGGAGTTCTACACTCGTCGAAGGCTTTAATAGCGAATTTCTGGTAGAGGAAAACTCCGTAATGCTGTTCAGTGATCTGAGTTGTGTACTAATAAAAGTTGTTCACTATCTCATTGGAATCTTCATTCCATTTTCGGTTTTAAATTGAATGTAGTTTTAAGGTGGCAGAATAAATGGTCATATTCGCACCTTACATGAGACCTTTACAAATCGCAATGAGAAGGTGAAGATGACACCTAACGTAAATCGACAGTTATGAGAACATTTGCCTTTCAATATTTAATGCAAAAAGGGATGACAGTCAGTCGACGGCAATTAACACACCATTCCTATGCAATGCATGTCTTTGAGTGGAAGGTAGAACAGGGAATGCAAGTCAAGTCACTTTTAGTTTTGAAAAGCCAGCTCCACAACGGCATAGCGAAACCGCACTGTGGGAGTTACGTCAGCAACCACTTAAAGGGGTGGCAGGAAAGAGGGCAGCAACCTCGGGCCAGGTGATCCAAGCTGGAGGGCCGCCTGTAGCGAGGGCATCGGTACAAGAGCAGAGAAGAAGCTTTAGAAAACTATGTTTCGAAATTCCAACGGGATATGAACAAAAGTAAGTGACGCATTTTCGTCCTGCGAGTGCGACACTCGGAAAGGTCAATGTACTTTAGGCGTCCAAAACGGGCACAAAATTTCCGATTGGCGGAAACTCACTAGGAAGTAGAAAACTACTGAAGTTTCGACGCAGTTTGATAGAAGGGACGTTGCGATTGGTAGAGGGTGTTTGTATAAAATAAGAGGAACGCTCCTATTGGTCGGAAAAAGCCGTGACGTGAAAAAGGAACCCAAGTGGAGGGAGGCGGTTCTGCCATGAGAGGACAAGAGAGAAATTTTGTGGGGGACTCTTCTCTGAACTGGCGTCAAGTGCAGAACAGAGCGCTTAATGCTCCGTACGAGCAGAGAAGAAATTGGTGTGGACACTGCCTTCACAGAGGCTGCACTCCAGCTAAAATTGGCTGTAGCAACGTTTAGCTCCAACTGTAGAGAAACGAACCAGCCAAATTAGTTAACTGTTCTTGTGCGAACTGAGGGGGCACTATAATATTCATGCTGCTCCAACCATGCGCGTGTATATCGCCACATAATAAGACTAAGGCTGAGTACATGTTTTCTTGCATAATGAGAAACATTGGGACAGTTTCTGCTGGAAAGTTCAGTAAAGGCCAGATTAGTTTTGTAGGAATTTCAGTGGGGAGAGAGCAGCCTTGCAGACAGCACCATATCGCAGCTTAAGGTAAATACCGCGTGCAAAGGTGTAAACTTTGTTGGTTCACTAGATTGCACCCACTGTAAACTCTAGCGGCCTTGGGTAATCTTGCGCTCAAATTTGTCACTTGACTAACCATCCACCGTAGACTTGATTGTCATCCTAAATAGTACCGAACTTTGAACCGGAATCGGACGATTTTCGTAGTACTGACCAACATCATAACATATGTGTAGGAGCAATTTTGTACAGAAACGTCCAATTATGTTTCATATTATTGTACTTAGGATTAATGTAAAGAAACCTCCAACTAAACTGTCATAATATTGTGCTTAAGATTAACGTTCTTTCAGAGAGCTAATATTTAACATTGTTGTGTATAAACTTATTTCACTTTGTGATTCTGGCAAGATGCATTATTTATTGCGCTGTTTCTATGTTGGCGAGTTGAAAACTGTGTGAAAAGCTGTAATTTGGTGAGAAATATTGCGACATTAAACTTGTCGTTTCACCTCACACAGTTGTTCTCAATTCAAGAATAAGGAAGCAAAAACAAAACCCCCACAACCTTACATAGTTACGGTATAGTGGTAATGTCAGTTTGCACGTACGTAGTACTGTATTCTCAACGTTGCATTGACTACCAAAACTCTGAAATAATGTACATAATTCAACAAATAGATTTCAAGATCGAGATTCGTTTCATAATTTCAGTCGAGTGGAACAAGAGATTTTTTCGAAACTGAAAAAAAGTTTTTTACTCGAAAGATACAAACATTAGCCAGTCCATAAGCCCAGAGGTAGGATACACCGATCAGCCAGAACTTTTATGACGACCGACCTACTATCGATATAAACCCATCCAGGCGATAGGTACGCCACCTGGCGATAGCAGCGCCAATTGGTGAGGAATGGCGGTTCATGTACGAGCAGTGAGCGTGCTGTCACTGTTAGAGGTGGGCAAAGTCGTCCATCCTTGGCAACTAGCTCACTGGTGATCGCACTTGCTTGGGGACCGTTCATTTTTCCTCGTTCGTCGTTCATTGTGCTTGGTATATGGTTCTTATGAAAAATTGAAAACTATTGCCATAGCCCGCATCTCGTGGTCGTGCGGTAGCGTTCTCGCTTCCCACGCCCGGGTTCCCGGGTTCGATTCTCGGCGGGGTCAGGGATTTTCTCTGCCTCGTGATGGCTGGGTGTTGTGTGCTGTCCTTAGGTTAGTTAGGTTTAAGTAGTTCTAAGTTCTAGGGGACTGATGACCATAGATGTTAAGTCCCATAGTGCTCAGAGCCATTTGAACCATTTATTACCATAGGTGACTGAAGATGGAAGGCGCCAAGAGGGGGCACTTGCCTCCCCCCCGGAAGTACAGAGTTTTTATTCATAACAGAGTTCTCACACACTTGTAATTTTCGTGATTCTGCAAAACATCTCGTTTAGCTAACTGTAGCAAGCGTTTCTGAAGAAGAGAAATTTGTTAACATAGAGTATAGATTTAAATGACAGGTATCGTTTCTGAAAGTATTTGTATGGAGTGTAGCCATGTATGGAAGTGAAACGTGGACGATAAATAGTTTGGACAAGAAGAGAATAGAAGCTTTCGAAATGTGGTGCTACAGAAGAATGCTGAAGATTAGATGGGTAGATCACATAACTAATGAGGAGGTATTGAATAGAATTGGGGAGGAGAGGAGTTTGTGGCACCAATTTAGTATTGGAGGGCAGCGTGGAGGGTAAAAATCGTAGAGGGAGACCAAGAGATGAATACACTAAACAGATTCAGAAGGATGTAGGTTGCAGTAAGTAGTGGGAGCTACCACAACAACAACAACAACAACAAGCGTTATGTGGCTGATCACAGTGAAATAATATAAGGTGGCGCACGAAAAACCGGCCCCGAGTACAGACTGCTCGCCAATTACGCACGAGTAGTTGACCGCTACGAGCATGATAGATAAACATGTAATAATTAGGCAGTGAAGAAATAACAAATAAATTAATGCAAACTACTTCGAAACAATAGATGACGATTGGTAAGCGACAATGAGCAGTCTAGTACTCTGGGCCGATTTTTCGTGCGCCATCCTGTACCACCGAAATAATATTGTAGGAGTTATCATACCCTCTTTACAAAAATGTGTCACCAGACTCTCGATTACGAAGCGCGGGTTTCATTCAGTTGTAAGTCGGTCTGCCTTCCATAACAATGAACGCGCTCTTTTACCTTGGATCAAAAAAAGACGGAAAATGGCCACTCTTGTGTGCCGTGCCGACGTCCTTTGCAAGCGTAATAACAAAAAATCTTGCCTTTTTACAATTATTTCTTCTGCTGTTTATCGAAATAGTGAATTAAACTGATACGCCATTTTCTTACCTGAAAATATGTATGTATTACATATCACATAATTTTTATGTAATTTACGCAATTATAAAATACATTTCAATTACCGGTCGTGGACGCTGAATAGAATACGAAAAGAACCGGAAGTTCAGAGTTCAAAAAAGGTTTGAAACAGACCTAGAATGGGCGTGCGAAGCGAACGAAACGAATAAATAAATGGTTCAAATGGCTCTGAGCACTATCGGACTTAACATCTGAGGTCATCAGTCCCCTAGAACTTAGAACTACTTAAACCTAACTAACCTAAGAACATCACACACATCCATGCCTGATGCAGGATTCGAACCTGCGACCGTAGCGGTCGCGCGGTTCCAGACTGAAGTGCCTAGAACCGCTTGGCCACACTGGCCGGCCGAAACGAATAACTCGATACTGAACCAGCTATGAGCGGTCGGCAGTGGGACTGTGACGAATGGCCACGCGAAGAAGAACGAGTCTGGCCGAGCGAGACTGAGACACACGGGAACGGGACCGAGGCTGGAAAGAGACAGGCCGACGTGCCGTTCGGGAACGAGACCGACCGTTTCCCGTTCCCGGGAACTATAAGTAAAAAGCCGCGACCGAAGTGAACTAAGAAGACCGTTCCTAAGAATTCGTTACTCACTCGTTCCGTTCATCTTGGTGAACCGTTCCTTCGGACCCGTTAGCTCGCGGATGACCCGTCTCTAGTCACTGTGTATAATGGGGAAGGCGTGCGATCTGAGTTTGACTGAGGACAGATCGTGATTGCCCAGTGGCTCGACACAATTTCGGAAATTGTAATTCTTGTCGGGTGTTCGAGGAGAGCTATGGTGAGTGTCTTCAACACGTGGCAGAACGAAGGAGAAACCACGTCCAGAACGTGGGGCTGCGCGGCTACCCCTCATTACAGATGTTGGACGTCGTGGTCTGGGCAAACTGGTAAAACAGGACAGGTGACGAACTGTGGCGGAACTAACAGCAGACTTTACTGCTGGACATAGCACAAGTGTGTTTGAACGCACGTAGCACCGAACACTCCTAACGATGGTCCTCCGCAGCCGACGATCGAAGCATGTGCCAATGTTAACACCACGATATCGGCACCTACAACTGAAGTGGGCACGTGACCTTCCGCACTGGACGTTGGCGCAGCGGCAGAGTGGTGTTGCACTGTCTGATGAATCCCTGTTTCTTCTTCATCATGCGAATCCGTCGTCTTCCAGGGGAACAGTTCCTTGACGACGTACAAGCTACCGGCGGCTCCATTATGCTCTGGGGAACATTACGTGGGCATTCTTGGGTCTAGTGGATGGCGTTCAAGGCGCCATGACGGCAGGCAGTATCTTACACTGGCTGTATAGCACGTACAGCCCTTCATGAAGATCATGTTTCCCGACGGTAGCTGCATTTTTCAGTAAGATAATCCGCCACCTACAAGAGCAGGAGTGTGACGAAGTGGTTCGAGGAACACAGTGGCGAGTTCCAATTGATGCGTTGGCCCCCATATCGCCAGATCTGAACCACATAGAACACATCTGGGATATAATTGAAAGTGGTGTCAGAGATCATCGCCCCCTCCCCGGAATTTACGGGAATTAGGTGACTTGTATGTACAGGTGTGGGTCAACTCCCTTCAGCCAGCTACCAAAGCCTGATTTCTTCCTCGTCACAACGCATCGCCAACGTGATCCGTGCCAAATATGGAGCCGGTATGGCTATTAGGTAAGTGGTCATAATGTTTTGGTGATCAGTGTGTATATCTTAGAGCAGTTTCATAATAGCCACTGGAGAAACATTGCAGTCATTGCAAATACGCTTCTCGGGTTTGACGCCGGATCGTATTGTGTAAATCGCACACTATTTCTTCGATGCAACAGCTCGACATCATCAGGTGGTGGTAGCTGCTACTGTCACTGCTGCAAGGCGCGACTGATGATAATCGCAAAGGATGGGGCTCCTCCAAGCCCACACCAACGTGGTGACCAAACCAAAAGTTCAACTGTCACCTCCGTATAACATGTTAGTTTTTGAATCAGGAGTCACAGGATGCGGGCTGTGATGTTATCCATGCGTCTGGGTAAGATTACTCATTAACATTGTCCATCAGGAGATAGAATGTGGACGAAAGCGATCGAAGGATAGCGGTTGTAAGGGCAGAGGAAAAATAAGTGCCAAGGCAAGCGCCAAGGGGAAAAAACCTTTGCGACATTAGGACGGGTAGTAAGGGCAGTAGCGGCTTGCTAGCTGCGACAGTGCATGCAAGGTGTGGTTGTGTTGCTTCGAGGTATCGTGCATCGTTACCTTTGTCGTTGCTGGAGCTCGTTGCGGGGCTTGCTGCAGTTGCTGCGTCCCTGCAACAGTTGTGCATTAGTGGGCGATCGGTCATAGATCGGCTCACAGACAGTGTAGGGGGTGTGTGTGGTTGGTTTGCGTGCTGTGTACAGTACGGTTTCCCTGCGGTTGCCTGTTTTTCGGCTGGTCGAGCATCTGGGGTTACCAGTAGTAGCTGTGTTGCAGGGGGTCCCCAGTACTGTCGTGTTAGCGTGCTATGGACCATAGATGTTTAGATCCTAGCCAATAGTGTCTTTGGTCTGTTATGCTGCCATCTATGGTTGTGGTCGTAGTTACCCAGAGAAAGGATAAACGGGTTGCGCGAGTGTCTCGTGTTATTGTACAGTCGTGTGGAGAGTTTTTGGAATTCCTGCAAGATGGTATCTAGCCGGTATTCCCGGTGAAGGTCCGCGATGTGTGTGTAACGCAGAGCGTTGCTTATGATGTTGAGTACTTTGTTCTGTATGAGCTGCAGACGGCGCAGGCTAGTGGGCGCAGCGTATCCCCAAACAGGGGCTGCTTCCATCAGGGGTCGAATAAGTGTCATGTACATGGACCTAGACACACTCCTATTCAGTGTGCTACGCCTGTTAAGCATAGGGTAGAGTTGTTTGTGCCTCGCGTTTGCTTTGTTGGTCACGTGTTGAATGTGGTCCCCCCCAGAGTAGTTTCCTGTCCAGCCAGACTCCGAGGTATTTGACCTTCTCGCGGAAACGTATTGGGCGTGTGTGTAGTGTTATTGAATTGCACTGCTGATGTTTGCGCAGTTGCTTCGGTCTTCTAGCGAACAGAACGGCCTCGCACTTGTCGACGTTCACTCTAACACGCCATTTCACCAGCCAAGTCTCCGCAGTTCTGTATTTTACTCCTGCCACCTTCAGAATTTGAAAGATAGTATTCCAGTCAACAGTATCTAACTTACTCCCCGTGAGATAAGCCACTACATCCTTACATTTGTCCTCTAGCCATCCCTGCTTAGCCATTTTGCACTTCCTGTCGATCTCATTTTTGAGACGTTTGTATTCCTTTTTGCCTGCTTCACTTACTGCATTTTTGTATTTTCTCCTTTCATCACTTAAATTCAGTATCTCTTCTGTTACCCAAGGATTTCTACTAGCCCTCGCCTTTTTACCTACTTGATCCTCTGCTGCCTTCACTATTTCATTTCTCGAAGCTACCCATTCTTCTTCTATTGTATTTCTTTCCCTCATTCCTGTCAATTGTTGCCTTATGCTCTCCCTGAAACTCTGTACAACCTCTGGTTTAGTCAGTTTATCCAGGTCCCATCGCCTTAAATTCCCACATTTTTGCAGTTTCTTCAGTTTTAATCTACAGTTCATAACCAATAGATTGTGGTCAGAATCCACATCTGCCCCTGGAATTACCTTACAATTTAAAACCTGGTTCCTAAATCTCTGTCTTCCCATTATATAATTATCTGAAACCTTCCAGTGGCTCCAGGCCTCTTCCATGTATACAACCTTCTTTCATGATTCCTGAACCAAGTGTTAGCTATGATTAACTTATGCTCTGTGCAAAATTCTAGCAAGCGGATGCCTCTTTCATTCCTTACCCTCATTCCATATTCACCTAATACGTTTCCGTCTCTTCCTTTTCCTACTGTCTAATTCCAATCAACCATGACTAGTTTTGTCTCCCTTCACTATCTGAACAATTTCTTTTATCTCATCATACATTTCATCAATCGCTTCGTCATCTGCGGAGCTAGTTGGCATATAAACCTGTACTACTGTGGTTAGCGTGGGCTTCGTGTCTATGTTGGCCACAACAATGCGTTCACTATGCTGTTTGTAAAAACCTACTCCAGCATTACACCTATTTGATTTTGTATTTATAACCCTGTAGTCACCTGACCAGAAGTCTTGTTCCTCCTGCCACCGAACTTGACTAATTCCCACTATATCTAAGTTTAACCTATCCATTTCCCTTTTTAAATTTTCTAACCGACCTGCCCGATTAAGGAATCTGACTTTCCACGCTCCGATCCGTAGAACACCAGTTTTCTTTCTCCTGATAACGACGTCCTCCTGAGTTGTCCCCGTCCGGAGATCCGAATGGGGGACTATTTTACCGCTGGAATATTTTTCCCAAGAGGACGCCATCATCATTTAACCATACAGTAAAGCTGCATGCCTTCGGGAAAAATTACGACTGTAGTTTCCCCTTGCTTTCAGCCTGTCGCAGTACCAGCACAGCAAGGTCGTTTTGGTTAGTGTTACAAGGCCAGGTCAGTCAATCATCCAGACTGTTGACCCTGCAACTACTGAAAAGGCTGCTGCCCCTCTTCAGGAATCACACGTTTGTCTGGCCTCTCAACAGATACCCAGATACCCCTCCGTTGTGGTTGCACCTACGGTACCGCTATCTCTATCTGTATCGCTGAGGCACGCAACCTCCCCACCAACGGCAAGGTTCATGTTTCATGGGGGGGGGGGGGGGGGGCGTACTCTATGAGAAAGGAAATGTACCAGTTATGACGTTTAATGCCTTACAATATGGCGGCTCCTATGAACAGCTTGTGACGTAAACGATGTCGCATCTGATTGCCCACTGTTCTCTCCACGAGGCAAAAATCTGACATGCCAGCTTCTTTGTTTCACGCGCCGCAATGTACTGGTACGTGGAATTCAACGCTGTGACGTCACCAACTGCTTGTCCACGTGCCTTTTCACATACCGTGAGAGGATGGCTTTTGGATCCCATACCGCGCAGCAGTTCTCCACAAGAAGACGGACAAGTCTAGTGTAGGCAGTCTCTCTGGTAGATTTGTTCCTTTGTAGTGTTCTCCTTCCACACAACAGTTTCTACGTGATGGTTCCAATTTCAATTGTTTGTCTTTATAGTACTTAGGTATTTATTTGAAGCTACAATATTTAAATTTGTGGTACTTATCGTGTAACCGAAATTTAACGGAAGTTTTTCAGAACTCGTGTAAATGACCTCAGACTTCTTATAGTGTAGGGCCAGTTGTCACTTTTCGCACCATACGGATGTCTTGGCTAAAGCATTTTGCAATGCTTTGATCTTCTGATGACGTTACGAGACAGTAAACGGCAGCATCCTCTGAAAACTCTCTAGGAGGGCTGCTCGGATTGTCTCTTAAATCGTTTACACAGGTTAAGAACATGCAGAGGACTTACACTGCACACGGCCACTGTGAATGTGAAGGTGCAAGACATTCCCTAGTCATTACTATTGCCACACTGACGTCTCTGGCAAATGCAGCGTCCGGTGAACGGCGGAAATGACCGTAGTTAGCTCGCTGTTCAGCGGCCTCTGCTGCTCTTTCACTGTTGTAGCCATCGCACACCTGCGATACGTACACTCTTTGACATAAAACTTGACCGGCGGCCGGCCGCTTCAGAGGCTAAGTCCGCGCCGATCGCGACATGGGACAATAAAACTGGCCAACTCGCTATTTCTCTAAGTCCGGTAAGCTGCACAATCTGGCAACACTGTAGACTGCGGCACTTCCTGGAGGAAAACTTGTCCCATGATGGAGAAACTATAGGCTGATTGCACCTGTGGTCTAGCGGTAGCGTGCATTGTTTCTGTTCATAATGTCAGTGGATCGAGAGCAGCTGGCATAAAATATTTTTATAGCCTCTTCTGCATGAATACTGAACACGTGAATGTAATAGTAGCGCAGATTCAATCTATTTCGCTTTCTGACACACCTATATCAAAATTTTGTCCAGTAACCATTTTGCGGCAGATTTCCTGCAGACTGTCCTCCTCTGGACGCCGTAATCGGCAAAGCTCCGGGATCCACTTGCTGGCTACCGGCAGTGGCCGTGGCGATAGCTGCGGCGTTGCACTCCCCCGTTCTTTATCGAAAGCGCCTGCTACCGCTCATCGCTTCTGATGATTTAAAACGCTTTATTATTAAATGTTGCTCCACAGATAATTTCTACGATTTCCATTCACACTCAAAAGAACGGAGACAGACGCCGTGATTAGTAAACGGGTATTATATTACATTAATCGGTGAGAGCGGAGTATGGCCCGAAATTAAGTTTATAGACTGGGACGAAATTAAACCACGTCATTACATTCGATCAATTAATAACTGCTTCATACCTCGTTTCTTTTCCTTTCAAAGTCAATTATTTGTGCAACTTTTGGCCAATATTCGGATGTTTTCGTCAAGCCAGAGTGAGCGTCTGTGGTGTAAAGTGTATTACAGTCTTGTTTCATTCCTTATGGTAAGTCTATGTGATAAATTGTGTGAATACTTTGCAACGCATGCTCTGTAGCAGTGCAGGAACACTGCACATTTGGTGTTCCATATATGGTTTCATGAACTATTTAACGTTGATCGGAAGTGATATATGACGAACAAAGCTCAAATTCGTATCGTTGACAGTCAATTTGAATCTTTTCAGGAACCATTTTACAGTGAAGCATCTTGGCATTCGGAAAGCAGACATCCATGATATTAACATAATTTACTAAGTTGAAATTGCACGAAGATTGATGTGTAAAGGCATTGTTCAGATTTCGTATAAGGAATTTTTACTAGCAGTTTGCAACTCCATTAATTAAAATTGAAAAGTTGTACTCAGCAGCTTTCATCGAGATTGGAACTGCAATCTCATATAGCCCAAGCATCGCAGCACACAAGGGAACCATTTTTTTTTTTTTTTTTCCCACTGAGCTAACGACACACTGCCGGCAACAAGCCCACGATAGTCATTGCGATATTGCCTGAGCCTCAAAACGCAACCTTAAACCCACAAACAGGTGTTATGTATGTGAAGAACGCCGTTCCTGGAGTCCAGAAATTAAATACACTTTATAGGTGTCTCATTTTACAGTGAATTATATCGTATGAGTCTTCGATGTGGAAAACGAATGTCAAGTGAATTTGGCGAAGTAATGCCGGGCTACACCCGGAAGTAAATGCTCTATCACAGTGTTGACAAATACTTGCTACGACGGTGCCAATTCTCGCCTCTCTTACGAGGCAGCTCTTCAGCGAAATGCTTGCCGTGATTCTCCGATACGGTTCTTCAGAAGGGAGACGCGCGTGCACATTCGGTTTTCCTGCGGCGTTCTCCCCTGACAGTTTCTGACGTCGCCTTGTGGGCTATGTATACATTTGAGGCTTTCAATCATCATTAATCCAGAATGATACACGTACCACCCTCCGGCGTGGAAGAAGGCTGTTGACGCTGACATATCATTTCAACGTTGGGAAAGCAAAACGGATGGTTCAGTGTTCCTCATTCAGCGTAAAGCATGTGAGATAATTTTCCGTAACGTTCGTAATCACCTCAAAATTCAATCGAAGTAAAAATACATCGGAAGCGTATTTGAACGGAATATAATGTAAGATATTAAATGCTTTGCTCCTCGATGTCGAATGTATCCACGTGCAATCTTTTGCAGCAACGTATAGAATGTCATGATTACCACGACAATGAAGAAATATGTTGGTAGGGATGGAAGCAAGAAGAGACTCAGTCAACAAATATTCGATTCCTCATGGCATTCATTTCATTTGACACGTAAGAAGAGGTAAAACGGGATATTACTTTCGTTAACGCGAAAGATATACCAGACATATGGATAACGAGAAAGTATGCGTCTTCATACGTTTCCTCCTTGAAATCTGTATGCTCTATTATATACTAAGTAGCTTGATTATTGTTTCCGTAATGTTACGCTTTTGTTTGGCCCTTAAAGATGAACAGGTTCCAAATGCGTGTGTCTGCATGAAAGTAGTTGTTTGAACCCTTCCTGTATTGTTTGTGTTTTTTGCTTGGAATTCATGAAGCAGACCACTGTGCCTTCTCCCCTCGAGGGTTAGGTCTCAAAACTAAACCGTTTTTTATCCAATGGCATAATTTATTCAGACAACATCAGCACAAGACTATCAAACAAAGTCATCCATTTACAGTTGCAACACTCTAACCAGCAGCTGACCGAAGGGTAATCCACGGTCATGGTCCGAAATTAGCAGCTCTCTGCTACTGTGGCAAACTCCGTACTACATTTTCGATTCCGCAGCACCTGTTTATCTGGTAACGCTGTGTTAAAACAACAGGAATAGTTGCAGAGTTGTGCCAGCATATCTGTCCTCCATTGTCAACTTTATGTATCTCTTTTCTCCTGTAGCGTTGATCACGAGAAGTAGAAGTAAATGAGTGTATTCTGCATAACGTAACATTCAGTATTCCCTTCTTTCATAGCCACTCTTCATGTGCATCGATAGCAAATAGGGATGTGAAAACTCTTGCGAGTGAGAGAATGACAATAATAATCGTAACAAGAACAAGCAAATGATGAATGAAGTTTATTGCAATGCAGAACGAGAATGGCTGTGAAAATAAAAATCTATAAAAATAGGTTGATCATTGAGTTGGCACAATGCAAAATCTTCTTAGCATTTTGTTACTGAATTTAGTTCTGGATGTTTGCAGAAAAAAAGGAAAAGTCGATACTTCTCGCTTGTGTAATATAATGTGAACCTTAGAACACGACTCAAGCAGGTCTCCAAGTAGCTACCAAGGCAGTGCTGCAGTCTGTTCCCTGACACTGCTCTGATGACGGTTAATGCAGATAGTTCCGATTATGAAATACAAAACGTATTGCAGGTTACTTGTTAGGATTGTAACATTAAATTTGCGATGTAGATGGCACATGAACGTGACGACTATCCAGATTACTTATCAATATAAAAAGACAATATTATTTGAATGGAGCAGGATTACTCAACATGAATTTTGAAATTGGGTTACTGACCGCACAGGTGCTAAACGTCGTCAAGAGTATACCAAGTCCCAATCGCACTAACAGTATGAAGCTCGCGGCTTTCACATTGCTATCTGCACCCTACTCCAGAGAGCCCTCGTAGGAGCTGCACTAAGTTGCCGATGTAATGGAAGACCTTCAAACCGATAACAGATCACATATTGAAAAATACAAGCGAATTCTCTTGCAGCTTAAGCTTATTGTAACTAATCTAAAATGATTGGAGAGCAACATTGTCCTCTTCAAAAAAAGTAAAATGTTACACACTGTTGACGTCAAACGGACATTATATACGTCCCGTCTTGTGTCCTACTCATCTATAATATCCGGTGTACTATCAAAATGATTATATATAATGGATGCTAATGTAATGCATCGATACCAGATGGTGGGTTCACAACACTATTGATGCGAAAATAAAAAAGCAGTTCTCAAAAGCGCAGCTGTACTTTTTCGTACGTTTTCACCTCCAGATCTACCACAGATAATGTATACTGACAAACTTAGTCATTGTCCCTGTAGTTTTTTCCCTCTTGTTTCAGACCAAGTTGATTAAAAAAAGTACAAATTCGTGACTCTTACAGATGCTTCGAATCTGTTCAGTAATTTTGTCAGTAATTTTGATGTGACTTAAGATCAGTTAGGTCTACGATCATGGCAACCTCTGCGAACTTGTTAGGACACATTTACATGTGACAGGTATCACCTGATTTAAAATTTACTGAAAGGAATTGATACATCGTTTGCAGCAAACCTGGAACAGCTTTCGGAGGCAACTACCATTTTATAAAGTGACTACAACTACGCTGCCAAGGAATTCCAGCATAAACACTCTCATTGCCACAATCGCGGCTGCAGTATATAACTGATAAACTCGCAAAATGAAAGATGAGACAAGGGGTAGCTTCTGCATGAAATGACCTTGTATTCACAAAATATTCAGAATATATCATAGAGAAGACAAGAAAACGTCAGGCGAATTTAGCAGAATAAATCTGTCCCACAGCTGCAAATCATTGTTATGCCTACAGGATTGCCAAGTGATGCCTACAACGTTGCAGTCAGGACCACGCTGACAGCAAGAAGAACGTGTTTTCGTAGCCTGAATACTTCATGATAGGATCCAGACATCCAATCTGTCGCGAGAGATTCTGCTCTCCAAATTTTTGGCCATGTGCCTACAATTTAGTAATAACCCTCTGATGGCTATTCCCATTGATGTGATTCGGATGACGAGAAAGCCCTGCTATGGGTTATCTATATGTTTACTGAAAGCAAGCGACATTACATAATAGCAGGAAGCCTGTCATATACTTTCAGATAATGTTTCCTGAACCTCAGACATATATCATTTTAGTATCCTTACCCCATCAAAAAGGATTTCTTGTTATTGCATTTGACATACAAGTTACAACTGAAGGCCTCAGGTGTCTTGCTTCCCACATAGCAAACAATAGTTACCACTCTCACTGTCGCATGTCATACCCTAATTCCTTCAGCATCATCTGGTTTAGTTTCGACTACAGTTCGTTATCCTTAGAAATATGTCCATATTTCAAAAAGTATAAGTATCATCTCTATGTAATGTTCACTGCGGGGTTACTCAAGAAGCTTTTCGAATAGAAGCGAAAATCGCTTAGCGGATGAGAACTTTACTTCGTGGTACACCTCAGAACGAAAGAAACAAAATAACAGGAAGAGCAGCAGGCTCTTCATACTGAGCGTGGGCACTGTCAACGCAGCGCCCTTAATTTGGCCATATTCCTCCGAATTTACTTCCCGATAACCCAAAGGCGCTGTCACTACAAAAATATCAGCATATTCACACAGGAATTACTATCCACATGTAATTGCTAGAATACCTTGCTACGTCAGGTATCAGATATGTGTTATCAGACGCTCGATCTGAGCTGTTAATTTTTATTGAATCAACCTGCTGTGTTAAGGAAATTGATCAGAGTAACTGAATGAGTTTATTATTTTGGTATAATGTATGAAAACCCACTTTTCCCACTTATCGTATCCTAAATATACGTCGACTGGGTTGAGAGGACGGCCGGCGAGGCCGTGCGGTTCTAGGCGCTTCAGTCTGGAACCGCGTGACCGCTACGGTCGCAGGTTCGAATCCTGCCTCGGGCATGGATGTGTGTGATGTCCTTAGGTTAGTTAGGTGTAAGTAGTTCTAGGTTCTAGGGGACTGGTGACCTGAGAAGTTACGTCCCATAGTGCTCAGAGCCATTTGAACCATTTGTGAGTGCTCGGAACCATTAGTTTATAAGTAGGAATGTGTTGATTTACCATAATTTTTAGTAATGGTCAATTTCAATTCATGGTTTTGGTTAGTTTGTATCAAAATCTGATCTGGAAGTGCAGGAACATATTAACTCGTGGCTTCAACTAATCGAGCTGCTACGAGAAATTCATGGTAGAAAGTAATGTTCTTAATTTTGATCTGAAAAAATTAATTTTCAAAGAAGCCATTTGTAGCTTGCATGTGTTTCAATTTGTATTTTGACGGGTTTCTGAAATTCATGGATGAAGGAAAGGTTGCTAATTTAATATGAAAGAATAAGAAGTCACGTTTTGTGAAATGAGTCAGTAGAAATTTACGTGTGAAGCTGATTTTTAGAACAACAGGATTTGAAAGATACGTGGGAATCAGTGAGACCGGTTTCCTGAATTAAATAAAGGGGAACCAGCATAACAGTAATTCGTGTAGCCATGCTATGCAATCTATACACGAACTGTAAGTATTGTGAAAATTTCTGTGTGTGTATTTATGTATCTTTTGGAAGGGAGGTTTTGGATGGTATATTATTTAATGGTCTCGAGATATTATTAGGAAATCAGTCTAAGTAACTTGTGGAGGTTTTTTTTTTCAGTTGGAATAACGTGCCGCGCACGAATATGAGCGGAACGTAAATTTCAGAATCGTGACCGCGCGAACTTTCCAACCACGCGAGACTTAGTTAACATCGAGGCACATCGATAAGTGAGAGGTGTTTTTGGGATGAGACAGTGATTGAAGAAGTTACAGAATTTTTCTAGAACTAGTCCGCGTTGAGATACGATCATTGCTTTGTCCAATGGTAATAAGAGTGATAGTGTGTGGCTGTGACATTATGAATCAAGCATTGTGGGCTATCCTTCGTTCCTTCCCGTAGGTGAGACAATGGTTATCTTCGTAAGAAACCATAGGAAGTAGAAATATCTTTATATGAGCTGTTACAAGATCATCTGTTAGGGAATTTAATCCTGTATGTTACTGGTAATACCGTTATTATGTTTTGAGAGATGAAAGTAAGACAGAATGAAACGAAATAGATTGTAGAACGGAGGAGGAGTTGTTATGCAGGTCCAGTTACGATTCCGGTTACTTACGCTTTTTCTTTAAACACGGTCAGGTGATTAACAGTGTACCAAATTTGGGGTTAATACTACAAAATCAAACATTTATCCGTTGTGCATACATTTGTTTATTTATTTCCTTGAGTAAAGAATTTAATTAGCAGTTGCTATGTGGAAGAATCACGCAGTGACACATTTAATGAGAATACACAGGGACCATTTAGCTTTAGTAGGTTTCCGGAACACTTTAGGACCACGCAACTGGTTTGACCTTTATTTTTCTTTCAGTACCCTACCCATCCTCCCTCGTTTTCTATAATTGCTCGAAGGCGTCTGGGAAGTGATAAGGCTAAATTCCTCGAGAGGTTGAGATGATCGTTGATCTCCCACCATGTATTCTCTATATTTTCCCACAGAGTTTCCGAATTCCTTGACCCAGGTGGTAACGACCTCGTAACCTCCGCCCACATATTTTCAATGGGGTTGAGGTCTGGTGATTTTGGCACGAAAGGAAGAAGTTTTATTCTCTGCTGATCTTGGAACCAGTTCTGGACTGCTAGGCTATTATGAATCGGGCTATGATCCTGTAAAGAAATAATCATCCATTAATTTCGAAATTCAGTACTTCTAATACTATGAATACTTAATTTCCATACTGTGAAAAAATTCGACAACTGCAATGGCTGTGTAGTCTAAGCTACAGGTCTATAAATCATTCGGAGGATTCCACAGTCCAAAATACTTTGCTGATAGCTGTTGACAAAAACCTATGCTGACAAGGGGAGGGTGCTGGGACGGAGATCAGGATACAGAGCGAATGGTAATACAGTTTAAGGCGCCAGTTATAACACACAAGTAGGCCTTCTTTCGGAATATGGTTCAAATGGCTCTGAGCACTATGGGACTTAATATCTGAGGTCATCAGTCCCCTAGAACTTAGAACTACTTAAACCTAACGAACCTAAGGACACCACACACATCCATGCCCGAGGCAGGATTCGAACCTGCGACCGTAGCAGTCGCGCGGTTCCAGACTGAAGCGCCTAGAACCGCGAGACCACTCCTATGCTTTGGTAATGATGAGGTCGAGTGTAGGTTGTTCAATACAGTGCAGCAGTCTGTTGAACTGTTAGACTTGTTGCATGGTTGTAAAGCTAATCTGCTTCGCTTATTCAAAACGATTGATTGCCTTCACTATAGAATTCTTTCTTCTGTACATCCACCGTCAAAGATATATAGAAGAAAAAAATCTGTTTTATAGTGAGATATTCTCTACGGACTTTACACGTGCTCGTTCGCTCAATGTGTTGCATTTACGGAAGGCGGCCGTGGCCGCTGACGTCACCTGTTCACACCTCGTGCCAACGCGGCCCCGCGCTCGGAGTAAACGCCTGCAGTTGAGGTAAATGGCTGATTTCAGGAATGTTAATAAAATAATCTTCCCTTCATATTAGTGAGAACTAAATATCACTACGAGTACGTATCTTTATGTAATGCTCATTGCTCAAGAACAATTCGTGTATGCAACGTTGCTGTTATGATTAAGATCAAGAAATCTGCAGATCGTAACCCAATTCATATATTTGCATGCACCTACGGAATATTAAACATGAAAACAGTTTGTTTCTTTGTCATATAATTTTTAATCAAGGCAATGCGGGCAGTTGCCAGCTGATATCAAAACTGAATGTAAAGGATGAATAATGAAAAAGATATACAAGAAACAAATCTCGAACCCATGAACAACTGTGTACTATCCTGGAAACGTGCTGATCCGGCTATCACACAATTTCAAAGGATGAGAAAACCATCCTGTCCACTTTTCGGGGACGATATTTCCTGACAGAAAGCACACTAGGGTGAGCGGCTTTAGGTTGAGACACAAGGAACCTCAAACTACGTCACCAGTACGTTCACTGTCCGATTCCTAGCCCCGTCACCACGCACTTCCAATGTCAAAGTGGCTGGCAGAAACCAGCGCGAACGACCTGGGATTTGGTGATACAGGCCTCGTCTCTCCTGTTTGACAGATGTGTTATCATTCACCCATGCCAGGAGGTGAGGAAATGCACTTACGAATACGTTGAACACATTTTAATTTTACATGTGGACTTTACTGCGCAGTTATATTCTAAGTTACGAGAAGTGACCTGGAGAAAAAGAGTGTATACCTTGGGGGAAATGTTATAGATCATGACTGTAATGTTAGTAAAGTACTGTAAAGTATATTTTATCTCATGCTTAACTTTAAGAGAAAAATCAGTCAAGGCAGTCAACAGTGAAAAGTACAGCATGCCTCCAAGAAACGTACGAATATCGTACTATTTTAATAAAAGGAAATATAGATCGGTTTATTGGGGCAGGCCAATTCGGGAACAAAGTAAGAACAACCAAATCAGTTACAGGTTCGTATGTGCTGCTAGTTAAAAGAGAAGAAATGAACCGATAAAGAAATAATGCCTTCATTGATTTAGGAATGGTTCGAAATGGAAGGTATAATTTTACTATTATAAAAAACTGGCCTGGATTGAGTTGATTAGCTCAATAATCAATACAAATGGAATAAAATGGGAATACGACGTCTGGAAATGAGTAAGCGAGGACGTCCTTTGTCTACATATCTGCTTCGAATATAGGGGATTAAAAACAAGAAATCCATATTTCGAGAGCTGATAGGATGGACAGAAATAAGACAAACATATTCAGTAAACAAGAGCAATGAGTCTGAAATGATTATCTTAAGAGCAATGAGCACTTCCTCACCTTTACCACTGTGAAAAACATCTGTCTTTCTACTTAAAACACTTTTCTTGTACAGAAGAAGTGCGTGTAGCTCTTACGATATGCAGTTTGTCTTGTTTTAGTCCATACTACCGACTCGCAAAGTATGGAAAACCACTTTCCTTAACACCGTGTATATATATTACAGAAGCAATACAAACAACGGAACAGTTAACATTAAAAGTTAAATTCAATTGTGAAAAGATACGCTGCATCACATTTGTTAACAATTTCCTAATCATTCCAGATTTAGAAACAAAATGAAAACATTTTGCAGGTATTACCCGAAAATCGAGGAGATAATAACACTGGAATGTAAGAACAACCACCAATGGTAATGGCAATGAGAAAAAGTAATAAACATAGGAACACAGCAATAAAAACTGATGGCATTAAAAGTATAGCACTTCAGCCACGCCAGGACCAGAATGAGACAGAAATAGATGCTTAACAAAAGTAAAGCGAATAAAAGTGCTAGCAAACCATTTATGTTTACGAATAATATTCTTTCAAGTAAACATACAAGTGATAGAAACATAGAAACACACTGCAAAATGGACGATGTGGAGTACTCTTTTCTTTGGAAGTGAAAGACTGAATCTGAAAAAATAAAGTATAATCCGCCTACAGGTAACAGGATACTGAATGTTGTGGAAAATGACCAAAACAAGGTAGACGGAGATAGAAACGAATCGCAGAGTCGTGTAAGAAGTAACTGTGGAGAGAAGCCTAAGAAGAGAAAAGGTAAGTAGGAAAATTTATGTATATCAGTTTTTTATACACGGCGTCTTCCTTACACATACAATTATCGAACGAGGCACTAAGAAAGAGACTAAGATGATGCCCGGGAAAGCTATATTTCACGGCCATCAATATCAAAGCAAGGTGGAGATATCAAAATTATACGTCGGACAAAGTAGATTAGTCGCTTCGATAAGAAGTAGAGCCTATCAAAGTAATGAATAAATCGTAGGAGAAACCGGAAATACTCTTAATTGTTCCACACGTCCACTGTTCACACCTGCAGAAGATATATTTCACCGTCTGGGTACAGCATTTCAGCACTCGGCTTCATAATGGCATTCAGTATGTTAATGTAGGCCTCTCCGTTGAGAATTCCTTCTATTCTCCAGAGAGGACCTGCCCCATGAGCCGAAATATAGCCCCATACAGCTACAGAGAACCGTCCACTTCTCTGTCTTTCGTTAATATACATTGGCTGGAAGCGTTGTCCTCGTGGGCGGTATACCTAACGCAAAAAACATTTGCGTGTTAATGCAAATATTCACAAATTCAGGGGTTACAATTACTTATCAGATGAGGGATGAACTACTAAAATCATGATATAGGGAACTGTTTATATTTATTATTTTGTGCTTACTACAAATGTAATGTCACTAACAGCATAAACTAATAACTTTATAGAGAAAATTTCGTGTCTCACCTGAACAGGGGCGTCGCTACAGGAAGAAAATATTTTTTCATCCGAAAAGATGACTCTGCTCCAGCCAAAGTCGATATGTTGTGCGGCAAAAGCCATGCGGTCAATCCTCTGATAGTCGGTCAATGACTGCTTTACAGCAGCTCTCCGACAATATAATCCGGCGTCTTTCAGTCTCCTCGCAACAGTCTTTCCGCTGCCGGGAAACTGAGATAGCTCTTTCAGGCCTCGGCAACTGAGGAATGGATTAGCACGTATATTCTCCAAAACACGATGATCATCTGCTGCAGTAGACACACGGCGCCGGCCACTTCCTCTTTTCCGCCCTATATAGCCCCTTTCCTGGTAGTCTTTCCACCAGCGTCTAGCTGTTTTTGCCGGTACTCCACACTTTTCTCCAGCTTCTGATGCCGAGTTGTTGCCATGCTCAATCAGTGCAACCACGCGCACCCTACTATCTCTCGATTCCACTGCGACTGCATTGCGACTGTCGCCCTTGTGACGTTACCATGCGTTTTATAGAGAGAACCATTTACAATTCAGTGGAGAAACAACGACTGACAAAATAAAAGAATATCTTTTTTCAGTTATCTGACACACAAAAATATAAACTTCGTTAAAATGCTTTGTCGTTTCTTTCTTAACAGTGATTCTTGACAATCATTAGGCAAAATATTAAACGATGCTGTTGTTCATTTAAGTCAGCCCACAAATAAGCAATGAATGATAAATTAAGGTTTCTGTCCCACTTATAATATCCATGTAATCTATTTGACTTATTACTTGAGTAACATGTTGAAAAAACACTGCGCCCTCTTGACACTGCCACTCGCAGCATGTGCCGTCATGAGCAGTGGGCCCAGACACGTGGTGTTTGTGTTGACGAAACAGGAACGCTGCTGCAGCCACCGTGGTGTGAAAATAGCAGTCGGTCTTGACCATGATCACATCACTCGACTACCCAGAAACTGACTCCCATTCTCAAATCCAACGAAACTAGTGAAATCTGCGTTACGCGCCTTTTCATCATGACAAAAACACCCTTCCCATACGCTACCAGACTCGAAAGCATTCAGTAAATGAATTTTTCGAAATGTATATAAATCACTTCTGTATCTTGTGACGTAAAACATGGGCATTGATACTGCCCACAGTGCTGCTGCCAGCAGGCCCATCTTCAGAAGTGGTCTTTTGTATTTTCGAATCGCTGCTCAATTTGATGCTCTAAAGCAAGCCAGAGCTTTATGGGTGTCTAACTTACGGTGTGACTAACACACGATATAACGCTTTAGGAATTATCTGAGGCCGGAAACAATGAAAAAATGTGCGTCATCAAGGAATGGGCTGAAATTAAAATCAGTGATGGTCGCAAGCGAAACGTTACCTAACGTGACCAGGTATTCTATCAATTACACGTCGGAAGGGGCTCCCATATGAGTACACTGATGCTTTTGTATCAAGATCACATTTTGTTCTATCAGGAACTAAATTCGATTGAAACTGGTCCAACTTCACGGCACTACATCAAATCCTCCGGACGCTCGCTATGGTCAACTTGCTCCTCTTAATATTATTTTGTTTCACTCGGTCTGGAGTGTGCTGCAAATTGAAAGGCTCGTTCAGCGGTTCTGAGCACTTTTATAAGCACAATTTTTTGATTGCATCACGGTAAACATTGCATGTAGATGTTATTTCTCTTTCCTTGATGTATAGCCTTTAATAAAAGGGTAATGAGCAGCAGTAAAATTACGTAAGGCTATGCAGAATGTATTAGGTCAGGAAATGAGACGGTGGTAGTCGTAGGCGTGGTTTCCCATGTGGGCAGCAAAATAACTGCTGCGCAGAAGTAAGAAGGATATGAAATGTTGTCTGGAAATAGAAACAATAGCTTTATTGAAAAATAAAATCTGCTACATCCAAAAATGAATTCAAATATCAAGGCGTATACTCAGAAAGTATTTCTCTCCGTTTCTGCTGTTATTTGATGATGTAGGTAAGCACGAACAGTGGTAATACATGGGCTTTAACCATGATACGAGTCACAGACGTGGGAATATTACTCAAAGGGTTAACAATTAGGTTTTCTGCTCTTTTTAGACATGTAGGCATACCGCCATACCTGTCATTCGGACTGCAATACATCCGCATCCGTTCGTGAAGAATTCCTGCTAAGGAAACGGAATCTTCTTGCCACTAACGTAGTCAAGGACTCACAACGTCGTACACCTTTGTTGGCAACTGTGTTAGTATGAGAATGATTTGCGGTTGTGGGGCTACATTGTATCTGCTACATCCATTTAATATTTTCTTGTCATCTCGATCAAATATTGTCAATAATTATCACAGAAGGAGTGGTTTTGAGTTAGGAAACGTATTTCAGTTCAAAATGGTCGCTTCATGCGAAAGGTGGTCGTACTCTTCATGTTTCACGTTGGGAGCTGTATACGTCAGCTACGATTATGGTAAGGGCAGTATTTACTACTGTGCGAACAAGGCACTGCTGCAGTCAAGTGCTCAAATTGTGTAACCATAGCTGCTTTTTTTTTTTTTTTTTCATTAGTTCCAGTTGTTCTGCAGAAGCTTGATCTTATCAATTCCTTCCGCTAGTGCTCTTTTTTAAGTTCTAATGACTAAAGGACCAAACTGCTAGGGTCAACAGTCCCTAGACGTAGAAACTACTTACACTAACTTTAACTTATTCGAAGGACAACACACACATTCATGCCCGGGGGAGGACCGGAACCTCCGGCAGAAGCGGCCGTGAAATCTGTGACACGTCGCACTCGACCGCGCGGCCACACCGCGCGGCAACTACTATTCTAAAGGTCAAAACTGAGAGACTATTCTTAGCCCTCCGTATCGTATGTGTTTCGAAAACCTCTCAGGATTTGCGACAGTAGTATTCTTCGCGAATGCCAATCTACAACAACAACCAAACAAGCCTAAGTCCCTGAAGAGACTAGAATTATCTGTCAGGGACCCGAATTTGTGTTGTTTACATCATCTCGGTGTCAAACAAGGCGGTAACAGTCACTGAAGCAATACACGAGGTTATTATTGATGTGCCCGCAGCTCGTGGTCGTGCGGTAGCGTTCTCGCTACCCGCGCCCGGGTTCCCGGGTTCGATTCCCGGCGGGGTCAGGGATTTTCTCTGACTCGTGATGGCTGGGTGTTGTGTGATGTCCGTAGGTTAGTTAGGTTTAAGTAGTTCTAAGTTATAGGGGACTGATGACCTTAGAAGTTAAGTCCCATAGTGCTCAGAGCCATTTGAACTATTTAACACAAAATGACATTAAAAATTTAAGGTATTCACAAGCAGCTAGTTGAGAATATGTATTAACATTAAATGACACGACGAACCGTCTTGTTCTGCATTTGGATTCAAACCCAGCTCATGCAGACTAAGCAAAGATTTCGTGACTGACGGACACTAACAGTCATTCCTGATTAGGCATACAGAGAGTGATATACCTCGATTTTAGACAGTATCAGTTAGCAAATATCAACTTTAAATTGCATAACGCAAACATTTTTAACAGACGCGAATTCCTACCCACCATCTATTGTCCCTGTTAACGAACGACGAGAGATGTTAAATATTGCTTCTTCACAAGTAACTTACTTGAAATGCCGTGAGGTAAAGCTGTGTGTTGGACACGGATTCGAACCCGGAACCTAATCGAATTGCTATCGAAGCACAGTCAAATGTGACATATCGGAATTTTGCGGCAGTAGCTAGATGTTTTAACTGAAATGACGAGACGAAACATTAATTTTTTCCTTCCAAGGACTCCAACCCGGCACCTATCGCTGTTATATTCTAGAGAAAACGAACGTTAAATATAGGTTTGTTGCACCAGCAGTGACATGTGAGCATGTTTGAATTGAAATAATATGACGAAGAGTTCAGCGCTCACTGGGAATAGAGCCCCACACATATCGTTGTTGACTACACACAAAGATAAGTCAGCTACCGAATTGTTCTCCACCAGCTGCTCAGAATAGCATCTTGAACGTACAGTCATCTCGCAAATAGTTCTGTGTCTCACTGGGAGTTAAAAACGTCAGATATCGTTAGTGTTGACAGCGAATGAAAATACATTAAAAATCAAAATTATTATCCACCAGCAGATAGGTGTTCTCATGATAGAGCTTGATAATACATAATTAAATCTTTAGTGCCGGCCAGGATTCGATCCCATTCACACGTAATATGTGAAGGTGTTGAGAAATCTGCAGTTTTGGACAAACATCAAATTGTAGCCGAGCTGTATTGCCACGAAGGGATCAAATTCCGCGTTAAGGGCGGTCTGAGTTGCATTCCCAGTTCAGAACCAATTTTATCGACATACAGAAGCTCAAATAAAAGATGGAATAAGTGTCCTGTGACCATACATAGCGTTTGTGTCGTCACCTGAAATAAATAACTAGTATAAGAAAGGTTACTGGTGATAGAGTTTCTACATGTCGCCACTCCAGACTTTATTGTGGTTCAACCTACCGTCTACTTGGTAAAGAAGGAATATCATCTTTAATGTGAATTTTCAGACCACGCAGCCGTTATATCTCCTTCACTTGGTGTAGCCAGGAGAGAATGGAATCTGTCTCTCCCTATCTAAAATCATTGACAGAAGTGGGAATCGAACCTAGACCATAGGTATAACAACCTACCATCCGTCCAACAGACCACGAAATCCCCTTCTCTGCGAGTCATTTTTCTATCGTAACGCAGTTGCGCCACACTGGATGAGAATTCTGACACACAGGCTCCCTGTAGTAATTTGCAGCATGTTCAGTAAATTCATTTACCTGGTTGACCGAATCACCATGAACTAGCTGCCTCGGCTACCCAGTGCATACATTCGACTATTTTGTAATCACAGAAATAAAATCACGTAACTGCCACCTACACACAACTGCCAACAGTGTAGGATGCAGAAGTTTAAATAGGAAGTGTTCCTTTCCACTTGAGCTATTCTATTGCGCTATCTGTTACTAGAAAACGTCGCTCAGTTCAAAAGAAAAGCTGTAACTGTTTGTCTCTCAGAAGTCAAGACCTGGCCATATGCATAATCTCACAGTGCTGTGGAATCCAAAAGTTCTGGAGGAATAGTTGCCGAGCTCTGGAGCTGTTGTAGCTACGTGTCAGCTTGTAGCATAGATAAGATGTCGCGAGTTCGAATACATTCAGTGCCACATTTAATAAAACGCAATTCTGCTCTCTGCTGAAGTTATCAATCTAATGGAACTTTGAACTTAATTCCCTTCACTTCTCAACCCAAAGTAGTCGCATGTGGAAAAAGGACTAACTACTGTGACATTTTGTTCTGTTCAGGTTTAATAGACAGCAGGCAGCAGATGCATCTCGAAGATGTGTAGGGAGAGCGCATCGTGCCATAATATGTCAGAAAAGTATTTTCTACATTAGCTGTCGTGTGGTAGTGATATTTTATTCTTCTTCAAACTTTGACAGCTTTAACTCAGAACAAGTTTTCTACATGCATGTAATCAATAAACTGCATGTGCATTGTCAGACTGTCATAGGTAACATCAGAGAATTCGCATATATCGTTGATGATTAATTTCTCTCTCATGTTTACTATTGTTTTAACAACACTAAAGGAAACCTTACGAAAATTGTGCACTGTATTATAAGAAATGAAATAAAACTAATCATGATAACCTTACGACGAAAGTATCTGTACACAAGCATGCCTCTATCGACACGAATTAATAAAATACTACTCACTTAGATTTTGATTGAGTCTGTGTTTAATTGGTATGCTGTGTCATACTCAAGAGGTATGCAAATGTGGCATTTCATAAATATAGTTACGTATTCCTAGAAACCCAAAATTCGCTTGTCAGCAGCGGAAAGAGGCGTTACCTGTTGTGCAGCATTGTAAGTTTTTCAACATTGCACTATGAGCTGAAAGCGTTTTCTTGCGATTTGCTTATTGATGTTTGATCTGACTGCTTGTAGCTCTTTCACAGAAGGGATAAAAACGTTACCGTCAGTGAGACTGGAACTGCGAACCGTAACAGACGCTGTTTCACAGGTCAGCACGTTACGACAGAGCTGGCGAGGAGGTACGGGTCTCAGCTTACTATTCGAGGGCAATAGTAACTAGAACTCGTAAACCGCTATTTAAAGGTCGAGCTCAGTTGCGATTTCCACCTTCAACGACTTTCCTGGGCTGAAAACCGTAAATTTTCAATCTTTTGTTACCCTTCAAGTGATAATAACTCAGATTATTCAATGGAAATGACAGGTAAAATCAAGTGAACTTTGAGGCTTAATTCCGTGCACACCAGGAAGTAACTCGTCGATCACAGAGTTGCCAAACATACGTTGCCTTGTTGTCAAATCCCAGTTACAGTACCAGCAGGAAGAAGACGAACCGATGTGATCCTACAGCGGTCTGGGAAGTGACCATAGCTGGTGTCTCCAAGTCGCGGCTGCTACGGCCTGGAATAGGTAATGCGTCTGATTCGCTTTCTGTAACTAGGTTTAGGGCCTGGAGCGTAGTTACTAATAATACTCAGAACTGACTGCAAACTGAGCATCATAAATCAGTAACTCTCATTGTTGTTTTTATATTTCTTTCGTAAGTGTACTCAAAACTAAGAAAGTCATTCACAGGCGTTTTCGTGCCTCGCCGATAGTCGAGCACAACAAACAAATAAAAAAAAAAAAGAATGTGTGTGTGTGTGTGTGTGTGTGTGTGTGTGTGTGTGTGTGTGAGATAGAGAGAGAGAGAGAGGGGGGGGGATATAAAAAGCAATGAGAGAGAGTGTAAAAAATTGTTGTAAAGAAATTGAATCATGGTATTTACAGAAATTTTTCATTAAAATGACACGTTCCACATCATTACGAAATGTCGTATCATGATCTATTGAACAAGAGGTAATCTAATGTAATCTAATCTAATCTAATCTAATCACATCATATTGATGATTAGCCATGAAGAGTCATGAATTACCGAAAGTTTTGCCAATACCAGTAACCAAATCTAAACTTGAAAATAAAAGACGACAATTTTTGTAATAAACCGTGACTCCTATCAAGACCCTTTCGTCCCTGTTATCTAACCACGAAAGATGTCTGGTATACCTCCATTCTGAAGTAACAAAGTGTGCATGCATTTAAAGATGAAGTGCATGATGTGAAGTTCTGTGACGGAGATACGAACCCAACACGTAATCCGATTGTTAACTAAGAAACATCAAATGTTACGTATCGGTTTTTCTTACGAGCCGCTAGGTGTCTGAATCTAAAATAAGGATACAAACTTTTGTGCCTAAGCGACAATCGAACTGCACACCTACCGTGCATCCACGAATATAGCATAAGTATCAGTTGCTTACTATGAACAGTAAGATGCGTGCGTGTTTGACCAGAAATAACGGCACCTGTTGCGATTGTTGGCAACACATGAACAGATATTGAAATTGCGCGTTAATTTTCACTAGCAGGTCGGTGTGCACTTGATAAAGCTAGAAATGAAATTATGAATATTTTTGTACTGGATCAGGTTTCAGACCCACATACTTACCTTTGGAGACCTAGAGAAGATTGCAGTCTTGGGAAAAGGAACGAAAAGACTGAACTATACTGTTCCGAGAGATTCAGATCCTCGAAAGAGGAGATACGAATTCGAATCACAGTCCAGCACCAAATTTTTAAACGTCTCTAGTTCAATCAAGTACAAGTAAAATAAGAGCCCGGTCCCTTTAAATGGCTATCGGTTCATCAAATAAAATAAAATTTGCTAATGTAAGTAAGCTTACTGGCGACTGTATTTCTGTTTACCATGATTTCCGCTGTGTCATTTCCCAACGTAAACCGGCTCTGCCCAGTCGGTAATGAAGGAACGTGATGTTTAAGGCGGATTCTGGATTATAACGTCTTTCTCTTGAGGTTACCAGAGGTAAAAGAAATACGTTTGTGCCTCTTAAAAGTAAATGCCTGAACCCACGCATTGCACCTGTGATAGCTCGTTCCACCAGACCATTGTGGTCACATTACCCAGCCCCAGGAGTGTGCTGTAACGGATGATGTGCTTAGCTTACAAAATTAGTCACGGTGGAAAAAATGCGAGTCTATTAAATGGTCAAGTAGAAGCAAGCTTCTGACGCAGAGATTATGCTATTCTCATGTCAGCAGGATGTAAAGACTCTTCTAGGCATCATAGGCTGGATGTGAAGCCATTTTGATTTTTCACAAATTCAGCAAATTTCGTAGTTCTAGAAAATCCACTGTGAAGTGTTAAGTTGCAGGATAATTCGATTATTACTGTTATTATTAATATCATTTTATTCATACCGCTGCTGGAACACGACCGTAGTCTTGAGGTAAAACGCGAGACCAGCTAATATGACGTCTGGCGACCGAAAGCACATATCGACAAAATTTTTATCGCCCCTTTCCTCTCGGTGCTGAAGCTATGAGTGTAATACAAGCGAATCTACAATATCATATTAGCTGGTCTCGCGTTTTACCTCACGATTACGGTCGTAGTCAAGAGTAATGTACTAAGACTGGAGTCAAGACTTCCTCTGGGAAGTGCCGCAGTCTACATGTTGCCAGATCGAGCATATTGCCAGACATAGAATTCTGAGAGGAGCATGACTGTATTGTCCACCTTACGTGGACGACTCGGCGGTCAATTTTTTGGTCTGAGACTGTATCTACAACACATATTGTACGCTTAAGACCCAGAAGAATTTAAAACAAAATGTATTTTTTAAGAGAGCAACGTTAACCATACCGTTCGAAGTATTCATAGTATTGTATACGTCTGTGTAAACGCCTTCCAATGACCACTCAAGAAAGACAAGGATACACAGTCTAGCTTCAATATTATAAATACGCCTCAGTTTGTGGATGGACTCAGACTTAGGTTGATAATAATTTTGAAAATTTATCAGCCCTGTACCCATTGGTGTTAAACTCGTTTTCAACCAATGATTCCCACAGCTACAGGGATACTACTTGTGATACCTCTTAGACAGAATACTTAAGCAGTGTTATCAGACGAAAAGATCAACCTGACACAAACTGTGGGAAGTTTGTTTTACAACTTTCGTACCTGGATATTCAGCTTTTTCCTATTTGAGATATCTGTGACCGTTGCTGCTTAAGACAATTTAAGCAGAAACTAAATTCCCTCAGCTTCGACAATGTTTAAAGAAATCGTCTTATCGGCACTAAATCGTGGTTTGTGAATTGTTTACCGGCCGTACTCTTCCGTATTTTGCCGGTTGGAAGGCGAAAGCTTACTGACAAATTTCACACAGAAATTACTGTTACAGTGTAGTTATGGAGCCAAATGAGTGAACTGCGTATTTTCCGGTGAGAAAGAGCACTGGCAAACAGTCTTCGCTACATTAGGTTATTTAAACTGGTGTCACTCTGAGCTACACTTTATGGTCAGCGACTAAGTGTAAGGTCAACGTTTCGGATGCGAGTTTGCGACTGCGAAATACTTTCATACATTATAGAAGCGAATATTAAATTTGAACTAATATTGCGAAAATTTTGTACTAAGACAGCTTAGAATGAAAATACTTCTGTTTATTGCAAAGGGAAACAATAGATTTTCTAAAACACTGTCTGTCATACACTACTTGAAACAGGTCATGTCGACCACATCATGTGGAAGAACTAACAGCAACGTATATCGGAAGGCAGTAAGATCACTTGCCTTTTGGTTTGTCAGTACTCGATAGCCATTTCTAGGCGAAAGTAAATGAAGAAAGGCAGTGCGATTTTGTTACCACGTAACGTCTTCGTCAATTACTTTAGTTTTAATGTAATCTACGACTAATTGCTGGTGTTTCATATTAACATGAAAAGGATTCCGTAGACAGGGAAAGAAACTGTTCATGGGAAACTACTTCTATAGTGACCAAAAGGCATTAAATGATGTTCAAGCACTTGAGTTCCAGCAGCGGTATAATTCAAATGATATTAATAATAACAGTAATAATCGAATTATCCGGCAACTTCACACTTCACAGTGGTTTTTCGCGAACTAAGAAATTTCCTGAATTTGTGAAAAATCAAAATGGCTTCACATCCTGCCTATGATGCCTAGAAGAGTCTATACATCCTGCTGACATGAGAATAGCATAATCTCTGCGTCAGAGGCTTGCTTCTACTTGACCATTTAATAGACTCGCATTTTTTCCACCGTGACTAATTTTGTAAGCTAAGCACATCATCCGTTACAGCACACTCCTGGGGCTGGGTAATGTGACCACAATGGTCTGGTGGAACGAGCTATCACAGGTGCAATGCGTGGGTTCAGGCATTTACTTTTAAGAGGCACAAACATATTTCTTTTACCTCTGGTAACCTCAAGAGAAAGACGTTATAATCCAGAATCCGCATTAAACATCACGTTCCTTCATTACCGACTGGGCAGAGCCGGTTTACGTTGGGAAATGACACAGCGGAAATCATGGTAAACAGAAATACAGTCGCCAGTAAGCTTACTTACATTAGCAAATTTTATTTTATTTAATGAACCGATAGCCATTTAAATGGACAGGGCTCTTATTTTACTTGTACTTGATTGAACTAGAGACGTTTAAAAATTTGGTGCTGGACTGTGATTCGAATTCGTATCTCCTCTTTCGAGGATCTGAATCTCTCGGAACAGTATAGTTCAGTCATTTCGTTCCTTTTCCCAAGACTGCAATCTTCTCTAGGTCTCCTCCAAAGGTAAGTATGTGGGTCTGAAACCTGATCCAGTACAAAAATATTCATAATTTCATTTCTAGCTTTATCAAGTGCACACCGACCTGCTAGTGAAAATTAACGCGCAATTTCAATGTCTGTTCATGTGTTGCCAACAATCGCAACAGGTGTCGTTATTTCTGGTCAAACACGCACACATCTTACTGTTCATGAGTAAGCAACTGATACTTACGCTATATTCGTGGATGCACGATAGGTGTGCAGTTCGATTGTCGCTTAGGCACAAAAGTTTGTATCCTTATTTTAGATTCAGACACCTAGCGGCTCGTAAGAAAAATCGATACGTAACATTTGATGTTTCTTAGTTAACAATCGGATTACGTGTTGGGTTCGTATCTCCGTCACAGAACTTCACATCATGCACTTCATCTTTAAATGCATGCACACTTTGTTACTTCAGAATGGAGGTATACCAGACATCTTTCGTGGTTAGATAACAGGGACGAAAGGGTCTTGATAGGAGTCACGGTTTATTACAAAAATTGTCGTCTTTTATTTTCAAGTTTAGATTTGGTTACTGGTATTGGCAAAACTTTCGGTAATTCATGACTCTTCATGGCTAATCATCAATATGATGTGATTAGATTAGATTAGATTAGATTACATTAGATTACCTCTTGTTCAATAGATCATGAATACGACATTTCGTAATGATGTGGAACGTGTCATTTTAATGAAAAAGTTCTTTAAATACCATGATTCAATTTCTTTACAACAATTTTTTACACTCTCTCTCATTGCTTTTTATTTCCCTCCCTCTCTCTCTCTCTCTCTCTCTCTCTCTCTCTCTCTCTCTCCCACACACACACACACACGCGCACACACAAACACACACACACACACACACACACACACACACACACACACACATTCTTTTTTTTATTATTTGTTTGTTGTGCTCGACTATCGTCGAGGCACGAAAACGCCTGTGAATGACTTTCTTAGTTTTGAGTACACTTACGAAAGAAATATAAAAACAACAATGAGAGTTACTGATTTATGATGCTCAGTTTGCAGTCAGTTCTGAGTATTATTAGTAACTACGCTCCAGTCCCTAAAACTAGTTACAGAAAGCGAATCAGACGCATTACGTATTCCAGGCCGTAGCAGCCGCGACTTGGAGACACCAGCTATGGTCACTTCCCAGACCGCTGTAGGATCACATCGGTTCGTCTTCTTCCTGCTGGTACTGTAACTGAGATTTGGCAACAAGGCAACGTATGTTTGGCAACTCTGTGATCGACGAGATACTTCCTGGTGTGCACGGAATTAAGCCTCAAAGTTCACTTGATTTTACCTGTCATTTCCATTGAATAATCTGAGTTATTATCGCTTGAAGTGTAACAAAAGATTGAAATTTACGGTTTTCAGCCCAGGAAAGTCGTTGCAGGTGGAAATCGCAACTAATCTCGACCTTTAAATAGCGGTTTACGAGTTCTAGTTACTATTGTCCTCGAAATAGGAAGCTGAGACCCATACCTCCTCGCCAGCTCTGTGGTAACGTGATGACCTGTGAAACAGCGTCTGTTACGGTTCGCAGTTCCAGTCTCACTGACTGTAACGTTTTTATCCCTTCTGTGAAAGAGCTACAAGCAGTCAGATCAAACATCAATAAGCAAATCGCAAGAAAACGCTTTCAGCTCATAGTGCAATGTTGAAAATCTTACAATGCTGCACAACAGGTAACGCCTCGTTCCGCTGCTGACAAGCGAATTTTGGGTTTCTAGGAATACGTAACTATATTAATGAAATGCCACATTTGCATACCTCTTGAGTATGACACAGCATACCAATTAAACACAGACTCAATCAAAATCTAAGTGAGTAGTATTTTACTAATTCGTGTCGATAGAGGCATGCTTGTGTACAGATACTTTCGTCGTAAGTTTATCATGGTTAGTTTTATTTCATTTCTTATAATACAGTGCACAATTTTCGTAAGGTTTCCTTTAGTGTTGTTAAAACAATAGTAAACATGAGAGAGAAATTAATCATCAACGATATATGCGAATTCTCTGATGTTACCTATGACAGTCTGACAATGCACATGCAGTTTATTGATTACATGCATGTAGAAAACTTGTTCTGAGTTAAAGCTGTCAAAGTTTGAAGAAGAATAAAATATCACTACCACACGACAGCTAATGTAGAAAATACTGTTCTGACATATTATGGCACGATGCGCTCTCCCTACACATCTTCGAGATGCATCTGCTGCCTGCTGTCTATTAAACCTGAACAGAACAAAATGTCACAGTAGTTAGTCCTTTTTCCACATGCGACTACTTTGGGTTGAGAAGTGAAGGGAATTAAGTTCAAAGTTCCATTAGATTGATAACTTCAGCAGAGAGCAGAATTGCGTTTTATTAAATGTGGCACTGAATGTATTCGAACTCGCGACATCTTATCTATGCTACAAGCTAACACGTAGCTACAACAGCTCCAGAGCTCGGCAACTATTCCTCCAGAACTTTTGGATTCCACAGCACTGTGAGATTATGCATATGGCCAGGTCTTGACTTCTGAGAGACAAACAGTTACAGCTTTTCTTTTGGACTGAGCGACGTTTTCTAGTAACAGATAGCGCAATAGAATAGCTCAAGTGGAAAGGATCACTTCCTATTTAAACTTCTGCATCCTACACTGTTGGCAGTTGTGTGTAGGTGGCAGTTACGTGATTTTATTTCTGTGATTACAAAATAGTCGAATGTATGCACTGGGTAGCCGAGGCAGCTAGTTCATGGTGATTCGGTCAACCAGGTAAATGAATTTACTGAACATGCTGCAAATTACTACAGGGAGCCTGTGTGTCAGAATTCTCATCCAGTGTGGCGCAACTGCGTTACGATAGAAAAATGACTCGCAGAGAAGGGGATTTCGTGGTCTGTTGGACGGATGGTAGGTTGTTATACCTATGGTCTGGGTTCGATTCCCACTTCTGTCAATGATTTTAGATAGGGAGAGACAGATTCCATTCTCTCCTGGCTACACCAAGTGAAGGAGATATAATGGCTGCGTGGTCTGAAAATTCACATTAAAGATGATATTCCTTCTTTACCAAGTAGACGGTAGGTTGAACCACAATAAAGTCTGGAGTGGCGACATGTAGAAACTCTATCACCAGTAACCTTTCTTATACTAGTTATTTATTTCAAGTGACGACACAAGCGCTATGTATGGTCACAGGACACTTATTCCATCTTTTATTTGAGCTTCTGTATGTCGATAAAATTGGTTCTGAACTGGGAATGCAACTCAGACCGCCCTTAACGCGGAATTTGATCCCTTCGTGGCAATACAGCTCGGCTACAATTTGTTGTTTGTCCAAAACTGCAGATTCCTCAACACCTTCACATATTACGCGTGAATGGGATCGAATCCTGGCCCGGCACTAAAGATTTAATTATGTATTATCAAGCTCTATCATGAGAACACCTATCTGCTGGTGCATAATAATTTTGATTTTTAATGTATTTTCATTCGCTGTCAACACTAACGATATCTGACGTTTTTAACTCCCAGTGAGACACAGAACTATTTGCGAGATGACTGTAAGTTCAAGATGCTATTCTGAGCAGCTGGTGGAGAAAAATTCGGTAGCTGACTTATCTTTGTGTGTAGTCAACAACGATATGTGTGGGGCTCTATTCCCAGTGAGCGCTGAACTCTTCGTCATATTATTTCAGTTCAAAAATGCTCACATGTCACTGCTGGTGCAACAAACCCATATATAACGTTCGTTTTCTCTAGAATATAACAGCGATAGGTGCCGGGTTGGA
Source organism: Schistocerca serialis cubense (assembly GCF_023864345.2). NCBI lineage: Eukaryota > Metazoa > Arthropoda > Insecta > Orthoptera > Acrididae > Schistocerca > Schistocerca serialis. Next base: position 1,186,378,967 of record NC_064638.1, read on the forward strand.
GTCCTGGGAAGGAAAAAATTAATGTTTCGTCTCGTCATTTCAGTTAAAACATCTAGCTACTGCCGCAAAATTCCGATATGTCACATTTGACTGTGCTTCGATAGCAATCCGATTAGGTTCCGGGTTCGAATCCGTGTCCAACACACAGCTTTGCCTCACGGCATTTCAAGTAAGTTACTTGTGAAGAAGCAATATTTAACATCTCTCGTCGTTCGTTAACAGGGACAATAGATGCTGGGTAGGAATTCGTGTCTGTTAAAAATGTTTGCGTTATGCAATTTAAAGTTGATATTTGCTAAGGAAACGTATGAAGACGCAGACTTCCTCGTTATCAATATGTGCGGCATGTCTTTCGTGTTAACGAAAGTAAATTCCCGCTTTACCTCTTCTTACGTGTCAAATGAAATGTATGCCATGAGGAATAGAATATTTGTTGACTGCGTCCTTTCTTGCTTCCATCCTTACCAACATATTTCTTCATTCTCGTGGTAATCATGACATTCTATGTGTATGCTGCAAAAGATTGCAAGTGGACAAATTCGACATCGAGGTGCAAAGCGTTTGGTATCTTACATTATATTCAATTCGAATAAGCTTCCGGTGTATTTTTACTTCGTTTGTATTTTTAGATGATTATGAACGTTACGGAAATTTATCTCACATGCTTTATGTTGAATGAGAAACATTGAATGGTCCGTTTTGCTTTCCCTACGTTGAGATGATATAATGTCGGCGTCAACAGCCTTCTTCCACGCCGGAAGCTGAAACTTGTATCATTCTGGATTAATGATAATTGAGTGTCTCATATGTATCCATAGCCCACAAGATGACGTCAGAAACCATCAGGGGAGAACGCCGCATAAAAACCAAACGTGCGCGCGCGTCTCCACTCTGAAGAACCGTATCGGAGAATCACGGCAAGCATTTCGCTGAAGAGCTGCCTCGTCAGAGAGCCGAGAAATGGCAGCATCGTAGCAAGTATTTGTCAACACTCTGATAGTGCATTTACTTCCGGGTGTAGGTCGGCGTTACCTCGCTAAATTCACTTGACATTCGTTTCCCACAACCGAAGACTCGTACGATATAATCCACTGCAAGATGACACAATTAGAAAGTATATTTAATTTCTGGACTCCAAAAACGGCGTTCTTCACATAAGTAACACCTGTTTGTGTGTGCATTCGCGAGGACGACGGTGCAATCCCGCACCCGGCCATCCTGATTTAGGTTTTCAATGATTTCCCTAAATCGCTTCAGGCAAATGCCGGGATGGTTCCTTAGGAAGGGCACGGCCGATTTCCTTCCCCATCCTTCCCTAATCCGAGCTTGTGCTCCGTCTCTAATGACATCGTTGTCGACGGGACGTTAAAACAGTAATCTCCACCTCCTCTGTGTGTTTAAGGTTGCGTTTTGAGGCTCAGGCAACATCGCAGTGACATAGTCCGCCTCTGGCCGAAAGTGTGTCGTTAGTTCAGAGGTTCCCTTGTGCTTTGCAGTGCTTGTACTATAAGACATAGCAGTTCGAATCACGGTAGAAGCCGCTGACTACAACCTTTTACTTTCCATTTTAATTAATGGAGTTGCAAACTGCTAGTAAAAATTTCTTATGCGAAATCTGAAGAATGTCTTTAAACATGAACCTTCGTCCGATTTCGACTTAGTAAATTAAGTTAATATCATGGACTTCTGCTTTGCAAATTCCAAGGTGCTTCACTGTAAAATAGGTCCTGAAAAGATTCAAACCGACTTTCAACGATATAAATTTCAGCTTTGTTCGTCATATAGGTCTAACATGTCAGAAGGTTGTTTATGAAGTGCACATGTTCATTAATATAGTTCCCTTCTTCTAAATTTTTGCAATAGCATTTAACTGTAGACGTTTTCTAACACCGGCGTTAGCAATTCCTTTCCGTTCTCTGAAACCTTCAAAACGACAAATTTTTCTGGTTTAAATCTGATGACCTTAACTATCACTTCCGATCAACAATAAATACTTCATGAACCCATACATGGAACTCCAAATGTGCAGTGTTCCTGCACTGCTACAGAGCATGCATTGCAAGGTATTCACACAGTTTATCGCATAGACTTACCATAAGAAATGAAACAAGAACTGTAATACACTTTACACCACAGACGCTCGCTCTGGCTTGACGAACACATCCAAACATTGACCAAAAGTTGCACAAATAATTGAGTTTGAAAGGAAAAGAAACGGGGTATGAAGCATTTATAAATTCATCGAATGTAGTGAGGTGGTTTAATTTCGTCCCAGTCTATAAAATTAATTTCGGGCCATACTCAGCTCTTGCCGATTAATGTAATATAATACCCGCCTACTAATCAGGGCGTCTGTCTCCGTTGCTTTTGAGCGTGAATGGAAATCGTAGAAATTTTCTGTGGAGCAACATTTAATAATAAAGCGTTTTAAATCATCAAAAGCGATGAGCGGTAGCAGGCGCTTTCGATAAAGAACGGGGGAGTGCAGCGCCGCTGCTGTCGCCACGGCCGCTGCCAGTAGCCAGCAAATGGATCCCGGAGCTTTGCCGATTACGGCGTCCAGAGGAGGACAGTCTGCAGGAAATCTGCCGCAAAATGGTTACTGGACAAAATTTTGATATCGGTGTGTCAGAAAGCGAAATAGATTGAATCTGCGCTACTATTACATTCACGTGTTCAGTATTCAGGCAGAAGAGGCTATAAAAATATTTTATGCCAGCTGCTCTCGATCCACTGACATTATGAACAGAAACAACGCACACTACCGCTAGACCACAGGTGCAATCAGCCTATACATTCTCCATCATGGGACAAGTTTTCCTCCAGGAAGTGCCGCAGTCTGCAGTGTTGCCAGATTGTGCAGATGACCGGACTTAGAGAATTAGCGAGTTGGCCAGTTTTATTGTCCCATGTCGCGATCGGCGCGGACTTAGCCTCTGAAGCGGCCGGCCGCCGGTCAAGTTTTATGTCAAAGAGTGTACAGCGAGCAGCAGGAGTAATAACATGTGGCGTTCGCTCGTGGTCGTCTTGAAGTGCCTGTTCAGCTAGTTAGGCATTTTAACTGCACCATCAAAATACGTACACGCTGTCCCTAAAAGACACCGACAGCCGACAACCTTTATGAAAAAATTCCTGATGCAGAAATAAGTAAAAAATGTGTAGTAAACATGGGCTTTAAAATACGTGCCTTAAGAAGTACGAGCATTTGTTCCTCTTCGATACTGTGAAACAGATCTCTTCTGGTGCAATGTCATTGCTTTCCATGTTTTTGGAGAGGTGGTATTGACCTGATAAAAATTCCGTCTAAAATGCACACTTTAAGAATTCGATAGGGTGAAACACATCTCTTCTACTAAACAAATGATCGTAGCTCTTAAGATACGTATTTTTGGGCCCTTGTTTATCAGGCTGTTTTCCTTTTTATGATCCGTATTGTCTCTTCTCAAACCAAGAAAAGCAAAGAGCTTGCAGTAGAAGAGATGTGTTTCATAGTATCGAAGACGAACAAGTTCTAATATTTCTTAACGTATGCGCTGTAGACCCTTGTTTACTAGACATTTTTCCTTGTTTTGGTGTAAGGAACCCTTTTCTAATCGCCGGCCGTAGTGGCCGAGCGGTTCTAGGCGCTACAGTCTGGAACCGCGCGACCGGGCATGGATGTGTGTTATATCCTTAGGTTAGTTAGGTTTAAGTAGTTCTAAGTTCTAAGGAACTGATGACATCAGAAGTTAGGTCCCATAGTGCTCAGAGCCATTTTGAACCTTTTCTAATCTTTGTCGGCGTTTTTTGGGGACAATTTATATATTCGCTAGTGAAATTCGTCATAAATAATCATCCCAATTTGAGAAGACTAGTGATGTTGTGGGGCGGCGGATAAATTTGTCAAAAGTATTTGTAGACTGTAGAAACATTTCCCGGCCGATGCACCATATGTGGGGCGGCGGATGCGTTTGGAAAAAGTAAACTAAAATCTGATTGCTGGATAAACGCTTGCGTGTTGAATCAGTTTCTAGCTTTTAGAATGTTATTATTGCTGTCTTTTGCCGTTCTCAACACTGGCTCTCTATTTACTCCGTGACCCCCAGAAAGTGATTTAATAAAACTTGGAGCCAGTAAATAGATATCCTAGTGCCCACTTTACCTGAGAATGTTCTTATAGCTGCAGCTTATAGCTCTGAGGAATTAGGAGATTGTCCGGGATTTCTAATCAAAAACGGTTTTCCAAAATAGTTGAGTATATTCTGAAATTCACTAATAAAAACCACAAGTATCCCTACAACCTAACTAACAGAACAGTTCAGAGTCTAATGCGCTGATGCAACTATAAATGTCCGAATCAAATGTTAAAAAAAATGCTCGCCATAATTTGATGAAAATATTTCATCAAACGCCACGCTAAATATTTGGTAGAATGTCTGTCCCGCGACGGCACGTGAAAAATTACGACAATACACAAACTGAAGCTAGATAATGAAAATCATTCCAGAATTAACACTTCACATGAAATGTTTTCATGGTTCCGCATATCTCTAGTAACTTAATACGGCACCCGAGGCTGTTTGTAGCAGATACACTGATGCGACGCGACTACCGACACAGATGGCATGTCATTCAGCGTCTGGAGAGAACTGGGGCCTTGCTTCCTCGCGCAGTGTTCTTATATATAAAGCCGCGGTGCGGACGGCTGAGGGAACGTCTGATCAAATCCGCTCTCCCGACTAGCCGCTGGGCTAGTAACGCACCACTTCAAGTTACATAATAATTTATAGCTTCTTTGGCTGATGGCCGAAGAAGCTCTTAATTTAAACGTGCATTCAGCATGCAGGTAAGTATTGATAATAAAATTTTGACGTGGCTAAGTTAAATACTTTGAGCGAGAGAATTAATTAAATTACACTGCACGCAGCAGATGAGCTCTGAACTGCCCCTTTTGAGATCCGCTATCGCTATAATTTTATAGGTATTAAAAAGAAACTTTACACATCTTCATAACCATAGCGGACCTCCAACCTATTTAAATCTAAACATCCTAGCCTTATTTACTAGCCTACTTAATCCATCTTGCTTCCTTCAGTTTTGAGACGAAAACCAGAAAATCATGAATTTCCACTAAAGTCTTAATTTGTGAAATCCAAAGTACTGTTTTTATTAAATCATTATGAAAGATGAATCTAAATATAAATTTTGAAGTCTCTAGCTCTGTTCTGTTGCGCCAATGATTTTTCCAGAAAAACGTCCAAATCTCGGAAATGGCTGAAGTTATCGAACTGATATTTAACACACATTAATTTAGTATTATTTCTGACATGCTAGAAAAGTTTTAGTTCATTTGCTTGATTTTTAAGGTATTGCGCAACATTTATAACGTCAGAGCTAGTTACAGCAGACTGGCTGGCACACAATGGAAACTGATGTGAATTTACTACAGCGTGAGTAGGCTGCTTCCCTACATCACCCTCTACTTAAATTTTTTTGTTTATGAATGTTAATGAATGAAAAAAAAATTTAATTACAAAAAGGGAAGCAAGAGTACAGTTTAACTCCCTATGAAAAATCAAAATTGAAATATAAACCTGTAGAAACATTAAAGAAAACTGATTACCTACATTAATTATTTAAATTGTAGGCATGTTCACTGCCTTTTAAACAATGTCATTACTCAAAATTTTAAGCAAAGTCAATGAAATATTTTGGCATACATATTGCCTTAGACAAACAAATACATACAAATTGAAAATTTATGAAAATCTTAGATCTATTAAATATAGATTTTTACATACACAAATTCAAAGAAAATAACATGATACATAAACAGATGATTATCTCTTAGCAGTCTTTTCTAAACCTGAAAGAAAAGTTCACAAATAATTTTTACACACGTGGTTGTAGCCGCTTTGGCTGGCGTCCTACACTTCCATTCACAAGGGTAGAAGAGGGGAAGTTGCTATGGTGTGCGTCCTTCACGTTCTCTCTAAATTACATGGGGAAAGGGGAGGGGTCACTGTGAGTTGTGTCCAAGTCACTCCACGCTTTCATGCAGCTACCAGGCTGCCATTATCTGGTTTGTCCTGTAGAACAAACAAAAAGAGTGCCTCAGACTCTGTTCACTTAATATCTAAGGGTGGGTCACAATGAAATGGGGATATATACATTTTATCCTTCAGTATGTTGCTGGAACAAAGTTAACAGAATTTTTTTTTGCAATTCTACTCTCGTGGTTACTTAATTGTCATAAAATCGTTAAACAAGTGGCTCAAAACGCCGTCAATGACGTACTTGAGAAAATTTATGCTCAAGGCATATAATCATAAATCATATTTAATCTGAATTTATTATTTCTGGGCCAGAACACTGAACCAATGCTCGGTACATCCTTGATACATTTGCATTTTAAGCACTTAACTGACTCATCTTTGATTACCTTATTCTTAGAGATAGTATGAGTATGATTAGTGGTTGTTTTCTCAGCTTCTTTGTACATGTGAGTAACTTTTGGTAATAGTACAGTTTTGAGTGTTCAAAACACACTACGTTTAGTTGACTACAAAATCCACTTATTGGTCCTCTGCTGTTGTCAGTTCCACATCTGCAATTAGGTACTTACTTACTTAGAAGTGTATTTATGCTGAGCTAAAATAGTGTTTCATGTCTGTCAGTATGTTATTTATTTATTTTGCTAGTGTATGTACTTATTTAATACTCACTCTATTAATATTTAAAGCATAGGAAAGCACATTTATTTCATATTCATAGTGTATTGCAGCTGATTAGTTTGCTCACGTGGCAATCCATTTCCACTCAATCGGACGCTGAAACCACAGGTAGTCTCTCTCAGACCTACCACTAAACTGCATCAAATAATTATGGACGAGCGTAATGCTAAATTCCTTAAACCTATAGGACACCATGAGCTGCTCTGTCTCATCTAACATAAGGGTACCTATGGTCGCATTCACGCCTCCAACTCATAACCTCAATATGTGTAGGTGTATCCTGTCACACACTACACTAAAATAATGGCCAACTCCAATCGTATAAATACTTCAGGGACGTGTCCTTCACGTCTCAACCACAAACACTGCTCAATTCCATACACTGCCTTTCCTTGCTACACAAGGTGAGTCTATCCTTACAACTTATCTGCATATATTTCATACCACTAAGCAATCTCTTTTATTATTTATTAGTTAGCTCTAATGCATACACTAGGTTTCACTACCACTTCAGATCCTGCTTGTACATGAATTCATACATCTTTTTAAATTACTGTTGGTGGACCATTTCCAATAAAACAACACTTTGTACTTATTATATTACCAGGGTACTAAACATACTTGTTACTCAAATACATTTTATCTTAATTACGTCATACTTCTCTATTGTTTGTCACTATTAGGTTTGTCACATTAGGTAATTTTTTTTTTGTCACTAATCGGTAGATAGAATGGTTACATAACTCATGGCTTGATAGCCATGACAGAAAATTTTCATGTCTGGAAAGAAGAGGTCGAAATTTTTGTGGACAGGAAAGAGGAAGAGTGAGTGAGACCTGAAAGGGAAAGAAGATCTCACACAGCTGGGACTGCACAGCTGCCACACTGTGTAGAGGTTAAAGAACAACCTCCTCCCTACAGCATTCATTAGCTTAATGCTGTATTGATAACCATACCGGAAAATTTAATGTATGAAAGAAGAGGTCGAAATTTTTGGGGATAGGAAAGATGAAGAATGAGTGAGACCTGAAAGGGAAAGAAGATCTCACACAGCTGGGACTGCACAGCTGCCACACTGTGTAGAGGTTACAGAACAACCTCCTCCCTACAGCATTCATTCCCTACCTTTGACCACGCCACGTCGATCTGAAAATACTTTATGATGCCTTTTTAGAACCTGTCTCAGTTCTTCCTTCTGATTGTCTGAAATCTTATCGATTTCCTGCAATTTAGCTTCTATTTTGTCCAAAATAATTGCTTCTTCTTTTTCTTCTGTTTTTAGCTTACTTGTACTAAGATTAACATCCTCGTCCCAATACCTCCTATTTTTCAGCACTCGTATAGGCAGCTCCCAAGTTTCATGATCAGTTACTACATGTTTATCACTAAAAGGTACTATAATTACTCCGGTTATTGGCAAGACCATTTTTAACTGGCTTCTTTCAAAATCAACAACACTCTGATATTTCGACAAGAAATCTATGCCAATTAAAACCTCAATACTGAGATTGTTTACAATTAAACATGGATGATCAATTAAATTACCACTAATGTTAAAGGGTAGTAAAGCTTCTTGCTTTACCGTTTTTGAAACCTTGCCAGTAGCACCAATTATTCTTAGTCCTGATACCCTCATTACTGTAAGCTTGTCTTTACCAGGTAATGCATCAAAGAAGGACTGAGATATTGCACTCACCTCACTTCCACTGTCTAAGAGACAACGTACATTGATACCCAACATATTCACTATTATTATAGGGTGGCTTATTCTAGGTTGTACAGGTGGTTCCTCAAATTCATCTAATAGTTCCTTTTGGATTTGTCTCCAACTAAAGTGATCAACATCTGTCTTCATTACATTTAGGTCACAGTGTGTAGGGGTTTCCTGAATTACATTCTCAGCTGCTTTTTCCAGTCGGTCTATTAATTTTAAATCAAAACACCGCACGACTTCATTACATTTACTTTGCTGAACATGACCCAAATTACTGTAGTCTGAGCGATTCTGCGCCTCCAGACCAGGCATAATACTAGTTACAGCTAAACCACTTTCACCATTATCGTCGGTTTCCTTCTCAAGTGACAACTGGTCACAGCTACCGGGTTCATCGACCCCCAACAGCCTACCCTCTACATTCTCACTTATCTCCTGTCCTAAATCTATTAGTACATTATCAACATCCTGCACAGGCACTTTAGATAAGAGCACATCATCCTCATCGTAAATATAAGCATGAATTTCTTCTGCTTCTTCACCTGTCAATTCAGTATTTTGTAGCTCGTCCCTATCGTTACACTGCTGCGCCTTTTCTTTCTCTTCCCACTTAGAAAGCGTCTCTAACACGGTATCTATCAAATACTGTGAGTGATCTAATATTTCTGTTGTATCCTTAGGTGCTACCGACTCTTCATCCACATGTTCAGTTTGAGTATTCTGATCTGTCTTACCAATTCTCTTAACTACTGGCATAGGAAAAGTAACCGCCTGGTGAGCGCCAGTGTCCTCATAGACGGGAACTAGTTTTCCTGCCTCGGCATACTACTGTTTCCTTTAGTTTCATTATAGTTAACTGGCATAGCCTTACTTTCCGTACTGTTGTTTACATGCATATTTCTGTTTGGAACAAAATTATTATCCCTTGAACGCCATTGTTGGTTCTGATAATTATTTCCCCAATTCCTACCTCTCTTAGAATGGCGAACACCTACTGTTCTGATGTTTACATTGCCATTTTGCTCGTTCCTAAAATTACTACTATTGTTATTGGCATTCCTGTTATTACGTGCTTGCTCCTCATTGGCAGCAACACGTTCTACACGTTCCAAATACTCAATGAAACGATCCAGATTGTCTCTAGGGGCTGATATAATTCTAGTTTGCCAGTACCATGGCAGTTTAGCTTCCAGACCTAGTATAATCATTTCTGGTTTTAGCTTTTCCGCCAAATGTGACAAACGTGAAATCCATGACCTAGCAAACTCTTTAATTGATTCCTTGCCTGCGTTGAAGCGTTTCCCACTCCAAAATTCTCTCAACACTTCATTTTGCTTATTGCTAGACCAATACTCATTAATGAAAGCTGTTTTAAACTCCGCTAATGTTTTACACTTCAACATAACATCAGCTGACCAACGCATAGCGTCGCCTGCTAAATGGCTTTTAATAAATGAGATTTTCTCTCGTTCAGACCAAGTCGGTGGAATCGCATCTTCAAAATCGTTCCAGAAATCTAGCGGGTGGATATTTTTATCTGGATCGAACCGCAAGAACTGCCGACACCCGATAAAAGCGGCGTTTGCAGCTACAACTTGTTGTACATTACCATTACCAGAAGTTACTGAAGCTACTTTACTCTCAATGTTAGCAATGTTAGTACTTATATTTTCTACTTTCATTTCAACATTATCTACTCTTTGTACAATATGAGTAGTGTCAGTTTTGATTGCTTCTACTTCTGATTGACATACGTTTACTTTTACATTAACATCTTTAAATTTATCTGAGCACAGTTCAGATTCCGCCTCGATCTTTTCTGTTAACTTGTGCTCCAGCTTCGCATCTTCCATTTGGAAGTCTTTGCGAACCTCAGCGACTTCGGATTTTATTGTCTTATACATTTCAGAAAATTGCTGAGCAACCTTTTTCTTAATATCCTCATGATTGCAATCAATTTTATAATTCAAACTGTCTAGATCCTCTTTCAACTTATTGCAACCAGCCTTGAAAGTATCGTCCATTACCTCCAATCGTTTATTAAAATTTGTTTGGCTGGCCACAATCTCAGACTTTAATTCAGCATTACTGTTTTTGACCTCAGTTATTTCAAACTTTAATTCAGCATTACTGCTTTTGACCTGTTCACTTATTTCAGACTTTAACTCAGCTGTCATTTGTGCATTACTGGCAGCTATTGCTTGCAATATAACATTTAGATCAACCGCCCCAGCACCTTTGGGTTGCTCACTAGCTGGCTTTTTATCACACTCAGGTGACAAAAAACTAGCTCCAATACCAGAATCATCAAAATTAAATGAAACTTCTGATTGATTAGTCATCTCTAACTTCTCCTTCTTAAACTCTACCATCTCTGATGACTGTTTCATTTTTAATTCATCAGAGAAACTATCATCCAATAAATTTACAATTTCTACTTTCCGCTTTACTACAGGGGTCTCTATTATTGAATCATTGCCCCTTCGCACACTACTGTCAGGAGACAATACTTCATATTTCACTTTAACATTACTACTTTCATGCATATTTACACTTGAACCGTTGTCTGAATTTACAATTCCCTCAACAGACATAGGTTCTAATTTAAGTTTAAACTCAGTTTCTTTTGGCGGTTCCATCGCCGACAGTCTTTTAGTGCAGGTTAGGAAAATTTTTAACAGCTTTTCACTTAACTTAGTTCCTTCTGCACGACGTATGGCGTTGCCGGCGCGGCGTACCAGGATTCCTGATGCGACGTGGCACGTTGAACTGCAGACGGCTCTCCGACGGCTGTTGTGTGTTTGCGTGGCCCGCAATTGCAGGCTCTGCGTCGGCTGCTCCAGCGGACGACTGTCGTGCGGCGAGACGCTTCTCGCGATGCCGGCAGCACCGCTAGACTCAGTGCCAGCTCCGTCAATCCAGATGCGTTGTTAATCCAATTGCGTCGTCCACATGCACACGTAACACATTCACTGTTCTATACTCAGTTGCGTGTCGCATTTCACTCGCGAATCCGAATAGTTAAAAATCACTTTCACTTAGTTGGTTTCCCGGCCGATGCACCATATGTGGGGCGGCGCATAAATTTGTCAAAAGTATTTGTAGACTGTAGAAACATTTCCCGGCCGATGCACCATATGTGGGGCGGCGGATGCGTTTGGAAAAAGTAAACTAAAATCTGATTGCTGGATAAACGCTTGCGTGTTGAATCAGTTTCTAGCTTTTAGAATGTTGTTATTGCTGTCTTTTGCCGTTCTCAACACTGGCTCTCTATTTACTCCGTGACCCCCAGAAAGTGATTTAATAAAACTTGGAGCCAGTAAATAGATATCCTAGTGCCCACTTTACCTGAGAATGTTCTTATAGCTGCAGCTTATAGCTCTGAGGAATTAGGAGATTGCCCGGGATTTCTAATCAAAAACGGTTTTCCAAAATAGTTGAGTATATTCTGAAATTCACTAATAAAAACCACAAGTATCCCTACAACCTAACTAACAGAACAGTTCAGAGTCTAATGCGCTGATGCAACTATAAATGTCCGAATCAAATGTTAAAAAAAATGCTCGCCATAATTTGATGAAAATATTTCATCAAACGCCACGCTAAATATTTGGTAGAATGTCTGTCCCGCGACGGCACGTGAAAAATTACGACAATACACAAACTGAAGCTAGATAATGAAAATCATTCCAGAATTAACACTTCACATGAAATGTTTTCATGGTTCCGCATATCTCTAGTAACTTAATACGGCACCCGAGGCTGTTTGTAGCAGATACACTGATGCGACGCGACTACCGACACAGATGGCGTGTCATTCAGCGTCTGGAGAGAACTGGGGCCTTGCTTCCTCGCGCAGTGTTCTTATATATAAAGCCGCGGTGCGGACGGCTGAGGGAACGTCTGATCAAATCCGCTCTCCCGACTAGCCGCTGGGCTAGTAACGCACCACTTCAAGTTACATAATAATTTATAGCTTCTTTGGCTGATGGCCGAAGAAGCTCTTAATTTAAACGTGCATTCAGCACGCAGGTAAGTATTGATAATAAAATTTTGACGTGGCTAAGTTAAATACTTTGAGCGAGAGAATTAATTAAATTACACTGCACGCAGCAGATGAGCTCTGAACTGCCCCTTTTGAGATCCGCTATCGCTATAATTTTATAGGTATTAAAAAGAAACTTTACACATCTTCATAATCATAGCGGACCTCCAACCTATTTAAATCTAAACATCCTAGCCTTATTTACTAGCCTACTTAATCTATCTTGCTTCCTTCAGTTTTGAGACGAAAACCAGAAAATCATGAATTTCCACTAAAGTCTTAATTTGTGAAATCCAAAGTACTGTTTTTATTAAATCATTATGAAAGATGAATCTAAATATAAATTTTGAAGTCTCTAGCTCTGTTCTGTTGCGCCAATGATTTTTCCAGAAAAACGTCCAAATCTCGGAAATGGCTGAAGTTATCGAACTGATATTTAACACACATTAATTTAGTATTATTTCTGACATGCTAGAAAAGTTTTAGTTCATTTGCTTGATTTTTAAGGTATTGCGCAACATTTATAACGTCAGAGCTAGTTACAGCAGACTGGCTGGCACACAATGGAAACTGATGTGAATTTACTACATCGTGAGTAGGCTGCTTCCCTACAATGTCCATACGCGCTAGAGCAAAAAAATTGGGCAGGTGCAACTAGGAAACGCGCACCGAGGGTTCCGTACAAACTTAAATATGTACACAGACCTTCGACCATAGATATTGGTAGGCTGGTCATGACGTATATTTCGTGGCACCAACATCTCTACTGCTATACCACGTGACTATTGGCAAAACAATGGTGGTATCCTGTTGTGCTTAAGGTTGTACCGAGCGTTTTGTGAAGGGGAGTAACATTAAATTTCACGTGTAAGTATTATTAGTATAATTTAGCGGCATTTCTTGAATACTGATAAACTATTGTGTGTATCATATCCTTACCCAGAACGCCACAGTTACGTAAATTGGCGGTTTGAAGTGCTGTGTGTGTTTCCAGGCGCACATTGCAATCGTATATATTTCTTGAAATGGTAAGCTACAAAGCTGCTTTTTCTTTTTCGTATAGGTTTCTAAAGGATGAAGGGCGCAGGCAGATGTGGATACAGGCAGTGAAACGAAAAGATTTCAAGCCTACTGCGCACACACGCATCTGTTCGAAGCACTTTGAAGATTATATATATATATATATATATATATATATATATATATATATATATATATATATAAACAAAGATGATGTGACTTAGCAAACGAAAGCGCTGGCATGTCGATAGACACACAAACATACACACAAAATTCAAGCTTTCGCAACCAACGGTTGCTTCGTCACGAAAGAGGGAAAGAGAGGAAAAGACGAAAGGATGTGGGGGGTTTTAAGGGAGAGGGTAAGGAGTCATTCCAATCCCGGGAGCGGAAAGACTTACCTTAGGGGGGAAAAAAAGACAGGTATACAGTCGTGCACACACACACATATCCATCCGCACATACACACCTATATATATATATATATATATATATATATATATATATATATATATATATATATATATATTTATATATATATATATATATATATTACCAATAACCTTTCCCACTCCAAAAGCAATGGCAATGTGCATTGCCACTACATAAGAAGAAAGGATGATTTTTACTATCCTGGATTAAATCTGACTTTGGTACAAAAAGGGGTGAATTATGCTGGTATTATTTTAAAGAACAATTTGCAAAAACAAGTTAGGGGTTTGATTTCTCATCAGGGTTTAGTTTTATATTGTACTTCCCGGTTACAAAACATACGAATATCAGAAACAAATACTGAATACCATTTGCAAAAAGGTAGTTGTATGGCCTATGTTAGTTTCCAGATAATAAGCTGTAATGTATGGGATAAATAATATGCTGCTACAAAAATCTTTGGTCATTTACCAAAAAGCATTAAAAGCCTGACAGATAGCCAACCAGCAATTAAAATCAAACTAAAAGAATCTATGAATGATAGCTCCTACTCAGTAGATGATTTTTTAGGTATAAATAAGTGATTGGAAGAATTGTCATGTAATGATAGGTCTACCTTTCATTAAACTGACACATCATTGCGAAGTATCGTATTCATGATCTGTGGAACAAGTATTCATGTAAGTAGGTACTGATTTTGTAGATATCTTATTTGATACATTTACGAAACAAACTATTTAAACCAAAAAAGAGCTTTCAAATGAAACTGCTTTACGTTTTGTGGGTGAACGACACAATTCAGTTCGTTACATTCGATATGAACACGTGTGTTTACGTTACAGGTTTCGTTGTTTATGCCGATTTATGAAGTCTATAATACTTTCTACAACCAAGGCACTAAAACACACACACGCAACATTTACATTGATGTGCATTTTCAACTTCTCGCGGCGTAATGAATAATCCATTAAATTTCGGGCATGCAGCCGCGCAAATAAAATTTCTTCTGCTGATATTTCGGCCGCGTATCGTCCGGCCATCTTCAGAGCGAGTTCCAAGACTGACGACAAGGTGCCAAGCGCGGCCTTATATGCTCCACCGCGGCGGTACTGCGCATGCGGGTCACAGATGCTGCGCCGCCTGTGGCGAAGGCGTACGGACATTCGATATACTTATCGATGTTTGATCGGCGGCGGTGACACGGTGACGACTTCTCTGCAATTTAATTACTCCAAGAGCCGGATTCCATGCTTTGTCCAGATTAAAACCATTGTCTCTGTTTATTAAATTGTTGGCTAATCGAATTTCTATGGCTTCCTTGAATACAGATTCCCAAAACGAAGAGGTGGATGTTAAAATCTTCACATCACTGTAATTCATGGAATGACCCGTATCAATACAATGTTCGGCCACAGCTGACTTGTCTGGTTGTAATAAGCGTGTGTATCTTCGATGCTCCACACACCTCTCATGAACGGTGCGTGTTGTTTGACCTATGTATGACTGCTCACAATTTCCGCAAGGAATCTGGTACACACCCGCCTTACGAAGCAGTAAATCGTCCTTCACAGAGCCGAGTAAAGCCGCAATCTTCGTGGGGGGCCGGAAGATCACCTTAACACAGTGTTTCTCAAGAATACGGCCTATCTTTGAAGAAAGAGCACCCACATAAGGCAGAAACGTCCTAGATCTGAAGAAATTACTATCTTCTTCCCCATCGCATACCTTCTTTTTAGGATTTACATCGAATGCTCTACGAATTTGTTGCGGAGAATATCCATTCGATTTAAAAATACTCTTGAGGTATGTTAGCTCTCCTTATAAATTGTCTTCATCGGATATACAGTGCGCCCGATGCACTAAGGTCTTAAGGACACCCATGCTCTGAGAAGGGTGATGGCAGCTACTGGCATGAAGGTATAGATTTGTGTGCGTTGGTTTCCGATGTACGGCATGTCCTACTGTGCCATCACTTTTACGGCGAACGACAACATCCAGAAAGGGGAGGCAGCCGTCTTTTTCTATTTCCATAGTAAATTTAATGCTGGCATGGATGGAATTCAGATGCTCAAGAAATCGATGTAATTCATCCATACCATGGGGCCATACCACGAATGTGTCGTCCACGTACCTCCAGAAGACCGTAGGTTTAAAACATGCTGAGTCCAGTGCCTTGTCCTCGAAGTCTTCCATGAATAAATTAGCTACCAGAGGGGAGAGGGGGCTTTCCATGGCAACACCGTCATTTTGCTCATAAAATTCACCATCAAACTGAAAATAAGATGATAAAAGCACATGTTCAAATAAGGCCGTGATGTTCTTATCAAAATGTTGGCTGATAAGAGCTAAAGAGTCCTTTAGAGGTACCTTGGTGTATAATGATACTACGTCAAAACTAACAAGAACATCAATACTATTTAGCCTGACATTGCTAAGTCTCTGAATAAAATCCATAGAATTACGAATGTGGTGACTACATTTTCCTACCAATGGTTTTAATAAGGAAGCTAAATATTTGGCAGAAAAATATGTTGGTGAACCAATAGTGCTCGTTATAGGTCTCATAGACAAGTCCTCTAGACGCTCATCCTTACCCATCTTGTGAACTTTAGGGAGACCATAAAATCTTGGTGGTACTGCACCTCGTACTTTTAAACTTCTCCATCCATGCCAGCATTAAATTTACTATGGAAATAGAAAAAGACGGCTGCCTCCCCTTTCTGGATGTTGTCGTTCGCTGTAAAAGTGATGGCACATTAGGACATGCCGTACATCGGAAACCAACGCACACAAATCTATACCTTCATGCCAGTAGCTGCCATCACTCTTCTCAGAGCATGGGTGTCCTTAAGACCTTAGTGCATCGGGCGCACTGTATATCCAATGAAGACAATTTACAAGGAGAGCTAACATACCTCAAGAGTATTTTTAAATCGAATGGATATTCTCCGCAACAAATTCGTAGAGCATTCGATGTAAAACCTAAAAAGAAGGTATGTGATGGGGAAGAAGATAGTAATTTCTTCAGATCTAGGGCGTTTCTGCCTTATGTGGGTGCTCTTTCTTCAAAGATAGGCCGTATTCTTGAGAAACACTGTGTTAAGGTGATCTTCCGGCCCCCCACGAAGATTGCGGCTTTACTCGGCTCTGTGAAGGACGATTTACTGCTTCGTAAGGCGGGTGTGTACCAGATTCCTTGCGGAAATTGTGAGCAGTCATACATAGGTCAAACAACACGCACCGTTCATGAGAGGTGTGTGGAGCATCGAAGATACACACGCTTATTACAACCAGACAAGTCAGCTGTGGCCGAACATTGTATTGATACGGGTCATTCCATGAATTACAGTGATGTGAAGATTTTAACATCCACCTCTTCTTTTTGGGAATCTGTATTCAAGGAAGCCATAGAAATTCGATTAGCCAACAATTTAATAAACAGAGATAATGGTTTTAATCTGGACAAAGCATGGAATCCGGCTCTTGGAGTAATTAAATTGCAGAGAAGTCGTCACCGTGTCACCGCCGCCGATCAAACATCGATAAGCACATCGAATGTCCGTACGCCTTCGCCACAGGCGGCGCAGCATCTGTGACCCGCATGCGCAGTACCGCCGCGGTGGAGCATATAAGGCCGCGCGTGGCACCTTGTCGTCACCAGCCTGGATCTCCGCCCCCCCTACCTTTTATAAATCCCTCCAAATCCTTGAACGCCATGCTCTCCGCCTCGCCTATCGCATCCGTCTCTCCTCCCCCACGCGGATCCTGTATGATCTCATCCCCTTCCCCCACCTCCTCCTTTTCCTTGAAAGGATACGGATCCTGTACACCTCCTGTAAACTCGATCCTCCTCACCCACTCGTCTCCCCCATCCTCTCCCATCCCCACCCGCTGCCGCGCCTGTATTCCCACGTCCCGCCCGGTCTCCATCTCTCCACCCTCCTTACTCTCTCCCAAGGTGGCTTCCGCCAGCTCCCCCTTTCTGATGATGTCCTCCTCCCCTCCATCTACCCCTCCTATCAACTTTGACCCTGCCCCACCACCCACTTCCGGTGTCCTTTCCTTTAGGCACCCTCCCTCCCTCCCTTCTCTTCCCTTCCCTCCCCTTCTCTTTCCTTTTCCCCCATCCCCTCCCTCCACCACTCTTCCCCCCGGGCTTCCCCTCCCCCTTCCTCCCTCCCCCCTTTCTCCCCTGCCCGTGGCATCTCTGCTCTCCCCTCTCCCTCTCCCACTCCCCTTCCTCCTCCTCCTCTCTTGGCAGGTCCCCGGACTCGCACACGCATGGTGAACATTCGCGCGCCGGAGATCATCGCCATCAGTGTCTAGTGTGTGCCGTCGTGTTTAGTGTTCAGTGTTCCCCGTCACACTCCCTCGTTCACCAGTGCCATCGTCATCTTCAGAGTTTGTGCGTCGTCTCATCAGTTAGCAGTGTGGATTATCGACGAGTGTGAACGGCTCCGTGTTTGTCTCTATGTGTCTCCTGTTTTATTGCCCACATTCTGTAACTTATGTGTCTTCTCCTGTTTTCTCTGCTTGTATATTCTCTGGCTGAAGAGCAGCGTAGTGTGCCGCTGACAGCCTGCCTGTTGTACAGGCTTTAAAATAACAATAAAGTAAAAAAAAAAAAAAATGAAAACCTTGTCGTCAGTCTTGGAACTCGCTCTGAAGATGGCCGGACGATACGCGGCCGAAATATCAGCAGAAGAAATTTTATTTGCGCGGCTGCATGCCCGAAATTTAATGGATTAACATTTACATTTTATGCAGTGCTTAACGCGTATTGTTAGTAGAGAATGAATCTCATAATTGGTAACGCTGAAATATTCGCGGCGAATATATTGCCGAACATCGAAAGTGTTTCAGCAGTTCACAAAGTTCATTGTGAAGTAATGGCTGTAAAACTAAATTTGTACGGTGGTTACGCAATAATTTATCACTTCTAGCTGTGTTTACATAAGCTACATTTAATGTGGTGAAGTTAGCAGGTAATCCACTGAGAAACAATGGAAGTGAAATCAGGAATCAGAATGCTGCCTTGAACTCCCGCCGACGTTCTGCCAACAGTCACGTGATTCTAAGTTGCAGCCACGCCAGATGTATAGCCGCTGCACTGCTTGCCCAGTCTATTAGTATCTATGGTCGAAGACACAGACAGTTCATCTACACCGGGAATGGACAACCTCGACCATTTTCGCCTGTTATCGACAATGATAATGGCCAAATATAGATCCCGGGAATTCCAGGACTTTCGAGTTTGTTTTAATGACAAGGAATGTTTTTTCGTATCATATAATTACAAATTAACAATTTTCTGATTAATAAGATTAAAAAACAGCCGACCAGTTGCAATGGATAAAGTAATCTTTACCTAGGTTTCGACAGATTTAAATCTATCTTCTTCAGAAGGCGGCAGTATTACATTAATATGGAATGATATGTCATTGTCGTTTTTACAAATATCTGCATAGATCCATTAGTCAAAATAAAATATAGCCCTGAAGATAGGGTTTGTCAAGTAAATAAAAATTAGTGCATGGAAGTGCAGACGGACAAGTGTGAGCTCTGCAACTTCCATGCACTAATTTTTATTTACTTGACAAACCCTATCTTCAGGGCTATATTTTATTTTGACTAATGGATCTATGCAGATATTTGTAAAAACGACAATGACATATCATTCCATATTAATGTAATACTGCCGCCTTCTGAAGAAGATAGATTTAAATCTGTCGAAACCTAGGTAAAGATTACTTTATCCATTGCAACTGGTCGGCTGCTTTTTAATCTTATTACGTGGAACCGTTGCTGTTGCGCAGCTATGTTTTAAAATACTGAAATTTTCTGATTTCTTTCCTTAGCTTGTATTGTGAATTTTACTTCTTGCCAAATTTCTTGATCCTTGGCCAATGGGAAGCAAATTAAACTTTTGATGAGTGAGTTTGCGAGTGCCAAAATATGTGACGTAAGTGGCCGTATATTTCGATTGCATTGACTTAGAAGTTTAATTTTTTTACTCCGCCAAGGGATCGTAGATCTTAGGATGTGGCATAGATTGCAACTAGATACGTTTACTCGCTCCTGAGGAATAGCGGTCTTAACAGACGGACTCACAGACAGCCGGACAAAAATGACAAAAGAAGTTTTCTTGTGATATAATTACACTGCAAATACTGTAAACATAGGTTTGCCTTTCCTTAACCTATCTTCCATGAGAAATCATAGGATCAGTATTGCCTCGCGACTTAGAGAAGCTTTTGACAACGTTGACTGCAGCACTCTCTTTCATATTCTGAACATGACACGAAGCGAAAGGCTAACTACGATTTGTACCCGTGGTCAGTCTGGCATTAGCTGCCGCAGCGGTCGCACGCTCCTCAAGTTTGCTCCGTGAACGTTCAGTGTTTACGCCAGTGTTTTCGTGTTTTGTGCTCGTTTATTGACGTTTTGCACGTGAATTAAGCGTTATCAATTGAGCATTTGGTCTTCTTTCGTGTCATCTTTCTACGAAGTGCCGTTGGGATTTCGGCGTTGTCCGAGATTTCTTCGCTGCAGAACACCATGGCAAACTCCGTGAGAAAAAACACCGTGATTTTCACCTTCGACAAGTACACCCGTCGAGTACAGCCCTCTGCACTTGAAATACACGACTGGATTACCGAGGTAATTGGCCTTCATTCTGAATCTGTTCATACCATGCAGCTCGACCCTGATGAATACTGCATTTTTGTAAAGTTTAACGATTCCGCGAGTGTAGACCGCTTTCTGGCAAAATTTGGTTATGAAACGGAATTTATACACCGTGATGGTACTAAAAGTACTGTCAAACTCCGGAATTCCGAGTCTGTAATTAGGAATGTTAGGGTTTTGAATATTCCCATAGAAGTAGACAATTCGAAAATTAAAGATGTCCTTTCAAAGTATGGGGTTGTCAGGCAAATAGTCAACGAAAGGTGGGCTTCGCATTTCAAGCTGCAGTGCTTTAACGGCATTCGCTCCGTGGAGATGGAAGTGAAAGCAAACATTCCCTCCCACATCTTTGTTGACGGGCACAAGGCGCATGTTATGTACTCAGGACAAACCCCTACATGTCATGTATGTAACGAGTCTGGTCACCTCCGTCAGGACTGCCCACGCCGTGTATTTGTGCTAACGAATAACCTTACGCAACGCCGGAAATTGACACTCAACGATTTGTTGCCAGCCAGTAATACAACAGAGCCAGCGGCGGTCGTGGATCCTGTTACTACCTCTGAAAATGTTGCACTTAATGTTAATGACTTTCCGTCTTTAAAACCTGCATTAACTGCTGAAATTCCGTCCCGTGACAGCGAGATTCCCACAAAAAAGCGTCCTCTAGAGGACACTGAAAGAAATGTTGATGAGGACTCTTCCTGTGAAACACCCGTTGCCAGGAGGCCGAAGCCCAGTCCTGAAGATCTGTTGGAAGTGGAAAAAGGAGATGGAATGAAGGTCGATGTGGCTCCCACTTCCGCACAAGGACTTACACCGCCACGAACAGATAGTGACGCAGCGGGTAGTGATTTTTCACGGAAATGTGACCCTGAGCCTGAGGTCACGGCTGAAATAACCGCATCAAGTCAACAACCCATACAGTGCGAACCGTACGAGGAAGTACCAGGTAAAGAACCTGCTGACTCCGAAGCGCAACGCCGCGCCGAAGGAGGAAATACACAAGCATCACCGCCTCGCCAGCAAAACAACACAACAGACACCACGCCGGAACCAAACATTGACGACTCGCAAGCTACGGCCGTTGCCCCATTTAGCCACCGCCGGCGGCTGCGACAGACACCGGGCCTTGCTGTCACGCGTCATCAAGCGAAAGTCACACCAGAGAAGAAAGACATCAAGAAAAAGAATATCAAATATGAAGTCATCAGGTCCAACACTGACGAGGAGAAAGAGAATGGCCACAGTGACTTATAGCAATGCATTGTCAGGATATCAGGATACTTTTCTTCTCAAGCTATTTGTTTAAAAGCAGTGCAAATTTTCTAGGCAGTTAGTACATGTAATGGGCACACAGCTTGTAAAGATCGTGCCTTGTAGGGAAGCACGTTTGCTGCTATAATCATACCGAACCTCATCCCAAATAGCTTCTTCCGGTATGTCTGTGCTGCAAGCTTATAGCATTACTACTATTAACATTAATAAAATACAGTCACCCTTGAAATTGGCAGCACTAAAGGAATTCTTGTACCAGTCCGGAACAGATATCGCGTTGCTACAAGAAGTTGCGATAACGGAATTTCGGATCCCAGGCTTTTTTGAAATTGTTAATGTTTCTACGGAAGCCAATATCGGTACAGCCATTCTTATAAGGGAAGGCATTCCGGTGACTGAAATCGAACGACTAGAATCAGGAAGAGCCATAGGCATAAAACTTTTCGATGTGACAGTGATTAACCTTTACGCCCCATCAGAAACTTCCCACAAATTGGATCGTGCGAAGTTTTTTCAAGATGAACTGATTTATTTATTGAGGAAAAATCCGTGTTCTCTTATACTAGGTGGAGATTTTAACTGTGTTTTAAACCAGAAAGATCAACAACCCAACTTCAACTACTCGCCACAGTTAAAAAAATTAGTAAGTGATCTACACCTTAAGGATGTGTGGGAACTTCAGCACCCGACGTCAGTCGGGTTCACGTATATAACCAGCCACTCCCGCAGCAGACTAGATAGAATTTACGTGTCACCAAATTTGCAAAATTATTTATTAAACGTTGAGACTATTCCAGTGTATTTTAGCGATCACAGTACACTTTTAACTTGCTTTAATCTAAGTGTACAACCAACCCGTCGATTCAGAGGCCAATGGAACTTAAATATCTCTGTTTTAACTGACGAAGAACTGGAACAGGAAATAAGGTTTGCGTGGACTATGTGCCTCCGCACAGTAGACAAGCACCCAACAGTCATAGACTGGTGGACAAGGAGGGCTAAACCAAGGCTGCGGAAAGTTGTCATGCAGTATAGTGCAGCCAGGCACAGGGAGTTGAGGAATACAATGGAGTTTTATTATAAAGTTTTAAGAGACTTATATCAACAGGCCCAAGATGACGTAATTCGTCTGAATGATATCAAAAAAATAAAAGCCAAGTTATTAAGCATTAAACGGCAACAGATGGAGGGACTCAAAATTAAATCGAAAGCCACATCTGTCGTAGCAGATGAAACAGCTTCTCTGTATCACTTGGTGCGGCATGCTAAAAACAGACGTCAAACTTTAATTGATGAAGTCCAGACGCATACTGGTACGAGGCTCACATGCCAGAAACAAATACTGGACGAAGTCCACAGGTACTATGAAACCTTATATGCCCCTACCACAGTGGAAGATGCAGCTCTCGAGGACTTTCTCACTATTTTAGGTCCACAATTGTCGGGAACAGACAACGCTGACATCCTGTCACCTATTACTAAAGATGAAGTGCATGAGGCAGTGCGTAACTCACCTCTCAACAAATCTCCGGGACTTGATGGCCTCCCTGTGGAGTTTTATGCCCGCTACTGGTCTATAATTGGGGACAAGATCACTTCCATGGCAAATGAGGTCCTGAACGGAAAACCGGTCCCTGCAGAGTTTAAGGAAAGTAAAATAGTACTGATTCCTAAGAGTAAAGGCAAAACCAACTTAAACAATTTTCGGCCTCTTTCGCTACTAAATTCTGATTACAAAATAATTTCGCGTATTATCAACAAAAGACTCTCTGCCTTTTCCAACAAAATATTGAGTCATCACCAATCTTGCTCTCCGACCAGAACGATATTCGAAAGTCTATCTGCATACAGAGACGTCATTGCAATTACCTCAGTGACAAGTATAAAATGTGCTTTAATCTTTATAGATTTCAACAAAGCTTTTGACCGCGTTAGTCATAGATACCTCTTTGCGACGCTGTCAAGAATGGCTTTCCACCCCCAGATTGTGAACATGCTAAGGAATATTGCAACAGGTGTAAATGCGAAAATAGCAATCAATGGCCAAACATCTAAACCCATACAGATAAGGCGAGGGGTTCCACAGGGCAGTCCCTTATCAATGTTTTTATTTTCAGTATCTTTAGAGCCCTTCCTCCGCACTGTCCACGAAAGATTAACAGGCATAACATTGAGTGGTGAGAAAACTGTCATACGAGCTTATGCTGATGACGTGGGCGTTGTAATAAGGAATAAGGAGGAGACAGTTACACTGGAAAGAGAAATCCAAAGATATTGTCTAGCGTCGGGAGCGACAGTAAATGAAAACAAAAGGCAAATATTGAATCTACGGGGCCTAGATCACCTTCGACTGGCATGGGCAAAACAAGACAACAAACATAAAATTTTGGGAATCACCTTAATGGCATGTCCGATGCGGATGGCTGCTTTTAACTGGACGGAAACTAGGAGGAAAGTTCATGGTGCTGTAATGGAGAACATCCATCGAACTATGGACCTGGTGCAAAAAGTCAGATTCATCAACTCCTGCGTTTTGTCTAAAGCGTATTTCACTGCGCAGGTATTTCCAATCCCTAAACTAGTAGCGAAAGGGATCATGTCCACTGTTACCAATTATTTATGGAGAGGAGACATATTCAGGGTTGGTGCGACTACGGTTATACTGGATGTCAGAAACGGGGGCCTCGGTTTGGTGCATATTGGCAATAAAGCGTCTGCTCTGTTCCTCAAACGGACTTTCCATATACTCAGAGAACTTCCACAATGTATAACCGCAAAGCTCTTTGAGGCTGTGACACCCCATAGCCTGCAAGCACCGATTGATGTGCGAAGGATTAATGCCCGTCTGCAGTATGTGAGGAACTTTTTCCTCGAAGCAAGTTATCTTAGTGACGAAATCAGAAGCAACACACGTATCACAGCGCGCGACATCATACTTGAAAGGAAGTTAAATGAGGGTAGAAACAAAATTGAAACGAAATTCCCAAATTGTGACTGGAAAGCTGTATGGCGGAACATCAACTATGCCGGGCTATCTACGGACGCTACTTCCGCATGGTACAAAACAGTTAATAATGTCATCAGCACCAACGAGAGACTATATGGGATCGGTTTAAACCAGACACACCTTTGTGGAAAATGCAATCTGGTGGATACACTCAGCCACAGATTCACCTGTGGTGGCAATGTGCATAACTGGAATTGGATCAGGCAACAAATCGCCTTTCTCACCAGATCCTCTACGGAATATATAACGCCATCGCTCCTCCTGAGACCAGACATGACATACTTTCCGAAATTAAAAACCAACGCCATTAGCTGGTTACTGGGAAAATATGTTAGTTATGTCATCCACACACTTGGGTCGGACAACGAGATAGAATTCCGCGTTTACATGAAGTGTGAATATGCAAAAATCAGCACGTATCGCAACCACAAGAAGCACTATGGCAACATGCTGAAGATCATTTTTGAAAGAATGGGTGTTGGTTAAATATGTGAAACCACTACAACACCTTGAACGAGAACGAACAGAAGAAAAATAAAAGTCACTTGGTTCCTTATTATTATTTACTTTAACCTTGCTTCCGGAATTTTTTTTTTTTTTTGTATGTGTTTAATGGTATTATATTTAAACTGGTTCATAGTCAAGAAAACTGGTATTAAATATGCTATTATTTTTTATTCAATGGACAGTTTACAAATTAAACAGTGAATTCAACTTTGTAGACAAACCCACTGATTGGGTGACAATAATTTGCACCTAGAATAATCTCAGTTATCTTGAGCAAAGTTTATACTGTAACCACTTTTAAAGTTTGTTTTACCATTATTACTGTATTAGACATATTTAGCATATAAATAGTTCAAAACTGGTTCTTTTTTTAATGTTGCAAATGGTTTAATCATTAGTTGTACTGTTGAATACTTGAAATGTATGTTTTAGTAAAAAAAAAAAAAAAAAAAGGGGGGGTAGCGTCTTTGATTCATAATCAAAACGTCTTCGGTCCCGGGTTCGATCCCCGCCACTGTCTAAATTTTGATAAATAATCGGCATTGGCGCCCGAAGACTTCCGGCATAAGAAGTCAGCCTCATTCTGCCAACGGCCTTGTCAGTGAAGTGAAGTAGAAGGAAGACAAGGATTTCTGGTCAGATGAGTATCGGGTAATATCAACAGCAGCAGAAAACGGTATAACAGGTGTAGGATTCGTTATGAATAGGAAGGTGGGGCAGAGGGTGTGTTACTGTGAACAGTTCAGTGACCGGGTTGTTCTAATCAGAATCGACAGCAGACCAACACCGACAACGATAGTTCAGGTATACATGCCGACGTCGCAAGCTGAAGATAAACAGATAGAGAAAATGTATGAGGATATTGAAAGGGTAATGCAGTATGTAAAGGGGGACGAAAATCTAATAGTCATGGGCGACTGGAACGCAGTTGTAGGGGAAGGAGTAGAAGAAAAGGTTACAGGAGAATATGGGCTTGGGACAAGGAATGAAAGAGGAGAAAGGCTAAATGAGTTCTGTAACAAGTTTCAGCTAGTAATACCCTGTTCAAGAATCACAAGAGGAGGAGGTATACTTGGAAAAGGCCGGGAGATACGGGAAGATTTCAATTAGATTACATCATGGTCAGACAGAGATTCCGAAATCAGATACTGGATTGTAAGGCGTACCCAGGAGCAGATATAGACTCAGATCACAATATAGTAGTGATGAAGAGTAGGCCGATGTTCAAGACATTAGTCAGGAAGAATCAATACGCAAAGAAGTGGGATACGGAAGTACTAAGGAATGACGAGATACGTTTGAAGTTCTCTAACGCTATAGATACAGCAATAAGGAATAGCGCAGTAGGCAGTGCAGTTGAAGAGGAATGGACATCTCCAAAAAGGGCCATCACAGAAGTTGGGAAGGAAAACATGGGTACAAAGAAGGTAGCTGCAAAGAAACCATGGGTAACAGAAGAAATACTTCAGTTGATTGATGAAAGGAGGAAGTACAAACATGTTCCGGGAAAATCAGGAATACAGAAATACAAGTCGCTGAGGAATGAAATAAATAGGAAGTGCAGGGAAGCTAAGACGAAATGGCTGCAGGAAAAATGAGAAGACATCGAAAAAGATATGATTGTCGGAAGGACAGACGCAGCATACAGGAAAGTCAAAACAACCTTTGGTGACATTAAAAGCAACGGTGGTAACATTAAGAGTGCAACGGGAATTCCACTGTTAAATGCAGAGGAGAGAGCAGATAGGTGGAAAGAATACATTGAAAGCCTCTATGAGGGTGAAGATTTGTCTGATGTGATAGAAGAAGGAACAGGAGTCGATTTAGAAGAGATAGGGGATCCAGTATTAGAATCAGAATTTTAAAGAGCTTTGGAGGACTTACGGTCAAATAAGGCAGAAGGGATAGATAACATTCCATCAGAATTTCTAAAATCATTGGGGGAAGTGGCAACAAAACGACTATTCACCTTGGTGTGTAGAATATATGAGTCTGGCGATATACCATCTGACTTTCGGAAAAGCATCATCCACACAATTCCGAAGACGGCAAGAGCTGACAAATGCGAGAATTATCGCACAATCAGCTTAACAGCTCATGCATCGAAGCTGCTTACAAGAATAATATACAGAAGACTGGAAAAGAAAATTGACAATGCGCTAGGTGACGATCAGTTTGGCTTTAGGAAAAGTAAAGGGACGAGAGAGGCAATTCTGACGTTACGGCTAATAATGGAAGCAAGGCTAAAGAAAAATCAAGACACTTTCATAGGATTTGTCGACCTGGAAAAAGCGTTCGACAATATAAAATGGTGCAAGCTGTTCGAGATTCTGAAAAAAGTAGGGGTAAGCTATAGGGAGAGACGGGTCATATACAATATGTACAACAACCAAGAGAGAATAATAAGAGTGGACGATCAAGAACGAAGTGCTCGTATTAAGAAGGGTGTAAGACAAGGCTGTAGCCTTTCGCCCCTACTCTTCAATCTGCACATCGAGGAAGCAATGATGGAAATAAAAGAAAGGTTCAGGAGTGGAATTAAAATATAAGGTGAAAGGATATCAATGATACGATTCGCTGATGACATTGCTATCCTGAGTGAAAGTGAAGAAGAATTAAATGATCTGCTGAACGGAATGAACAGTCTAATGAGTACACAGTATGGTTTGAGAGTAAATCGGAGAAAGACGAAGGTAATGAGAAGTAGTAGAAATGAGAACAGCGAGAAACTTAACATCAGGATTGATGGTCACGAAGTCAATGAAGTTAAGGAATTCTGCTACATAGGCAGTAAAATAACCAATGACGGACGGAGCAAGGAGGACATCAAAAGCAGACTCGCTATGGCAAAAAAGGCATTTCTGGCCAAGAGAAGTCTACTAATATCAAATACTGGCCTTAATTTGAGGAAGAAATTTCTGAGGATGTATGTCTGGAGTACAGCATTGTATGGTAGTGAAACGTGGACTGTGGGAAAACCGGAACAGAAGAGAATCGAAGCATTTAAGAAGTGGTGCTATAGACGAATGTTGAAAATTAGGTGGACTGATAAGGTAAGGAATGAGGAGGTTCTACGCAGAATCGGAGATGAACGGAATATGTAGAAAACACTGATAAGGAGAAGGGACAGGATGATAGGACATCTGCTAAGACTTGAGGGAATGACTTCCATGGTACTAGAGGGAGCTGTAGAGGGCAAAAACTGTAGAGGAAGACAGAGATTGGAATACGTCAAGCAAATAATTGAGGACGTAGGTTGCAAGTGCTACTCTGAGATGAAGAGGTTAGCACAGGAAAGGAATTCGTGGCGGGCCGCATCAAACCAGTCAGTAGACTGACGACCAAAAAAAAAAAAAAAAAAACAGAAACCAGATGGCAATAATAAGAATCGAGGGCCAAAAAGGGAAGCAGTGGTTGAGAAGCGAGTGAGACAGGGTTGTAGCTTATCCCCGACGTTATTTAATCTGTATATTGAGCAAGCAGTAAAGGAAACAAAAGAAAAATTGGAAGTAGGAGGTGAAGTACAGGGAGAAGACATAAAAAACTTTGAAGTTCGCTGATGACACTGTAATTCTGTCAGAGACAGCAAAGGACTTGGTAGAGCGGACAGTGTTTTGAAAGGAGGATATAAGATGAACATCAAAAAAAGTAAAACGAGGATAATGGAATGCAGTCTAATTAAATCAGATGATGCTGAGGGAATTAGATTAGGAAATTAGATACTTAAAGTAGTAGACGAGTTTTGCCATTTGGGGAGCAAAATAACTGATGATGGTCTAGTAGAGAGGATATAAAATGGAGAATATAAAATGGAGATTGGCAATGGCAGGATAAACGTTTCTGAAGAAGAGAAATTAGTTAACATTGATTATAGATTTAAGTGTTTGAAAGTCATTTCTCGAAGTATTTGTATGGAGTGTAGCCATTTATGGAAGTGAAACATGGACGATAAACAGTGTAGCCAAGAAGAGAATAGAAGCAGCTGAAATGTGGTGCTACAGAAGACTGCTGAAAATTAGGTGGGTAGATCACGTAACTAATTAGGTACTGAATAGCATCGGGGAGAAGAGAAATTTGTGGTACAACCTGACTAGAAGAAGCGATCGGTTGGTAGGACCCATCAGAGGCATCAAGGGATCAGCAGTTTAGTACTGGAGGGCAGCGTGTGGGGTAAAAGGCTTAGAGGTATACCAAGAGACGAATACACTAAGCAGTTTCAGAAGGATGTAGGTTGCAGTAGTTACTGGGAGATGAAGAAGCTTGCACAGGATAGAGTAGCATGGGGAGCTGCATCAAACCAGTCTCAGGACTGAAGACCACAACAACAACAACAATTACAGATTATTACTTTCCGCATTGTTTCCTTTACTAGCAATGTGAAACCTTACTTTTTGCCAAATTTCATGATTCTAGATCAACGGGAAGTACCCTAAACGTTTTGATGAGTCAGTTTACGAGTGTTAAAATACATGACATAAATAGTCGTATCTTTTGACTGAACTGATTTCGAAGCTTACATTTATTATACCGACAAGGGACCACAGACCTTAGTATGTGACAAACATATCAACTTGATACGTCGGACTGTTGCTGAGAATAAGGTATTTTAACAGTCAAACAGACAGACAGACGGAGTACAATGTGACGCTGGAAGGGTTCCCTTCTTATCGACTGAGGTGTGGAACCCCACAAATGAACTTTATAACCCATTATTAAAGCTTTCAGAGTCTCAGAAGGATTTCAATTCCCAGCAACTAAATTTTTTGCCCATTCGCCTAAGAACTTAAAATGTCTGACAGATACACTATGTGATCAAAAAGTATCAGCCTGTCTGTACGCCAGATTTCCACTTTCCTAAACATCCCTAGGTCCATTGTTTCCGATGTGGTAGTGAAGTGGAAACATGAAGGGACACGTACAGCACAAAAGCGTACAGGCCGACCTCGTATGTCGACTGATAGAGACCGCGGACAGTTGGTTGGTTGGTTGGGTGGTTTGGGGAAGGAGACCAGACAGCGTGGTCATCGGTCTCATCGGATTAGGGAAGGATGGGGAAGGAAGTCGGCCGTGCCCTTTCAGAGGAACCATCCCGGCATTTGCCTGGAGTGATTTAGGGAAATCACGGAAAACCTAAATCAGGATGGGCGAACGCGGGATTGAACCGTCGTCCTTCCGAATGCGAGTCCAGTGTCTAACCACTGCGCCACCTCGCTCGGTACGGACAGTTGAAGAAGGTCGTAATGTCTAATAGGCAGACATCTATCCCGACCAACACACAGGTATTCCAAACTGCATCAGGATTCACTGCAAGTACTATTACCGTTAGGCGGGAGGTGAGAAAACTAGGATTTCATGGTCGAGCGGCTACTCATAAGCCACACATTACGCGGGTAAGAGCAAAACAACGTTTCGCTTGGTGTAAGGAGCGTAAACATTGGACGATTAAACAGTGGAGAAACTAATGTGGCGATCCGATAGCAGTGTACGGGGATGGGGAATGTGCGGTGAACGTCATCTGCCAGCGTGTGTAGTACCAAGAGTAAAATTCGGAGGCGGTGATGTTATGGTGTGGTCGTGTTTTTCATGGAGGGGACTTGCATCCCTTGTTGTTTTGCGTGGCACCATCACAGCACAGGCCTACATTGATGTTTTCAGCACCTTCTTGCTTCCCACTGTTGAAGACCGATTAGGGGATAGCCACTGCACCTTTCAACACGATCGAGCACCTGTTCATTTTTTTGAAATATGTGGTAAGGTCTTATGGGACCAAACTGCTGAGGTCATCGGTCCATAGCCTAGGCACTACTTAACCTAACTTAAACTAACTTAGGCTTAGGACAACACACACACACCCATGCCCGAGGGAGGACTCGCGCGGGCCGTGACATGGCGCCTTAGACCGCACACCTGTTCATAATGCACGGCCTGTGGCGGAATGGTTAAACAACAATAACATCTTTGTAATGGACTAGCCTGCACAGAGTCCCGACCTGAATCCTATAGAACACCTTTGGGTATTTTTGGAAGGCCGACTTCGTGCCAGGCCTCACCGAGCGACATCGATACCTCTCGTCAGTGCAGCACTCCGTGAAGAATGAGCTGCCATTCCCCAAGAAACCTTCCAGCACCTGATTGTATGAATGCCTGCGAAAGCGGAAGCTGTCATCAAGGCTAAGGATGGGCCAACACTATACTGAATTCCAGCATTACTGATGGAGGGCGCCACGAACTTGTAAATCTTTTTCAGCCAGGTGTTCGGTTACTTTTGATCACATAGTGTAGCGAAACAAGGTTTAAATTTAAACTAAAATCGTTTCTTCTGGACGACTCCGTTTATTCCACGAACGAATTTCTGTTTAAAAATTAGTAGCCTGAAAAAAAGAAAGCTGTCGCCATCAGGCGAGGCAGTCGCGATGGCGTGGAGTTGAAATCCGCCGGCGAAAGCGAACACATTCTGGAGGAAGTTCAACAGTACCACATGGAGACGGAGCCCATAGCTTGGAAGCAGCAAGGCAGTTGGGTTGCTATGTTTGTGAATGTTGTGTATGAAGTACCACTGGACTGTGCCCGTCTGACTTCAGAGTGCACTAGGGAATTTAGTGAAGATGTGTGTTTTCAGTGTGTACGCTTGTGTTTGGTGTTTCGTGTGTGTGTTACTAGCCTCTAAAGTGGCGCGTAAGTGTTAATTTAGGGTGTTTACGAGACGCTTCTGCCCGTTCTTCGCCTAAATTTTGATTCAGAATGTGGATCTAAGTTTGTGTTGTTTCGTACAATTTGTGGATTTGTCCTGAATGAATGGTGGGTTGGCCTAAAAGGTCTCTTCATGTGTGTTGGGGACGTATCAGTCAGCGCCTGGGATGAGCGCCTTTGTTTTGGAGACGTAGTCGTGTTTGCACTGTGTCTGACGCCGTAGATCACACTTCGAGCCATACGAGATGGCCGGAACTATGAGCTTTCACCAGAGGAGGAGTTCGCACAGAATGTTTAATCCGTCAGAAAAGTGTGCAGCCTTTGTTTGCTGCACTAGTGAGGTGCCTGTTCCACGTAAGGCGTCGATTATTTCATTTTCCGGGTAGATTTTCTCCAGATCAATTCTCTGCCCCCAGTGGTGAGTTGACGATAAGGGAGCTTGATTTTGGGGTTGAAATAAACCGTCTGACATTTTGCGGGCTTGAGCAATTAGGTTGCGAACGGTCGGCATTGGGTGTGACCAACGGTTAACGAGTGGCATTGTTTGACTGGAGCGGCAGACGGTGTTTGCCCTCGACCTCCACAGGATGCGGCATCTTGGATCCAGGAAGCGGTTGCAAGTGAAAGTTCTCCGTTACGATGAGTGGAAGTCTGTGCGTAAGAGTGTCTCGTGCCATTTTCGTTGCGCTGACCTTTGAGCTTTGTTGGCATCAGTGGATTACCAAGATTTTGAATTAATGAAACAGCGGGACAACTATTGAGTCTTGAATCAGAGTACGGTGTTTTGATGAAACACAGTGAGGCAGTGTATGGCCTGAATATTGTAGAGCAGTGAGTTCGCTGAGTAACTGTGTTTCAGTGACAAGCTTTGAGTAATACAAGTTGCCTTTCTACGTGCCTTGAGAATAGATGCATGTTTCGTTATTATGTCACCGTAGTTTTGTGTGTTGGCCGTGTTGTCTGTCCGTGTTTGCTTAAGATGTTGTTCGTAGTGAGGCATCCTTGTGCTACCTTGAAGACTAGTTTGTGTTGTTGCAGATTATATTGATTGCCCTTTCTGTAAAGTCAATCTCAGTGAGGTTAAGTATTTATATTGGATGATAATATGTATATTGCTTTACAAATGATAGAGCACAGCGATCAGTCATCCTTTTTTGCAGGTTGTATTAGACAAATCTAGACTTCACCTAATGCCTAGTCATTATCAATGCACTATTTCATAGTATCAATGCATGCCAGTTCCCTGTTGTTTGGGCGTCTGTCACAGCTCTTTCAAGACTACTTAGGTAAAGATTTTCTAAATGTATAGTCATTCGTACCCCCTTAAACCTTTTATTTTTATTGTGGGGCGAGAGTATATTATCCTGAACGTGTGTTATTGATCAGATGATAAGTCATTTGGAAAATTGACCCTGAATTCCCTGTTTATTTTGTCTTATGCGTGCATTCTTGCAACTGTATAGTTCATGCTGTTAATAAAATTAAATTACAGTTGGGTAAAAGTACACGCTTGAACAACGCCCGACCAAATTCCACTTCCACTGAAATCCTCCGCCACAACACGCTTTCATAGAACGTAACGAATCGTAGCTTATACCATAGTTTCGACATTTTTTTTTTTTAGAAATATTACTCCGAAAGACTACAATCTGTACTCATGAACATGGTTACATATAATTTGAGTAAGGTAATTTGGCTGCATTTTCAATAGTATCTTTTTATTACAGAAAAATAATAAAAACTCTTTTAATTAATCTTCTGTGGTAACTACATATGTGAACCACACTTTGTAAACGCAATACACTGCTCTTATTTTGGCACTGTTCATAATTGTAGAACTTGGAGTATACATAGGAAGGTAATTTTGTTATACGTAAGGTAATTATGCAATAGTGGTAAGTAACTTCGCATTACAAAGTTTCATTCCCGCTATTGCATCAGTCCTCATCTTCAGATATGGAATGTTCAAAACAATTGTAACAAATATAGACAGATTCCTTCGCCAGTTGTTTTGCCAGCTCTCGTGATAGGATATTAAGCAAAAAGATCATTGTGTCCATGATACACACGCTTTTTTTTTCTTTCTTAACATGAGAAAGTCTACAATCGGACACGACAAATACAGCGATCACCTTTTCTGCTGCTTGGACGTTGTTTGGATGAACTGGCTGCAACTTTTTGGAGCATTGTTTACATTTGTCGAACTAGATATTGATGATCTGGAATCTTAGTTGCCGGCTGCTGTGGCTGGGTGGTTCTAGGCGCTTCAGTATGGAACCGCGCTGCTGCTGCGGACGCAGGTTCGAATCCTGCCTCGGACATGGATGTATGTGATGTCCTTAAGTTGGTTAGGTTTAAGCAGTTTTAAGTCTATGGGACTGATGACCTCAGATGTTAAGTCCCATAGTGCCTAGAGACATTTGAACTTTTTTTTTTTTTTTTTAATCTTAGTTGTTTTCAAATACTCTGAGACATTTGGCGTATTAATCCTTGTTCCTCGTGTTCTGTTCTGGAGTTGACACCTTAGAGACACTAGGGGCCGCCAAGAGATTGGACATTGGTAGACGATACGTCGATATATTGTCTGGAAGTCCTAAACTCAAACCACAACGTTCTTTGCATCATGGCTATCACTACTAACTAGCCTTCTGTTTTGCAGAATTATACCTATGCTTTCTTCCTTGGATTGCAACTAAATCGCCCGCAAATTTTCTGACTTGAGTCATGGTTAATCCAAAACCCAACTCCTGCAGCTCAACAATGTAGTTCACAACACGATGCTCTGTTGCGGCCGGGGTTGCAAATGGGCTGCCTAATTTTTGCATCATTGGATGTTCAGTATTTTCATTGTCAAACAAAAAACTTTTTAATGGTGATTTATGTGACACCATGTAATTTTGACCCTTTAGTTTCGTCATATTTTCATTTGTCACTAGCGGCAGCCAAACGATCCAAAGTTTCGTAATTTCCGTGCACTTTTTCACTTTTCAGTGTATCCTCTCCTTTAGAATTCAACACGCTTTCGTTGATAATAACTTTCTTCTTAGGGGCCATGTTGGACCAGATCCTGAGAAGTTTGAAATAAAATATATTAGCAAAACAGCGTAAAATACGTTTTAAGTGGCTGAGTGTTTAACAGAGGTATGAAGATGTTCGTGATGTGATAACTACAACAAGACTACAAGAAGGGAATCAGCAATAAAAGAGTACCTGGAAGTTGGGAAGCGAAGAGCAACCACAATTGTAGAAGACTCACGTGATGAAGATTGGAGGATGAATGAATAGACGAATTTATTTCTCACAGATGAATCCAACTCCAGTTTACAAAAATGTACATGGCTGGTGGTGTGGTCCTGATGTGGGGAAACATTATTTCGATGCAGTTTCACATACTTAGTGTGAGTCAGATGAACAATGTTAACGAGGAGAGGTACAGAGGTGTGGTATTGCAACCCCATGCGCAGCTTTTCGGAAGTGCAGTTTTCTTTTTACGCACGATAACGCCTGACCGCATCTAGCTTCCTCGCTGGGTGAATATTTCACCGCTGAAGATTGTCACATCACACCTTTCCTGATTGCTACGTAAACTGATCCCTTCGTTTTCTGTTAGTTCATTAAAATTTGTGTTTTTTTGAGAGGTTCCATGCCCTCTTTTGCATGTCCCCTCTCATTTTCATCAATTTTATTAATGTTCTGTGTCATTGCACGGTAGTAACAGACCAAATAAGGTTGTTGTAATGAGAGTATTTGTACTGAGAGCTCAAAAAATACTTTTCACTCGATTCCTAAACGTTGTTTTACTTCCCTGGGTGGCTTGTGCGAGGTGAGCATTAGAGGTCGCGGCAAACTGCGTTTCCTGTTGGGGGCTGTAATTCCCTGAATTCTGAGAGGTTCGTACAATAGGCTTAAGCGCCTGGCGGAACGACTGACGTCGGTCGAGTTTCGCATATTGTATGCAGGGCGAAACGACCTGCGAGTCGTCTTGAGTGTCGCCGCAGTTTATGTGTTTACCGTTCCGGCGCGTCCGGAACGAAGATTCCTGGCACCGACTGACTGCATTGTCCACTTGATTCGGAGAAAACTTGTGGACTGTGCCCTGCTGAGTGCGACTGTCTGGCACCGGATGGCCGGTGGTCTAGGCAGGTTGTTTTCGTGGCCGGTCAAACGGCAAGTTCAGTGCCCTCAGCTGAATAGCAGAGGCATGATTGGTCAACTTAAACTGAGGCTAGTTGACGTCATAAAGCCCTGCTCGAAACTGGAGGGAACGGTCGCTATTGGCGCGAATGATGTTCTGAGACAGTATGGGGGAATTTTGGAATCAGAACTGAATGCTGATTCGCAGTTTTCGAGGAGAGTAGGGAGTAGAGCAATGTTGGCTTCGCTATTGCGTTGCGCTGTATAATGGTTCTTTATTTACGTGACCATTACGGTACTCCAACCCCAGTTCTCGATACCAGTAATATCGAACTACGTTTCTACGAAGTAACAGACATATTTTTGTGATAATATTCACATTTGGTTTTATTAATGTATAGGTACTCCGATGTATCGATATATTACAGTGATATGGTTCTTGTGTGTATGCATTTCTGTGAGACTGTCATAATCTTTGACTTTTTTGTATCCGTTTTGGCGTGAATGCGCACAGAGCAGTCTTTGTGTGACTTTGCAGAAGCTGTGATGTTATTTAGCTCTGTAAAAAAACAGTCAAGTCTTGTGTTTGGTTAAAGTGGAAATTAAATATGTGAAGATTGATACAAAATTGTTTTCTTGATGATGTGGCAATTAAGAAGAAGAAGTATATGTGAATTTACAAGAAGTTTATTAAAAAAGTGGATCGTGAACACTAAGTCAAAAATTATTTCTATCATGCCATTGTTCCGATCTGGGATTGTTTGATCATTAAGAACTTCCTGAAAAACGCATTTGTTGGGTCTTCAAATATTGCTAAAATACAGATCCGGACCTTCTAGCAGCCAAAGTGGAATCACCCAAGAATCAAAAAGATGAGCCATAACAACTTCGACGAAATCTACGTGGGAACCCATTCAAGATAAGTGCCAAATTAATGACTTCTTTACAGTGACCTCATTATTTCGATTCTGACGATACCATCCACAGTCAATAGTTTTGTTGTTGCCCGATAAAGCGAACGTATGCTGCGTGAGCAACATTATTAATCTGATTTCTAATCTACTTTGCAAGTGGTGGCATTGTTAGAGCGGGCAGATATTTGGGGATCTGATCTTCGTCGGAGTTGGACGGGTTTGCGCTTGGTCGCTCTTTTCCGGAAGAACTTAGAATCCTCGGACAGCCTTTGAGGTCAGGGATTGACACAGAGTTGCTCCACGGCAGAAGTCGGCGCCTACATCAATTTTATACTGAACCCCTCAGCAGCACGTGCGCTCGCTTTGCTACAAGTCCACCTTGCTCGTTTCTCCATGTGATCCCATTTGAGCTCTCACTACTACTTGCGATACGGCAATATAGTCGGGAGATTAATATTTGATTCATTAGGACCTCCTGTCATTAACGTCAATCGTTTGCATCAGAGAGAGTAGGAGCCCCTTGTTTCGAGCCAACTCTTACTCTCATAATATTTCAGTATACCCTGCCCTTTAACCCACTGTTTGTGTCGATAATCATGTACATTTATGTTCTGATGTATAATAAATCTAATTGTAATGTTTAATCCGTATATCATTTCGTAGATATATGCAGAATCCCATTTCCTGTTGTTTATTATGATAAATTTCTCTTTTTTCTGAGTAATTACGATTTTTATTAAATTATTGTGAGTGTGTACTCCTTATTTTACCAACCAGCAGGGTCCACCATCATTTTCTTCCGTTACCGTTGCGCACATAATCAATTAAGTGGTATGTAAGGAGGGTGTCGAGTGCATGTCCAGTTCTCATGCAAAATTCGCCTGAATTAAAGAGGTACAAACTCTTCTCCACCCAGGCACCTCGCATTTTCGTCTGCCCGTATTTTGATACTGATTACGAATTCTCTTGAGCGTTTAGGCCTCTGCTATGCCTCAGTTTCGTTTGTCATCAAACAAGGAAGAAAACATATGAAAGCAATGTAATGGTTTAAATCACTCGCTCATTGGCTGGTAGTCAGACCGTCAAGTAGTCTGATGGCTTTGTGAGAATATGTATAATATCTAAATGAATAATTGCGTTCTTTGGGTTCATCTGTTATTATTCAAAGCATTATTTCACTCTAGATACACTAGATCCAGATTTGCAGTGCAGCAACACAGGTTTAGTACGTCTTACTAACGAAACTGAGGAAGTGTCAATAAGGTAACGTAGAAGTCATTTACGATAGAAAACGCCACCATCACTCCAAGGAAGCCGCATATGTTATAATAGTGGTGACCATGGCAGAACTCAGAAGTGGTGACCATGGCAGAAATCAGAAGGGCAATCTTCGGTCATTTATTGCGAAATATCGGCCACATTTATTGGTCTTCGAGGATTCCGTACTTACATCCTGTACAGCATAACTGGAATCTGTTGCGGAATCAAGTTCCAGACCGTCAGATACCATTAAAATCTTTACCAGCTGTTTCTGTAGAGAAGGTCTGACAGACAATAGGACTCATGACCCACTTTATGCAGAACATTCCATGACGCCGCCAACAATTTGTGTAAGCTTGGAACAGCCATGCCCATTATTAGTTATTTCGCTGTCATGGAAGAAAGTTTCTGATTTCTTACATTTTGAAATATATGTCTTCTATTTCAGAGCTTTCCTGTGATATGAGAGCAAGTCAAAAACTAAAGTGACATTTCAGAAAAGAAATATTTATTGTTGTTGCTGATGTTGCTCTGGTCTTAAGTCCTGAGACTGGTTTGATGCAGCTCTATATGCTACTCTATCCCGTGCAAGCTTCTTCATCTCCCAGTACCTACTGCAACCTACATCCTTCTGAATCTGCTTAGTGTATTCATCTCTTGGTCTCCCTCCACGATTTTTACCCTCCACGCTGCCCCCCCCCCCCCCCCCCAATACTAAATTGGTGATCCCTTGATGCCTCAGAACATGTCCTACTAAACGATCCCTTCTTCTAGTCAAGTTGTGCCACAAACTCCTCTTCTCCCCAATTCTACTCAATACCTCCTCATTAGTTATGTGATCTACCCATCTAATCTTCAGCATTCTTCTGTAGCACCACATTTCGAAAGCTTCTATTCTCTTCTTGTCCAAACTATGTATCGTCCATGTTTCACTTCCATACATGGCTACACTCCATACAAATACTTTAAGAAAAGACTTCCTCACGCTTAAATCTATGCTCGATGTTAACAAATTCCTCTTCTTCAGAAACGCTTTCCTTGCCATTGCCAGTCTACATTTTATATCCTCTCTACTTCGACCATCATCAGTTATTTTGCTCCCCAAATAGCAAAACTCCTTTACTACTTTAAGTGTCTCATTTCCTAATCTAATTCCCTCAGCATCAGCTGATTTAATTAAACTACATTCCATTATCCGCGTTTTGCTTTTGTTGATGTTCATCTTATGTCCTCCTTTCAAGATAATATTTATTGTAATGATAGAAAACTGCAACATACGTTCTTTTTTCTACATAACCTCCCTGTACTTCAACGCACTTCGTCCAACCTTTCAAAAGTTTTTCGGTGACACCTGTAACCAATCTAGCAGCACATCAATGACTTCTAAATCTGTTGCAAGTCTCCTTCCCCTGAGCGCTTCCTTCAGTGGTCTAAACAAATGGAAATCGCTTGGCGCCACATCTGGAGCGTACGGCGGATGTTCCAGCGATTCGAATCCCAACTCTTTTATTGTTTCGGCTGTCCCTTTGGCAGAATGTGGCCGAGCGTTATCTTGCTACAGGATGGACCTTTTCTCAGTTTTCCTCGACGTTTGGTCCTGATTGCATGTTTCAGTTTGGTTCACAACACATCACAATAGTTCTCGCTGTTGACAGTTCCGCGTCTTGGGTTGAAATGAACGGCTACACCTTCAATGTCCCAGAATAGTGTTAGCGTTATCTTACCAGCTGATGATTAATGTTTATATTTCTTAACTTCTGGTGATGATGAGTGTTTCCAAACCAAGCTCAGACGTGTTGTTGCAAAAATCCATTTCCCTCGCGGTGATAACGGGCCAAATATTTACGAGAGATGTCCATCCTTTGCCCCTTATGCTGCGCTGCCAATTTTTTCGGTACCCATCATGCACACACTTTCCGTGGGTTTAGCCTGTCGTGTAAGACAAAAAACGTTGAGCCATGTCTGATATGTAAAGTATTGGTGATTTCGTTCACTGTGAGTCGTCTGTTTTCCATCACGGTACCCTCACCGACTTCCAAATCGTCTTCAGTTGATGTCGATAGCCTACCCTATCTTTCCTCGTCACGCAGAGAAGTCCATGCATGTCTGAAGCGCTCTATCCATTCGAAGATCTTGCTTCGCGATAAACAGCGGTCACCATGTAACACTAACTGCCTAACAGAACATTTAGTATTGTCGCAAGAAAAGCCAAATATAGCACTATACTGCGCCGTTTCTTATGCTGGCACAACTTTTATTGCCAAATATGGCCTTAAGTCACGGTAAATGTTAGCCTCTGGGAGGATTTAAGTAAATTGACCGTGAGTTACCTAATGGATTTGGATTATCTAACCTGCATTTAATGTAACAGAAGAAACCAGAAGGCTAAAGTTTGAAATTTGGAAAGTGTTTTAAATAACCAAGTTTACTTAAAATGAAATAGATTACGGTCACCAGCTTAATTAGGCATAGAAATGTGAAACATTTCTGTTAAATAAACAGTGAATAGTTTTGATGGAAA
Source organism: Schistocerca serialis cubense (assembly GCF_023864345.2). Taxonomy (NCBI): domain Eukaryota; kingdom Metazoa; phylum Arthropoda; class Insecta; order Orthoptera; family Acrididae; genus Schistocerca; species Schistocerca serialis. Next base: position 1,186,419,889 of record NC_064638.1, read on the forward strand.
AAACACAACCTGTATTTCTTTTTCACAGGCATGCAAAGAACCCTTTTACAAGCACACAAGTAGTATGGTGGATATAGCCAGTTTTAATAGGGAATGCACGTTCTCACAAACACAGCTGACACTTAAGCACTCATCAACAGTAAATACTTTACCTGGCATAAGCTATTTCATAAACAATAAAATTGGAAATCGATGTTAAACTAAAAATGGACATGGACCTAATCCAATTTCATCAGATACTTCCTAAACAGCACAAATTTAACTAAAATCCACTCGCAGTAAGATTTACACATTCCTTAATAACAAATGTTGTAGCTGTTATCATGAATAAGGGCACTCAAAGTAACTTTAGCTTCAGTAAGAAAACTGTAAGTGGGGGCCCACAAGCTGATATTACGCTTTCCATCTCACAATGTGCACAAAACTCAACATTAACTTCAAGGTGTTTAGTGTATTTATTAATCAAGTAAATTTATGCATTTTGGGCAACATAAGATGAGGTACCCTTTATCTTGACCATCTCCATAAAACAATCTAAACACACTTTTATGAACAAACTACAGAAAGCAGACTTTGGAAACACTCTTTCACAACTTTCACTCACCTTGTATGAATTTTATGACAGTTAAAGCAGAAGATTTTTCAACAGCATATTCAAATATGATTTGAGATCATTTACTTCTGACTAACCTCAAAATCGTGTTGCCTATTTGTCATCAGCACAAACATTAATATTTTCAGACAGAATTAAATCAGTTAATTCTTATAACACTGACACTTTGAACTACAGAAATTCAGTTACTGGGGAGGCTTTCATAAAGGCAACATTTACTTCCTTCCTCAACCTCAATAAAATCCACAGTAATTTTCAGGCAACTTTTTAGCACTCAGGTTAAAACAAAAGTAATTAAACACTTGTTTTTCCACCAGATGTCATAATTAGGATACTCGTAAATCACTGTTTAAGATGAGTGGATCCTAAGAGGTACCATGATAAGAAATAAATCAAGATTGGTACACAGTTTTAACATGAGTTACCTTATGTTTGCACATACTTTAGTAAATGTGCTCATACACTTCACTAAGATCTGACTTCTCCTCTCTGCTAAAGACATTACGCAAGGTTGGTGGCGAGTAAATAACAACAGGTGGACTTTCCCTTGGAAGTAACATGCTCTGTTATTTTCTTCTTGGCGATGATCATCAACTTTTATGGTATTTTCCAGAAACAGAGCAATGTATTAGAGCCATTCACCCACCCGAGGCTTTTCCATAGTATCTCCATGCAGTGAAAGCCTCACTCGGTGCCTGCACAATGCACCTTCCAACTACTAGTTGCCGACTGTACGGTTGCTACTCTCCGACTGACTATCGTTTCCACCTTTTCCTTCGCACCAACCACATTTTTCGCGCGCTAACTCACTCTCGTTGCAGAGGGGAAGCACACCAAGTTTTAACTCGATATAAACCAAAAGCCCTAAGTGTGGATCAGCGTGTACATAGTTGTACTTTCATAGCTTTTACAAAATCCTTTCATTTACACATATTAGCAATTCAACAAAAAATACGTATTATTATAGTCATCCTCCTCCAAATGAGGCAAAGTGCTTAAACGGTGAAGAGAAAACATATTAAACATCTTTCCAGCATATCAAAGATTACTTATCAAAGAAAATATACTTTGTTGTTGTTGTTGTGGTCTTCAGTCCTGAGACTGGTTTGATGCAGCTCTCCATGCTACTCTATCCTGTGCAAGCTTTTTCATCTCCCAGTACCTACTGCAACCTACATCCTTCTGAATCTAAAAATACTTTATACAAAGCATAATTAATCAGAAAAAAAAATTGGTATCTTAACTATGGTGTTACAGCCATACTGCACTTGCATTCGACAAATAATTTATGCAGGTTAAATACCTTCCGCAAACAAACAGCGAATCACCGCCCTCATTTCCTCATTGGTGCAGATCGACAATGGCTCAAATGGTTCAAATGGCTCTGAGCACTATGGGACTCAACTGCTGAGGTCATTAGTCCCCTAGAACTTAGAACTAGTTAAACCTAACTAACCTAAGGACATTACAAACATCCATGCCCGAGGCAGGATTCGAACCTGCGACCGTAGCGGTCTTGCGGTTCCAGACTGCAGCGCCTTTAACCGCACGGCCACTTCGGCCGGCTCGACAATGGAGCCCCATGTTTCACGGTCTGCTACAATACAACGACTAACGCAGGAATAAGAGTAACACGTTGTAGAATTGTTGCAGACGGCAATACTCCAGCGCTGGATACTAGCACTGTTACCAAGCGCTATGAGGAGAAACTGCAAAAGCCCCTTTACTTTCTTAATTCCCGTCGTATGTTTTGGACAAAGCTGTAAGCCAGATGCCTTCTTATTAAGCATTTATCTTGTGACGTAACGTTTCTGACAGTCTTTTCAGAAAGGTATTACCATTTATTTATTATGCTGAAATATTGGTCAGTGTACAGTTCGGCTTTTCATATTACGTTACCTCAGTCGCGAGGCGTAAAGGGGACCTGGACGTGAACGGACTGCATTTTTATACCTCGCTCTCAGTGCACATTACTCTTGATCTACAATGCGGAGGAAGTTGTAAGTTTTTACCAACGATGAATGACATTAACTCAAGCTGTAAAAGGAAATTTATTGAAATACCTGTTACAGTTTAAGAATTACAGTATTTTGCCTAATAGATGTTTTTATAATGCACGATCAATTCTGGTACCATTTTCTGGTCGATCATCAGTCTAATAGAATTAAAACTGTGGCAGGCTGCTGTCAACAATCATAGGAACACATTATGCCTCTCGTTTTGTAGTTTGGGATATATCTGAGGAAATAGAAAGACTCTTATTATACCTCATTACTATTTTGTCTAAAAAATATCGCTAAAATTATATACAAAATGACAAACATAGATCATTTCTGCGATGTATTAGGCATAGTACAAAGATACTATCCCATTCTTCACTTGAGAGAAATTTGGTGAACATGGATAAAACCATTGTGAAGTTCTATGTACCTAATGTTCTCAAAATGTAGCTACGAGAAAATGTTAAAAAAATGTTCACAGTGTTTTTAACTCACCGTATGCCTCTTTCAGAACATGCCAGCAGCATAATCTTGCTCGCCAGCTGCTTCTTTATCCTCTGTAGACTTCTTCAGGAGCCTTTTCCTTACTCAGGACGCTTTAGTGGCGGCTTCCACAGCCCTTTCAGCTTCAACTAGTCGCTGACGATCAATGGCAGTCAGAGCAGCTATCATATTATTTCCTGGCTGGATGCCTAATTTGTCCATTACTTTTGTCCTGCTGATTACACCATCATTGAAACAGATGACAAACACTGTCTTTGGTACTCGTTCCCACAAGCAGCTGTTGAAACTCTCATCAGAATTTTGTGTACGGCCATGTAGACATTTACTAAGTAATTTTGTATCTGCAAGGTCCCTGTATATTGGCTTTGTTGTTTCCATGACTGTGGCAGGCAAGAAATGTTTATGGCGACATTCCTTGCCTGTCGCATGAGCGTGGCTAATTTGCAGACATTTGTTCAAAGAGCGTTTAAGACCAAATCAACAACTGAAAAGTAGATAAAAAATACATTACTTGAAACGGGATAAAATTGTCTTTCAGATGGCGACAAAAAATGTTTTCGAAAATTTCAGTCATTTCACGTCCAGGTCCCCTTAGAAGGTGAGATGTTACCTGGCAGCTCAGTATGTTTAATAATATAAACTTATACCGGGTTCCATCCCCCTTAAGGTTTTCCACACATCTAAGAGCTGTCCGATCGTGTGATGTCAAACACAATGAATGGAACCGCGTGTCATCGGGTAAAAATCCGCCATTGTGCAACGTGTGCGTTATCGCCCTTTTCCAAAGCGCTTGGGTTGACAGATCTTCTCGAGAGGTAATTCGCACTGTCAGGAACAGATAAGCGGTAGAGCCCTCTGATAAATGAGGAGGCACGGTCCGTGCTCCTGCGGGAGAAGATTTCTGGGGACGGCTAAAAATGAATCAGAGAAAGGGCGAAAAGAAGCGTGAGAGAACAAGAGAATTCCGCCCTGCGTTCTGCAGAAGAAACTAGCAAAGAATAAGAAATAATTCCGTAAGAAGCGGGAATAAATTTGCTAGTATAACGAAGACGGAGTATAGATTCCAGGACGTACACGGTGTGAATGAAGCAAAGCAGCTATAAGCGGAAACTCGATTTACTCACCGAAGTGTATCTTTTCTCGGTGGCAAGTTTGTATTCACAAAGCACACGAAATCCATGCATTTTCACAACACTGATTTCAATACGTAATCTACACAGAAATGATAGTGTTGCATGCTGTTTATAAATTTATTTTTGTCCCTTTCAACGTACCGCTAGTTACAAGGCGGCGAGCATTGTCATTGACCAATCGTAATAAATAAATATTTGAACTGTGCAATTGGCTCTGAGCACTATGGGATTTCACGTATGTCATTAATCCCCTAGAACAACTACTTAAACCTAACTAACCTAAGGGCATCACACACAGCCATGCCCGAGGTAGGATTCGAACCTGCGACCGTAGAGGTCGCGCGGTTCCAGACCGAAGCGCGTAGAACCGCTCGGCCACAGCGGCCGGCAACTGTCCAATTAATTTCGCCTCTGACTTTGGTTATAAATGAATAATTTTGTTTTTTGCTACACAAGGGAAGTTGGTTCTATCTTTGTACATGTTACATTATTTTGTTAATTTTTTCTGTCGATGTTTATCGACGCCCAAAACTACATGCAAAGAAATATGGCGACATATTTAAATTATCTCCGTGATTTGAATGGCGGCTGGCAATGCCTACGGCGTTTTCTCTTAAAAGATGTGACGCTTTTCTTGATTTTACGGGAATATACAGAAAAATAATGATTATCGGTGCCCTTCGGGCGACTAATTGGCTTAAAGCAAGAGGCTTTTCTGAATAGTACAAATAAATCCGGAGCAGAATACGAAGAACATCGGCGCGGTCTACCGCCCGACGAATTTGTAGCAGTTCTGAAGCGAATGCCGTGAAGTGTTTCCTTCAGTTTAGAAATTGAATTGAACTCACGAGGGATTAAGTCAGGGAAGTGCAGTAGGTGGTATAGCACTTAGCAGCCCAATCAGTCAAACAAATCAGTAACAGCTTGCACTGTACGTGCTTGAGCATTGTACTGCAAAATAATGGTCAGGTGCTGCAGAAAGTATCATCACCTCTGCCTCTATGCTGTTCATTTCGTCATGAAATACGCCTGGAGAAACTGAAGAATCGAATAGTTCTGCATATTACTGTAATTATTGCCCAGTGGAGATATATGAGTATTATTAAATTTTGTATTGAGACGTATGGTAAAGCAAGAAAGTGATGAAGGAAAAGAAGGATGTGTACGTCAAAAACAGCTAGAAGCAATGCAATATGCGTATGTAAGAGGACATAATAGCAGAACGCTATGTTGACTATTGGTGGCACTCTTTTTTCGGCGGCAGAATAAGTTGCTGATCATTTGTGTAGTTGTCGACGCGGCACGGACAGTGGGCAAAGCATCCCACTGCGGTAAAGAACGTTTCTAGTGATAGGGGACTCTAGGGGTGCAGGGAGGCAGTTGCTCAGCGAGGAAGTAGTTTCCGGGAATACTGGGCGCAAATTTCACAGATATCTGAATGGAAGCAAATTTCAGCGGTCGCGGTTCATACATCCGCAGGTGACACTCTACTGAACTGGAACAAAGGGATGAACTGACACAGCACTCAAGTCGACAATAGGTCTCTACACATAAGACAGGTCAAATTGCGCGAGCTTTGTACGAGGGCAGTTCAATAAGTAATGCAACACATTTTTTTTCTCGGCCAATTTTGGTTGAAAAAACCGTAAATTTCTTGTGGAATATTTTCAAACATTCCCGCTTCGTCTCGTATAGTTTCATTGACTTCCGACAGGTGGTAGCGCTGTACGGAGCTGTTAAAATGGCGTCTGTAACGGATGTGCGTTGCAAACAACGGGCAGTGATCGAGTTTCTTTCGGCGGAAAACCAGGGCATCTCAGATATTCATAGGCGCTTGCAGAATGTCTACGGTGATCTGGCAGTGGACAAAAGCACGGTGAGTCGTTGGGCAAAGCGTGTGTCATCATCGCCGCAAGGTCAAGCAAGACTGTCTGATCTCCCGCGTGCGGGCCGGCCGTGCACAGCTGTGACTCCTGCAATGGCGGAGCGTGCGAACACACTCGTTCGAGATGATCGACGGATCACCATCAAACAACTCAGAGTTCAACTTGACATCTCTGTTGGTAGTGCTGTCACAATTGTTCACCAGTTGGGATATTCAAAGGTTTGTTCCCGCTGGGTCCCTCGTTGTCTAACCGAACACCATAAAGAGCAAAGGGAAACCATCTGTGCGCAATTGCTTGCTCGTCATGTGGCTGAGGGTGACAATTTCTTGTCAAAGATTGTTACAGGCGATGAAACATGGGTTCATCACTTCGAACCTGAAACAAAAAGGCAATCAATGGAGTGGCGCCACACCCACTCCCCTACCAAGAAAAAGTTTAAAGCCATACCCTCAGCCGGTAAAGTCGTGGTTACAGTCCTCTGGGACGCTGAAGGGGTTATTCTGTTCGATGTCCTTCCCCATGGTCAAACGATCAACTCTGAAGTGTATTGTGCTACTCTTCAGAAATTGAAGAAACGACTTTAGCGTGTTCGTAGGCACAAAAATCTGAACGAACTTCTCCTTCTTCATGACAACGCAAGACTTCACACAAGTCTTCGCACCCGAGAGGAGCTCACAAAACTTCAATGGATTGTTCTTCCTCATGCACCCTACAGCCCCGATCTCGCACCGTCGGATTTCCATATGTTTGGCCCAATGAAGGACGTAATCCGTGGGAGGCACTACGCGGATGACGAATAAGTTATTGATGCAGTACGACGTTGGCTCCGACATCGACCAGTGGAATGGTACCGTGCAGGCATACAGGCCCTCATTTCAAGGTGGCGTAAGGCCGTAGCATTGAATGGAGATTACGTTGAAAAATAGTGTTGTGTAGCTAAAAGATTGGGGAATAACCTGGTGTATTTCAATGCTGAATAAAACAACCCCTGTTTCAGAAAAAAAATGTGTTGCATTACTTATTGAACTGCCTTCGTAAATACCCCATCAGGACCATATGTCACGGATGTGATGGCGAAGCTCGAATTGGATTTTTTGGGAGATGGTGGCAATCCTCTTCTCAAAGCAGTAGTGATACTTGCAGTCTATGTGGGAAGTACACTCAAGAGCCAAAGAAACTGGTACACCTGCCTAATATTGTGTAGGGCCTCCGTGAACACGCAGAAGTGCCGCAACACGACGTGGCATGGACTGGACTAACGTCTGAAGTACTGCTGGATGGAACTGACGCCATGAATCTTGCAGGGCTGTCCATAAATCCGTAAGAGCACGAGGGGGTGGAGATCTGAACAGCACATTGCAAGTCATCCCAAATATGCCCAATAATGTTCATTTCTGGGGAGTTTGGTGGCCATCGGAAGTGTTAAAACTCAGAAGGGTGTACCTGGAGCCGGTCTGTAGCAATTCTGGAACTATGGGGTGTCGTATTGTCCTGCTAGAATTGCCCAAGTCCGTCGGAATGCATAATGGACATGAATGGATGCAGGTAATCAGACTGGATGCTTACGTACGTGTCACCTGTCAGAGACATATCTAGACATATCAGTGGTCTCATACCACTACTACTGCACATGCCCACACCATTACAGAGCCTCCAACTGTTTCAACAGTTCCCTGCTGACATGCAGCTCAGTGGATTCATGAGGTTATCTACACATCCGTCACGTCCATGCGCTCGATACAATTTGAAACGAGACTCATCCGACCAGGCAACATGTTTCCAGTCGTCAACAATCCAATGTCGGTGATGACAGGGAGAGGCGAGGTGTAAAGCTTTGTGTCATGGAGCCATCAAGGATACACGAGTGGGCCTTCGACTCCGAAAACCCATATCGATGATGTTCCGTTGAATGGTTCGCGCGTTGACACTTGTTGATGGCCCAGCATTAAAAACTGCAGAAATTTGCGAAAGGGTTGCACGTCTGGCACTTTGAACGATTCTCTTCAGCTGTCGTTGCTCCCGTTCTTATAGCATCTTTTTCCGGCCTCGGCAATATCGGAGATTTGATGTTTTACAGGATTCCTGATATTCACGGTGGACTTGTGAAATGGTCGTACGGGGAAATCTCCACTTCATCGCTACCTCGGAGTTGGTGTGTCCCATAGCTCGTGCGTCGACTACAATACCACGTTCAAACTCATTTAAATCTTGATAACCTGCCATTGTAGCAGCAGTAACCGATTTAATAACTACGCCAGACACTTGTTGTCTTATACATGGTGAAAAGTATTTAAACCGACGAACTCTGGGAGGTTGTAGGGGACATCAAAACAAATATTTTTCCCTAATGTCATTTTTTCCTATGAGGATTATTTAAACCGGTGGAGGTCGTATTACGCTCTTCAGTTGTTAGGGGCCGTATTACGATCTTATGTTGTTAGAGGGCGTATTACGCTCGTCAGTTGTAGGCAACTGCTGTCCACCAGTGTAGTAGTGCATTGTCTCTGTTTACTAATGGAGCGATACACCTGGAGTGAGTACACTGATATGGTTGGTGCGTACGACGTAGCGCACCACAACGGACGAGCCGCACAGTGGATTGATCGACAAATGCGGTTCTTCGTTAATGTGTGAGTCGGTGTTGTTGGGGACTGTTTAATTGGGCCGTATCTGCTACCTAGGCCATTACATGGCAGGCACTATTACAATTTTCTCGCCAGAGCATTACCAGAATTGCTGGAAGACGTCCCGCTCCCTACAAGACAACGCATGTCGTTCCAACATGACGGGCCGCCGGCACATTTCAGTCGTCGTGTGCGTCGATTCCTGGACCGACGGTTCCCAGAAACGTGGATTGGCAGAGGTGGTCCTGTACGGTGCCCTGCTCGATCCCCAGATATGTCCCCTGTGGACTTTTTTTGTGTGGGGAGAGATGCGCAACCTCGTTTACGCAACTCCTGTTGCATCAGATCTGGTAGCCCAGATCGTAGCAGCAGCAGGAACAATTCAAGATACTCCTGGGGTGTTTGCCCGTGTCCGACAGAACATGATCCGACGGTGTAAACTTTGTTTACATGTCAATGAAGGCATTTTTGAAAATCTACTGTAATTCAAATTGGGTTGTGTTAATGTGTTGTCTCTTGGTCATAAAAAATGGAAAAGTGTTGTTGATTTAATTAATTTGCCGCCAGAGAAATCTTCCTCTATCGGTTTAAATAATCCTCATAGGAAAAAATGACATTAGGGAAAAATATTTGCTTTGATGGCCCCTGCAACCTCCCAGAGTTTGTCGGTTTAAATACTTTTCACCTGTGTAAGCGTTGCCGATCGCAGCGCCATATTCTGCCTGTTTACATATTTCTGCATTTGAATACGCACCCCCATATCAGTTCCTTTGGCGCTTCAGTGTATAATGGCAGTGACATGCCTGACACTGACACGAAAACGCTCTTCGCGATATCGGCTTTTACGGATAAGTGATTCGCAGCTGTGTCTATCTCCTGATGGATCAGCGTTCTCCTGTAGGATTCCCTTCTCCGGACTATTCCTCACTGTGGCACGGACAAGGGAGAGGCGGAGCGAATCTCCTCGCGCTCTTTGTTGCCACCAGTGACGCTTAAAGATAGTGAGAGACCGTGCCAGGTACTGCGAGACGCTACCTGCCGGCTGATGAGGGGAGGCGGGTAAAAACGGCGGAGCCGTCCAGTCGGGCGCCTCGCCGCGGGCGGCGGGGGAGTGCGCCTGGAACTGGAACCGGTCGCCGCGGCGTCTGGCACGTGCGCGAGGGACTGGAGCCTCCAGCGTGCAGCCGCGGCCAGGGGTCAGCGACGCGCGAGCGCGGGCCGCCGCATACAGATGTCTGCAGACGCGGCCGGCCGGCGCCCGGCGGCGGTTGTGCTTCCTGGAAGGGGCGACCGGCCGTGCGTGACGCAGGCCTCAACCCCCACTCCGTGACCTCTGCTCACACAGGACACTGTCTCCTGTGGCGCATCTACAAAGGAAGGCTACGGTTTTACTTATTACAATACTAGCTTGGTACAAGGACAATCCAAAGATCTACATCAACATCTACATCTACATGATTACTCTGCAATTCACATTTAAGTGCTTGGCAGAGGATTCATCGAACCACAATCATACTATCTCCCTACCATTCCACTCCCGAACAGCGCGCGGGAAAAACGAACATCTAAACCTTTCTGTTCGAGCTATGATTTCTCTTATTTTATTTTGATGATCATTCCTACCTATGTAGGTTGGGCTCAACAAAATATTTTCGCATTCGGAAGAGAAAGTTGGTGACTGAAATTTCGTAAATAGACCTCGCTGCGACGAAAAACGTCTTTGCTTTAATGACTTCCATCCCAACTCGCGTATCATATCTGCCACACTCTCTCCCCTATTACGTGATAATACAAAACGAGCTGCCCTTTTTTGCAACCTTTCGATGTCCTCCGTCAATCCCACCTGGTAAGGATCCCACACCGCACAGCAATATTCCAACAGAGGACGAACGAGTGTAGTGTAAGCTTCTCTTTAGTGGACTTGTTGCATCTTCTAAGTGTCCTGCCAATGAAACGCAACCTTTGGCTCGCCTTCCCCGCAATATTATCTATGTGGTCTTTCCAACTGAAGTTGTTCGTAATTTTAACACCCAGGTACTTAGTTGAATTGACAGTCTTGACAATTGTACTATTTATCGAGTAATCGAATTCCAACGGATTTCTTTTGGAACTCATGTGGATCACCTCACACTTTTCCTTATTTAGCGTCAACTGCCACCTGCCACACCATACAGCAATCTTTTCTAAATCGCTTTGCAACTGATACTGGTCTTCGGATGACCTTACTAGACGGTAAATTACAGCATCATCTGCGAACAACCTAAGAGAACTGCTCAGATTGTCACCCAGGTCATTTATGTGGTGTCACCGCCAGACACCACACTTGCTAGGTGGTAGCTTTAAATCGGCCGCGGTCCATTAGTACATGTCGGACCCGTGTGTCGCCACTTTCAGTGATAGCAGACCGAGCGCCACCACACGGCAGGTCTAGAGAGACGTACTAGCACTCGCCCCAGTTGTACGGACGACGTAGCTAGCGATACACACTGACGAAGCCTCGCTCATTTGTAGAGCAGATAGTTAGAATAGCCTTCAGCTAAGTCAATGGCTACGATCTAGCAAGGCGCCATTAGCAGTATATTGTCTGAAACTATAGAGTCTCACTTGTATCGTATGAAGCATGTCTCATCAAGAACGATGTATACAAAGGATGGATTAAAGTTAAGTATTCCAGAAGCTACGTACTTTTCTTTATAGCATTCATTACGTATCCTGTTTCAGACCTCACTCTATCCTTCGTGAGTTAGCGCGTGCATCTTGGCCGCCTCTTTCAATTAGTGTGCGTAGTGTTGGCAAGTCTGCCGACACTACAATTTATATAGCCGATGATAGCAGATGATAAGAATTGGAAGTGCAAAATATGATATTAGCTTAAACTGCTTGGGATTCGCTGATGATCTTGCTCTCCTAGCCAATACCGTTCAAGAAGCCAGGCAAGAAGCGAAATCACTACAAGAAATAGCAGAGAAAGTAGGCCTTAGAATATCATTTCAAAAAACGGAGATTGTGGAGTCACCGCCAGACACGACACTTGCTAGGTGGTAGCCTTTAAATCGGCCGCGGTCCGTTGGTATACGTCGGACCCGCTTGTCGCCACTATCAGTGAGTGCAGACCGAGCGCCGCCACACGGCAGGTCTAGTCTAGAGAGACTCCCTAGCACTCGCCCCAGTTGTACAGCCGACTTTGCTAGCGATAGTTCGCTGTCTACATACGCTCTCATTTGCAGAGACGACAGTTTAGCATTGCCTTCAGCTACGTCATTTGCTACGACCTAGGAAGACGCCATATTCAGTTACTATTCTGAACATATAATATTGTGAATCATGTACCGTCAAGAGCGACGTTCATCATTAATGGATTAAAGTTAAGCATCAAACTACTTACGTCCGCTTTCTGAATTCTAATTCCTTGTCATGTTCCAGACCTCACGTCAGTATAGTTCTTCCCTCCTCACGCCAGCCTGCGTGAGCTAAAACGCGTGCTTTTCGGCCTACTCTAGTAACACGGTGTTGGCTCTTCTGCCAACTACTACAGAGATTACGCTAACTGATCCACCACTTGCAAACAAAATTACAATAGGAGAACAGGAAATCAAAACTGTTGATAAATTTAAATATTTAGGCGAAATAATAACATACAATCTAAATGAGAAGCCATCATTACAATAGGAAAACAGGAAATAAAAACTGTAGATAAATTTAAATATGTAGGCGAAATAATAACACTATAAAACAGTTACACAACCACACACAACGTGTGCAGCTAAAACTATCTTCAAAACAACTAATACAGCAGAAATTGACAGAATACTAAAAATAGAAAGAAGGATAATTAGGACATGTATAAATAAACAGTATAAAATAAATGGACATTGGAGAATAGCATCAAATGAAACAGTATATAAGAAAATAGAACCAGTCATGAGCACGATCAGGAAGAAACGCATCTCATTGTTTCGACATCTGATGAGAACTCCAGAAAACAGAATTAGTAAAAAAATAATACAAAAATTGTGGAATAGCAAGAGCGACATTAAATGTATCACAGAAATTAAGGAAGATATAAAAGAACTCCAAATTACAGTAGATCACCTAAAAAACAAGACAGAGAAAACCAGAATACTGCAAGATCCGCAAACCAGACTACAAATGAAAATCAATAAAAGGAGTACAGGAAGAGTGGTCTCAGATGAAGAAAGAAAGAAAATATCTGAAGGAATGAAGAAATATTGGGCAGACAGAAGAGCAAAACACCTTTCATATAAGAATAGACTCTAATAATTATATTACCTAAATATCACATTATGTTATTGTTGAGCCAAATTGTATCCCTGTGCAACAACTTGTTTACAACTTTGTATTTTTGACTAGAGTGATCCAATGAAGGCCATAAAATAAATAATAATAAAACAATACTAGCGAGCAGCCCCGGCTTCGCACGGGTAGCACTAAGTACAGTCTGTGACAACGACTCACCAGGAAGGAATTACCCGAATACGACGGAAATCGGTGTATGTGACCTACACGCACAGACAAAGAAATGATTACAATATCAGAAGAATTTGATGATTTATTGAAGAGAACGAGCTTCACAAAATGGGCAAGTCAGTAAAACGTTGGTCCAGCTCTGGCCATTATGCAAGCAGTTATTCTGCTTGACACTGATTCTTAGAGTTATTGGATGTCCTCCTGGGGATACTGTGCCAAATTCTGTCCAATTGGCGCCTTAGACTGTCAAAATCCCGAGCATTTTGAAGGGCCCTGCCCATAATGCTCAAAACGTTCTCATCTACATCTACATCTACATGATTACTCTGCAATTCACATTTAAGTGCTTGGCAGAAGGCTCGTCGAACCACAATCATACTGTCTTTCTACCATTCCACTCCCGAACAGCGCGCGGGAAAAACGAACACCTAAACCTTTCTGTTGGAGGTCTGATTTCTCTTATTTTATTTTGATGACCATTCCTACCTATGTAGGTTGGGCTCAACAAAATATTTTAGCATTCGGAAGAATGGGGAGAGATTTTTCTTACTTGGGGGAGAGATCTGGCGACCTCGTTGGTCAAGGTACGGGTTGCCTAGCACGAAGACAAGCAGTAGAAACTGTCGCCGTATGCAGACGAGATAATCATGCTGAAACATAAGCCAAGGATGACTCGCCATCTAGGGCAACGAGACGGACGTAGAATATTGTCTACGTACTGCAGTGCAATTATGGTGCCGCGTGTGGCAAATGTGTCCTGGCCGGCCGCTGTGGCCGAGCTGTTCTAGGTGCTTCAGTATGGAACTGTGCGCCTGCTACAGCCGCAGGTTGGAATCGTGCCTCGGGCATCGATGTATGTGATGTCCTTGGGTTAGCTGGGTCTAAGTATTTCTAAGTCTAGGGGACTGATGATATCAGATGTTCAGACCCATAGTGCTCAGAGCCATTTGAACTACACTCCTGGAAATGGAAAAAAGAACACATTGACACCGGTGTGTCAGACCCACCATACTTGCTCCGGACACTGCGAGAGGGCTGTACAAGCAATGATCACACGCACGGCACAGCGGACACACCAGGAACCGCGGTGTTGGCCGTCGAATGGCGCTAGCTGCGCAGCATTTGTGCACCGCCGCCGTCAGTGTCAGCCAGTTTGCCGTGGCATACGGAGCTCCATCGCAGTCTTCAACACTGGTAGCATGCCGCGACAGCGTGGACGTGAACCGTATGTGCAGTTGACGGACTTCGAGCGAGGGCGTATAGTGGGCATGCGGGAGGCCGGGTGGACGTACCGCCGAATTGCTCAACACGTGGGGCGTGAGGTCTCCACAGTACATCGATGTTGTCGCCAGTGGTCGGCGGAAGGTGCACGTGCCCGTCGACCAGGGACCCGACCGCAGCGACGCACGGATGCACGCCAAGACCGTAGGATCCTACGCAGTGCCGTAGGGGACCGCACCGCCACTTCCCAGCAAATTAGGGACACTGTTGCTCCTGGGGTATCGGCGAGGACCATTCGCAACCGTCTCCATGAAGCTGGGCTACGGTCCCGCACACCGTTAGGCCGTCTTCCGCTCGCGCCCCAACATCGTGCAACCCGCCTCCAGTGGTGTCGCGACAGCCGTGAATGGAGGGACGAATGGAGACGTGTCGTCTTCTGCGATGAGATTCGCTTCTGCCTTGGTGCCAATGATGGTCGTATGCGTGTTTGGTGCCGTGCAGGTGAGCGCCACAATCAGGACAGCATACGACCGAGGCACACAGGGCCAACGCCCGGCATCATGGTGTGGGGAGCGATCTCCTGCACTGGCCGTACACCACTGGTGATCGTCGAGGGGACACTGAATAGTGCACGGTACATCCAAACCGTCATCGAACCCATCGTTCTACCATTCCTAGACCGGCAAGGGAACTTGCTGTTCCAACAGGACAATGCACGTCCGCATGTATCCCGTGCCACCCAACGTGCTCTAGAAGGTGTAAGTCAACTACCCTGGCCAGCAAGATCTCCGGATCTGTCCCCCATTGAGCATGTTTGGGACTGGATGAAGCGTCGTCTCACGCGGTCTGCACGTCCAGCACGAACGCTGGTCCAACTGAGGCGCCAGGTGGAAATGACATGGCAAGCCGTTCCACAGGACTACATCCAGCATCTCTATGATCGTCTCCATGGGAGAATAGCAGCCTGCATTGCTGCGAAAGGTGGATATACACTGTACTAGTGCCGACATTGTGCATGCTCTGTTGCCTGTGTCTATGTGCCTGTGGTTTTGTCAGTGTGATCATGTGATGTATCTGACCCCAGGAATGTGTCAATAAAGTTTCCCCTTCCTGGGACAATGAATTCACGGTGTTCTAATTTCAATTTCCAGGAGTGTATTTGAACATCACTCCTGGCTATCAAACCGTATGCGGGTGACTGGCATTTCACCGCTGTCCAACGTGTCCCCAGACAATGTCTTCGTTGCTCATCAGGGCTCATTTCGAAGATGGACTCACAACTGAAGACAGGTGGCGCGACAACCGAGAGTGATGATCTGGGGTGCCGTTTCCTCTTATAGTAGGACCCCTTTGGTTGTCATCCGTGGCATCGTTAGAGTACGTCGACGATACTCTACTCCCCTTTCCGCTTCCTTTCCCTCGGCTTACATTTCGGCCATATAATGCCCGCCCGTACACGGCGGGCCGGATATCTCCCCAAGTGAGAACGTTGGAGAATTATTCGTCAATTTCTGTTGTTTTGGCTCAGATGCCGCTGATGTGTATAATTCATCGCTTCGACCAGTAGGCAGTGGATCATCTAACTCGTCTTTTTCCATGGTGGATTCAACCTATAGTCCATCACCGCTTGATTCGAATCCACAGTGCACAGACATAATGGAGCATCGAATCCCTGCATTTTTGCAGCTGCATTTGTTGCGACAAATATTTTTGCATTGGCGTGAAATCATGTTCAGCAACGCCTGCGGAGCTGTCTCTTTATTCTTTGTCACCGGAGTCAGAACACAAATAGCCTTCTTCCAGCCCCATTTGAGGGCGTGTTTTTTGATACCCCAGCCACGTCTGAACTTGCAGACAAGTTCTAAATGCATGGTATATAAATGTATCCCTTATTGGAGGTAGACGTGCCAAATCGAATCTGGTGTCTGCGGCAGCTTTAGAAAAGATGAAACATCTCCTTAGAAAAATTTATAAATGACAGTGCTGGAAAACCTCTACGTTACTTGATTTTCAAACAGCTGAGCAAAACTCAACGTATTCAGACGTTTCTCTCTTAACTTTAGCGCAACGCAATCTGACTTTCAGTAATCCCTACAAAAGAATGGCCCTGACTAACAATAACCTATACCTTTCGTGAATCACTTACCTCACAAAAATCTTCGTTACTCGAACTACTGCAATACAGCGAGCGCCAATACTGCCAGCTAAATAAAAGATTCTAACTACTGAAGGCACTAACTACTGATAGGCATAGTTAGCAAATGAAAGATTTTTATAGAGAAGAAACAATGTATTTACCTTAATAGCCTTCAAAAGTCATTATACACACACACACACACACACACACATATATATATTGTGACATCCAACTAAACAAATTTCCTTTTTCTGTTGGACACACGTCCAGATCGACCGCTCTCAAAACTATGGCATCTCTTTTCCCACATCCACCACTGCTGGCGGCTCACTTCTAACTGCCCAACGCTACGTGCTGTTCACATCCAACTGCCCAACACTACACAAGCGAATAGTCCAACAATGAGTCCAACCAGCCACAGACTCCACACAGCGCAGTCAGTGATTTTCATACAGAGCGCTACGTGGCGTTACCAACATAAAAACCTAAACAGCCTACTTAAGAGTTTATTACTTTATTCCTTTTAATTTCAAAATTGTAGTGTAGTTTTATAAAATTTTTGAAGTTGTGATTATGACGAAACTTGTTGCGTGCACTGTCGAACGGAGACGAAGTGTTCTACTGAGAGGCACCCACACGCCTTGCTCATCAAGCAGTCAGGCTTGCAAGATGAGTGGTCTGCCAAAGTGGATTTATTCATATTTCTGAATGACTGATTATGAGCTCTAGTACTCACAATTAAGTTACAAATTATTCTCCTGTTTGAATATTACGCAACGGAAACGGATAACGCATTCCTGACTATTAGTAATTTACACAACTCTGACTGTTCACTACGCACTGGCAATACCACATTTTCTTTCTTACCCAACGGCTTTGATCAACACGTGGCCATCGCACTGAATATGAATGGCGCACACATTATAAATTCTGGATATCATGACAACATACTATTCGAAGGAAAAGGCCACCAATCTTTTACTTTTCACTATCTTTTTTATTCCGATAAATTCTATACCCTAAACACACCATTACATTTTCTACAACAATTGCACATGAGAAACTCCGCCCAGTGGGCATGGCTTCACATTGGTGATTACCTATTTTATGATCTCGTAATTATCTAACACTACAGTGCACTTTCTGGATAGGATGGTGGATCTTTTGCTATATCTCACACCTCACACTTCGACTCTCACACCCATCATCGCGAAAATTTCCTCCAGACCGAGCGGTACAAAAAGGAACATGCATAGCCCACTGCCTCTGCACCTATCTTGCTACTCTCCCATGCAAACCACACATATTTAAATTACATGAAATACACCACACTGGCAACATGGAATACAACACAAGGAATAGTCACAACGTTATAATCACATCACTTTCAGCTTTCCCACTTCAATTAGTATTCATCCAAGTTTCACACGACACTGCCCCACTTCGTTACTTTTCTTTCCTACTATGAACTCTGGAGGATATATGCACGTCTTCCTGTGCAATGCAAGCCAAGTGGCGTTGCTGGATAGACGGCTGACTCACCTTGCTTCACTCTCAGAGTATTATAGTTTGAATCAAGCGTCACACGGAAACATAACACGCAAAGTAATATTAAGAACATATTCGTCACACACGCGAGTCCTGAACTGATACCATGGACGAGTACTTTTCTTTATCCTTTGTCTCACACACAGATTGAGACTCACACAGTACTCACCAAGTGGAAGTGCTCGTCTCTAATTTCAAGTCCTGCACACGCCATTTCTTAAATATTTCCAACTTATAGTACACACGCCAGTAATTCAGCTTAACTTTAGCACTCAGAAGTATTTCAACTTATTGCTACACGTGGTTTCGTTGTGACCGTTGGTCACTTCCGAAGATTACTATGATCCCCTTAATATTACCTGCCTGACATTTAATTCTCCCCACAAAAGTTCCTGAAATAGAGAAATTATTATTCCAAACTACTATTAAGTATTCCACATGCATACCATTCTATTCACTCTTTTGTCTTTACGGAGCACACCTAAGACAGGTCTTACCAACACAAGATCCAGCGCCAGAATGCTGAAACATGGCCGTTCTTCAGGTCATCTCGCACCTCTGTCGAGGTGGGGGAAGACCATGCTACCCATTGGTCAGCCACATTTCAGGCGCTCAAAGCTCAGGTAAATTTCATCTCTTTGGTTCCACCAAAGGTGACCAAAGGACTGCCTCAAAGATGATCATATATTGAACATTCACTGTCTGCGGTTAGCAGACGACCATACATTCATTCATTTCGCAGATCTCACCAAATTGGATATAGGGATTTATTTTGTGGGAGTGCACATGCGATCAATTAAATAAATAAATTGTCATTCTTTCCTACACTGGTAACCGGCTTCGGTGTATTAAGTGAAATTGAGTTATTATTACAAAAAATATGTTGTTCTGACACGAATAACGAAGAATGTTGTACCTACTTTCAATGTCGGGCGGCACTGTACCCTTTCACTGCACAGACTTGAGAAAGGTGAGTCAGTTACTAAATTAGCTTCTGAAAGAGTGTTGGGGTCACAACCATTTAAAATTGAAAAAACATCGAAAAGGCCTTGAAGCTTTTTCGTTAATTGTAGATGATGAAAATGCTTTAAAAACTGTAACGCATAGAAAAAACCACAACTTCAGTTCTCGGACGAAGCTGTATGGGTTTGGTTTTGTCAGAAAAGACGTAAGGGGACCCACCTCTCAAGTCCCCATCAAAATAGAAAATGTTATTCAGTTGCAACCAAACTGGGGGATGAATAAGACGAATTCCAAGCGCGATGCGATATTGCAGTGCCTGTGTTTTTCTTAATTATGGTGTAATGTTCCTACGGAAATTCATGTATGTCCAAAGGAACATTGTATCGTAATTCGGAATAACACAGGGTATTTATCCGCCGACACTGGGCGTGCGACTTTCAAGTAAAATGTCTCGCTTATACGGGAATAAACACAATGAATGTACGAGAATAGCTTGTAGACACATGTTTGACGACATATGGAAGTTTGGGTCTGACTGTGAGTCGTAATAGTAACCTTAGGGATCGAACGCTCAGTCCGACAGGGTTGACCACTGTCGAGAGTGCTTTATCCCGTTGCTATGGAACCACTCATCCGCGGATTACGGCGACGTTGACAGGTATTCCACTGCGGGACCATGCGTTCCGCTGCCGAGCCTAGGCGGACGACTTGGTCCTCGTCGTACGTTCAGCCGCCAACGTACTAGCTACGATGCAATGTATTACCCGTTACAGTGCGGGGACAGGGAGTGCTACGAACGTCGCAAAATAGTGCCCCATGAAGATCGGTCGTGACCTCTCCACAGATAGCGTAGCCCCCTTTCAACTGGCGGACATCCTCAGCTGTCTCGGGCTGCTGTGCACGCGAGACATCCGCCGCACCTCGGCGATCAATTTCCGGTCGCTAGTGCAACGCATCCGGGCAAACATACAGAATCACCTATTACGCCCCCTGAATACGTGCCAGGGAGTCACCTTCGTCAGTAACCATCTGGCAGTCCGGATACTCCACATCGTGCAGATTCTGCCCATCACTGCGACAATGGCGGCCAGACTACAGGCGGCTTCCGGGCATTTTATATGTTCTGGAAACACCTTCAAAGTCCAGTATGATGCCTTCATCTTACCGAAGCGGGATGGTGGCCTCGATCTGGTTGACGTGAGAGCCAGGACCGCGGCACTTTAGACCAATACTATGCTCCGGAAAAGCCAAAATACTAGTTTCACTGAAATGTTGACCAACGAGTTTACACTTGTTTCGAGATGCCCACCGACGTCTTTGGCACACATGCCTCCTCCGATGTCGCATATCGGCATACAGCTATATATCCCCCGAGCTCCCCAGGACCAGGAACATGATCACCTGCAACAATTACTGCCTTCTCCGACTGTACCCAACCAGAAACCCTGTCGAAGCGCATCACCCCCAGGTTTCATGGCCTACAGTTTTGGAAACGATCCATCAACCTTACCACACCACTTACACCACCGCAACATGGTACCTTCTCGTCAACGGCAAATACACTACAAGACAGCTGCTGCATCGCATGGCGCTGGTAAACTCACCCTGTAAGACGTCGTGGTCTCCTTACCTTCATTGCTTAGATATTCTGCCCTCACAATTATATTCTGCACATCAAGACGCTACATTCGAACCCAAAATCGATAAGATAAAGTCAATGTTGTATGAATTCATGTAAACGATATGCAAATAACATGTAAATTGCAAGTGCACACCGAGATTGAAATACTCGAGGCTGGCATACACACACACATTCCAGACACGATGGTCACAAAAGCTTTTAGTTCGAGAGAGGCAAATCACATGCCAGGAGGCCGGTCCTTTCAGAGGATGAGTCAACCTATCTATGTCCACCAGAGACCCCCCGTAGAGCACACAGCGTTTGCCCGAGTGAAAGGGAGAATGACCCCGTGTTCGGCTTAAAAGCAAATTCCGCTACATTGTGTGGGAGCACCCAGGCTACGCATTCTTTACAAACATAGCACGCGGTTTCAGAGGTTTTCACAGGGAGACAGCAAAAGCCAATCGCCGATGCTACACATTTCCGGATTGGTCGCCTCAAATGAAACGTCATTCCCCCGTTTTAGAAAAGCAATGCTGATTGGCAGACAATATTCCTGACGCCTTGAGCTGATGGAGTAATGGAAGAGACTGAAAGATATACCCTTTCACGTCTGGCGTGGAGAGGGGCCGTTCCGTTGTCGCTCTTGGAGCGAGAACACGTAACGAGAGCGTGTGCGCTCATACGTGTACTCAAAGAGCGAGAAACAAGTCTCTCCTCAGTACTTCACTGGGAGAGCACCTCTGTCGAGAGCGAATCGGAGTGCAACTCTATATTGAGTCCTTGCGATTAAGCGTTGTTCACTGTGTTGGCCACCACACTTATTGTGTGGTGTGAATGGACAGAGTTATAGTTAAACGCTGCGAGCGAATTTTGGAGTGGCATCGTGGTGGACGGGGGAATCTGACCGGTGTACCACGCCAATAGTTAGACTAGGGGCAAATAGGAGTCCTTGACTTCATCAAGACGTAGGGAGAGTTTGACTGGCGAAGGTCAATCCAGATAGAACGAGAGATATCTTATTTGTCAGCAGCGCAGACAGCAGTCATTGCAGCTTATGGTATTGTGCACTACAGCTCTTGCGAGCCCCATATTTCCTCCACAACAGTACACTTCACTGCCTTTCACACGCAACAGCCTCGACCATACCTAACAACATTCTAACGGATAATTATTCAAGTTTAGTAGGCGTGGCTCTCAGCCATTCTGCCAAGTTAATAACGATCTTAAACTTTCTATAGAAATTTCTTTAGCGAATCCTATCCTTAAGAGGTAACTTCACATTCCGAAAAGAACCCGGAAATAACTTGTTCAGTTCATAACTAAGAAATTTTGTGAATTTTTATGTCGTTTCCTTACAGCGGAAGACTCCAGAAGATATTTATTGCTGTAAATTTTTCAGGCATTTCTCTTTAGAACGTTGGGAGCAACTATCTGACTTCTGTAGTAGTATGGGGGTGGAAATTGCATCTTGCAGGAGCCACAGGGTAAAGGGTACATCTCAGATTAATCTGTTGCGCAGAATGACAGAGTAGCACACACACGTTCACCACAGAAAATGGCGACCCTGCCAGGATAGGTAAAATAGGTAAGCTACCAGGATAGGAAAGTGCCAGGATAGTTAGGTAAGGCAGGTCGCAGCAGTAGCACTTTGAAGAATTTTCTTTCATGTATTACATAGCTATTTGCAAAGATTTGGATCAGAATAGATAGAGGTAGTGAGGAAAGCAGAATTGTAGGGACAAGGGCGTGTGTTATTGTGTTGGAAAATTTTGCATTTTTTTACGATTTTTGTGTAGCTGTTAGGGCATCGGATTTTCAGGTGATAGGCACAGACGCAGAGACGCAGTGTGACGCAGCATCATATAAGTTAGAATTAAGAAATAACATTTTTCTCCCTTTGCAAGCACACAGGTGGAGATTGGAGGCCGTAGGAGAGCAGACAGAACATTAGCCGAGAAGTCAAAACGTTGTTGTTGTTATTGGTTCAACCAACTGGTAAGTGGTCGTACAGTTTTGTAGATAGGGTTGTGGTGTGTTGAAAGAATTTCCATGTTAACGAGAGCACAGTATCTAGAAAAACGGAACACATACATTCAGCAGATATCAATCGAAAGACAGGCAACTGAACCAGTAAATCCAGTGACACAGCATAATAGCAGCACAGGTACTATACCGCGAACTACGAGAGTAGAAACACACGAACAACACTTTTGCGGATATGAGTCAGGAAATTGAGAATATGTAGACAGGCAGTAGATTACCAGAGAATAAACACGATGACACAAGCAGTGGCAGATTATTTGAGTCCATCAATCAGCCACAAACCGGATTTATGAGTGGATATGATTCCTTACAGTTAGAAAATTTCAACATTTCAAGGAAGAAGGCGGTAGCTTGCATGCACGCACATTCATCGATCAGTTTCAAGTAGGCTTACCAAACGACTGGAGCGTAGCTCACAAACTTGACATCATTTGTGCACACATGTCAGGGACAGTAGCAGAGGTGATGCAAAAGATCGCGGCTACCTGTACGTCTTACCTACAGTTCAGAACAGCTTTTCTCGAAAGATATTGGTCTAAGGAGGCGCAAAACAAAATTAAATACGAGTTACTTCAGATGACACCATATGAAAACTCTGGAGAGAAAAGTGTGGTAAAATTCTTTGATACAATCGACAAAAAGGATCACGGCCTAGACAAACCATACAGTATCGGAGAGCTGATACGTCTATGTAGAACGAAATTACCGGTAAAGTATCAACAGGCGACAGTAGGAAAAAATGAAAATGCCGAAGAATTCAAAGACGTTTTAAGGGAACTTGAATTTACGTTTAAAGAAGACGAAGTGAAAGAAAAAAAAGGAAAGGGAACAGCAAAAGGAAAGGATTAGGAACGAATATTCCAATAATAACAATCGTAATCCTAACACCAATAATTTCAGGCAATTTAACAGACAAGGACAGTGGAACAATGGAGACAGTTGGCATAGAATAATTGGTACCGAAATAGGAACGGTAATCGACATTCATACAGTGGCGGATATGGGTTTAAGAATCAAAATGCCAACGGTCAAGGGTACTTTGAAAGTCACGATGTTAGAAACAGCAACTGGCGAGACCAGGGCGCGAATAATTACAGAGCAAATTATGGTCGACAGAGACAAGAACAACTCAGCAAAGAGAAACCAGAACTAGAAGTTAGGCCACCGAATACTGCAAAACGTAAATATCGACGTGAAAAATGCGGAAGAGGTTAGACAAACTAACGTCTACCCTATCTTATACTAATCACTAAATAAAAATTAAATTAATAGAATCAACAAAATAAGACATTAATTAAAAGAAAAAGAGACACAATACACACTAACAATCTCTTGTAGTATCAGGTACGCTACAACATGCACACAAACAATAAATGGTAAACAACAGTTAAAAGAATGAAAATGTGGTAGGCTATAAAAATGATAGATATATGCTTTAATTAAATTATCATATGAGAAATAAATAATAATTTTCTTCATTTTTATAAACATTGAATTGTATAGGGTCAAAATCTCTTGTTGTCTGTATAAAACAAAAGATTGTAAAAAATTTCTCTACACGAAAAAAAGGACATCGCCACCAACACCAATCACCAAATCCCTTAACACCAGATGCTTCGAGATAGCGACGGAGAGGGTACAGATATGTTGAGAAAGCACTTAGGGTAATAACAACAACGTGAAGACCAATGCCACATTTGAAATGCAGGTTGCAACCAGGTTGGACTTCAGGACGACAACGCGCAGCACAGACATTTCATATGTCACAACACTGCTACACAATGGAAGATCTACAAACTCATCAAGCAACATTTGGAAAGGCAGTGAGATTCTACAAATCCTATATAACTCCTACACTAAAATTCACATATTCCTAACCCAAGAAGAACAGAAGAATACAAGAAAGAAGAGAAGAACAGAAGATGCAAGATGAAGAAGGGCAGAAGACAGCAAGATACCTTTCTCTCCTATCCTACAAAGCAGATTGCTACAAACGTCTTTCCATGAACTTTGAGGCATGGCAACTACTACAACCAGCTCTTCAAAAATAAACCTTGAATCGTCAGACAAATACAAGCGAACAGCAAATGGAATATTAAATAGTACGAACCAACATTATCTAGAAATAGATTCAGCAAAATGAACAGTATTCTCCCTACCACGTCATCAAATTGCTATACCGAACCAGGTGTGAAGTACCAAGACGTCACAGCACAATATTGAGTCAACTGCAATCATCGAACTGCCATACCGTCCCAGGTGTGACAGCAAAGGAGTACCAAGACATCACTGTTTATGCAGTAAATCACAGTCATCATCATCAGTTAAAAGTACCACTCCATGATGACAATGTCAACAAGTAAGACCCGGCATCGCATGCTAGAGTGCTTCTGGTTGGCTCTGAGCACTATGGGACTCAACTACCGAGGTCATTAGTCCCCCAGAACTTAGAACTAGTTAAACCTAACTAACCTAAGGACATCACAAACATCCATGCCCGAGGCAGGATTCGAACCTGCGACCGTAGTGGTCTTGCGGTTCCAGACTGCAGCGCCTTTAACCGCACGGCCACTTCGGCCGGCTAGAGTGCTTCTCTCATGATTTGTGACACCCATAAAAATGAGTCGACGCCTTCCAGTATTTCAGTGGGGATCATCAAGCACAGAAACTGATGCAGCACAAAACGAAAAGACTGATACAACACAAATGTAGAGTTGAGAAAATGATATATTTGTAAAAATATTTTTTTCCTGTTTTGTAAAAGTAATTATTTTATCATATGTGTAAAGCCCATAATGTGATAGAGACGTTAAAATATTATGTAAAGCAAATTAATTAGTGTAAGTATATAATCTCAAAAATCCCTGTAAAGCCAAGTTAGTTCTCTATATAAAAAAAGGTTTTGGTTAATCGTAGGTTAAAAGAGGATAGAATAAAACAAAGCACTTCTTCACTCTCAAAACAGTGACACAAAAAAGGGAAAAATAATGCCTAAGCTCACAGTCCCTGTGCCTCAAGTGCAATGTCGAAGATACAGATTTACAGCGTTTTGAGTGTCGGCCAGCAGCTGCTGTCTGGACCCTCGTATAGAAGATTGTGGCTTTCTATCTCCGAGTACCTCCACATCACGTCTCTCCTAGCATTACCACCCTGAGATATCCTGACACGATCTGCTTTCCGTCGTCTAAGTGTCACGCCACCACATAGATCAATGGTATGGCTATCAACTACCTCTTCCGGGACGACATCGCCGATATGGCGTACTTGCAGACACGTCTCCAAGTGCAGCACGACACCCTTTGCCGACATCGACACTATCGGGCCACTTTCACGAACTATTCACGTTCTTCTGACGGCCCGACAAAGTGGAGCATGGCGCAGCAAGTCTTCCTAGTTTCTTTCGTTTCCCTATTCTCTTCATCTTCTAACTTTTTTTCTTACATATGTTTATTCACGGATGTCTCTGTATCTGCAGCTTATTTTTGTTTTCTTCCTCATGCGCTCTTCTAAAAAAAATCGCTCTCAGTACTATGCGGCTTAACATCTGAGGTCATCAGTCTCCTAGACTTAGAACTACTTAAACCTAACTAACCTAAGGACATTACACACATCCATGCCCGAGGCAGGATTCGAAACTGCGACCGTAGCAGCAGCGTGGTTCCGGACTGAAGCGCCTAGAACCGCTCGGCCACAGGGGCCGGCGTTAAGGCAAGAGAAAAAAGAAATGGTTGAGGCGATCGCTCGCGTTTAGTAGGTAGTCTGGGCTAGAGTCTCAGTCCGGTACTATTTTCATCTGTTACCACTGATTCATCTGAATTTCCAAATACAAAAAAATACAAAAAAAATGGTAAGGCGACAGCTCGTGATAAGCGGGATGTCCGGGTTCGAGTCCCGGTCCGGCACAAATTTTCACTGTCGCCATTCCGTTATACAGCTGATGATTTTCCATATTCGCAATTGCGAAAACATTTAATGAATTCCAAGCAAGTGTTCGTTGGCTTCACCAGTGGAAAAATCGTTAACTATGGACGTATCGTGGGCAAAGAGGTGGCGGGATACAGCCACAGAGTCAAGGTTTAGGAAATTGAAACAAATAACATCTTATGCTTTTCCAAATAGATCTTCATTTCCAAATTTTTTTTCCCTTTCTCTTTACCATAAATGTATTTTTTTTTCTTCTTAATTTTGATTTATTGCATCGTTTTGAGCTCTCTAAATGACTTGTTTCATTATTCTGATTATTCGACCTTCTTAGCATTGCGACCACCACCTTGTCTCAAAAGTGACAGTTAATCGAAGTTCCTTTGTAGCTGCATTCCTCGAAGAATCTGTGCTAGTGGGGATGGAGGGGTTGTACGTAGAACGTGGAAATAACATTATGTAGAGCAGAAGGTGTTCTGTTACGCAAAGAGTGGACAGTGAACAGGAGTACTGTTGGTCTGCTTCGTAATAAAATAACGCTAGTGGGAGCGGCGGTTTGCTTTGATAGTTAACAGAGCCTTAAACATCAGTCCCTCCGCTCCAAAAACGAAATAAAGGACATGTAAGTGACTTGTGCCGACGGAGACTGTTTGTTTACTTACGTGACGCTTCTGTGTTGGACAGTGACGCCGGGACAAAGCCGACGCCGGGAGGACGTCACCGTGACGGCAGATGCATGGAAATAACGTGTGTGTCTGTCTCCTGCCGAGGGGCGGAGCGCCGGCAGTCTGTACGGTGAATACGAGATGCAGTCCCGTGGGAAGTGAACTCCCCAGCCACTTTCCACACAACTCTCTTCTGTCGCTTACCTGTGCTGTGGTCTGGGGAAACGCCTGCGAACGTGAATGGCATGTCGGACAGTAAAATCACCATAAATAGTAAATATACTTGGTGTAATGAGTAGCAGCTGCCTTTAAATGTGGATACACGTGAAATAATGCCTACAACAAAGAGGAAGAACACTGCAGTATCCGTTTACAAGAGTAGTGGTGAGCGTCGTACATTGTCTCGTATTTAGGGGGAAATACACTCTAGCCGGCTTTTGTGGCCGAGCGGTTCTAGGCGCTTCAGTCTGGAACCGCGCGACCGCTACGGTCGCAGGTTCGAATCCTGCTTCGGGCATGGATGTGTGTGATGTCCTTAGGTTAGTTACGTTTAAGTAGTTCTAGTTCTAGGGGACTGATGACCTCAGAAGTTAAGTCCCATAGTGCTCGGAGCCACTTGAACCATTTTGTTAGGTTGTCATTCGCGGCATCCTTATAGAGCTACATTACGTCGATGATATTCTACGCCCCGTCTTGTTGCCCTTCGTGGTAGCACATCCTGGTCTTACATTTCAGCAAGATAATACAATAATGCGCACCCGCACACGGTTAAAGTTTCTGCTGCTTGTCTCCGTTCTTGCCAAAACCCTACCTTGTCCAGCAAGATCGCCGGATCTCTCCCCATCTTGACGTTCTGACGATCTAACGCGCCAACTGGACATAATTTCACACGATGTAAGGTGTCAGGCAAATCCAACACCTTCCATGAAAACCCTGACATGATAAGCAAATCCAGTAGTATGTCACATAGCTCCGAATAAATCGTGACATTAAATTAACCAAAGTAATACGAGTAACGAGTGAGCAAATGGAATACCATAGACTAACACAAGAATGCCTAAATGCATGTCATACCATCCCACCGTGAGACAGACGCAGTTCCGAGGGGAGAAACGAGAACAGAAGCCGAGAGCAGAACCGTGTTAAGCGAGAGGGCCCTACGATAAGGGACGGACACCCACGTCGCCAGCTAACTGCTACGACCACACCATCCCCAAGTTTTTAGCGTGAGACTTTTTCGCGTCTCTGTTACGTTAGGACCACCCCCCAGCCCATGTTGAAAGCTAGAGCCCTCCAGAAGAACAGTATAGATCTTACGATAACACAAAAAGGGCTACACCACCCGCAAGTTTTAGCGTGAGACTTTTTCGTGTCTCTGTTACGTTAGGACCACCCCCCAGCCCATGTTAAAAGATAGAGCCCTCCAGAAGAACAGTATAGATTTTACGATAACGCTAAAAGGACCACACCAGCTGCAAGTTTTAGCGTGAGACTTTTTCGCTTCTCTGTTACGTTGCAAACTTTAAAAACATTGCCCCACCACGAAAAGTATAACGTTTCTCATTGGACAGACAGAATTTTTGTAGGCGGAGCTTAAGGTTAACATGGAGACCCTGATTGGTCAGATGAAAACACAGCCAGATAGTTTTTTTTAAACCAACTTCGGTAAATTGTAGTAAGGAGAAGTTAGAGGAGAGTTACTTCCGAGACGGCGAGGTGAGCGGAGCTGTGCTGCCCGCCGCCCCCTGACGAACACCGACAAGGTAATGAACGCACGCGATGCCGCATTTTTGAGCGCATAAGGCTTTACTCAGAACTGCAGAAGCCTCATCTGTTACATCCCTTTTTTGCGCAATACTAGTGTCGATCGTCAATTAAAGCTCATGGTGTTCACATTTGACACTTGAAGTAAAAATCTGAAACGTGATGATTTTTCTGTTATATAGTTATTGAGAAGCCACATCAGCCACTGTAATTTACGACAAGTTAGATAAGTAATTAAAGATAATTGAGGGTCACTGTAGACCATTTTGATAGTTTTCTCTCTTGTGAAACTTAATTTAAACCTAGATTATAGATGTGATATGGCATAGGTCATCCTTCGATCCTTTGTAGAACTTGGAAACCCATTCAGGGAATATTCGTTCACATTTTTGTTGAACGCAGTTGGTTTTTACCATCCTGTATTAAAACATTTCCTTTTATCAATAGTGCAATTTATAAACGATGTTTTGTGAGTAGAATAAAATTTTCAATGGTAAACTAAACTGCTTTTTCGACGTTATTTTACCAGCTAACTAAAAATAGGAAAGCCTTGAACCCCTTCCACAAAATTTAGTTAGTATTAAGATTCCTTTACAGGGAGTGCAGTGAAGCTGACGCTGAAATCATTAAGTATTTGGTTATATCACCGCTAGTCTCACTGAACTCTTCTGAATTCTACATGTCATTTGTGGTCTGGCGTCTCCTTACCAGCAACAGGTCCCAGGTCCAAATTAGTCAATTCCCTAAAAAAGACGCTCAGAGCGTCGTTGCGCGAAAGTGGTAGGGAGACACGATATAGAACAAACTGACACCACGCAGAATGTTTAGAACGATAGCCCTCAGAACGACATGTTGATCGCAGTTGTGGTCTTCAGTCCAGAGACTGGTTTGATGCAGCTCTCCATGTTACTCTATCCTGTGCAACCTTCCTCATCTCTACGTATCTACTGCAACCCTCATCCTTCTGAATCTGCTAGCTGTATTCGTCTCTTGGTCTCCCTCTACTATTTTTACCCTCCACGCTGCCCTCCAATACTAAATTTGTGATTTCTTGATGCCTCAGAACATGTCCTACCGACGGATCCCTTCTTCTAGTCAAGTTGTGCCACAAACTCTTCTTCTCCCCAATTCTATTCAGTATCTCCTCATTAGTTACGTGATCTACCCATCTAATCTTCAGCATTCTTCTGTAGCACCACATTTCGAAACCTTCTATTCTCTTCTTGTCCAAATTATTTATCGTCCATGTTTCACTTTCATACATGGCTACACTCCATGCAAATACTTTCAAAAATGCCTTTCTGGCGCTTAAATCTATACTCCATGTAAGCAAATTTCTCTTCTTCAGAAACGCTTCCCTTGCCAATGGCAGTCTACATTTTGTATCCTCTCTAATTCGACCATCATCAGTTGATTTGATCCCCAAAGAGGAAAACTCATCTACTACTTTAAATTTTTCATTTCCTAATCTTATTCCCCCAGCATCACCCAACTTAATTCGACTACATTCCATTATCCTCGTTATGCTTTTGTTGATGTTCATCTTATACCCTTCTTTCAAGACACTGTCCATTCTGTTCAACTGCTCTTCCAAGTCCTTTGCTGTCTCTGACAGAATTACAATGTCATCGGCAAACCTCAATGTATTTATTTCTTCTCCATGGATTTTAATTCCTACTCCGAATTTTTATTTTGTTTCCCTTACTGGTTGCTCAATAAACAGATTGCATAACATCGGGGATAGGCTACAACCCTGTCTCACTCCCTTCCCAACCACTGCTTCTCTTTCATGCCCCTCGACTCTTATAACTGCGATCTGCTTTCTGTACAAATTGTAAATAGCCTTTCGTTCCCTGTATTTTACCCGTGGCACCTGTAGAAATTGAAAGAGAGTATTCCAATCAATATTGTCAAAAGCATTCTCTAAGTCTACAAATGCTAGAAACGTAGGTTTGTCTTTCCTTAATCTATCTTCCAAGATACGTCGTAGGGTCAGTACTGCCTCAGGTGTTCCAACATTTCTACGGAATCCAAACTGATCTTCCCGGAGGTCGGCGTCTACCAGATTTTCCACTCGTCTGTAAAGAATTCGTGTTACTATTTTGCAGCCGTGACTTATTAAACTGATTGTTCGGTAATTTTACATCTGTCAGCATCTTCTTCAAGGCTGAGGGTATTTCGCCTGTCTAATACATTTTGCTCACCAGATGGTAGAGTTTTGTCAGGGCTATCAGTAGTTCTAATGGAATGTTGTCTACTCTCGGGGCCTTTCAGTGCTCTGTCAAACTCCCATTTTATCTTCATCTACGTCCTCTTCCATTTCCATAATATTGCCCTCGAGTACATCGCCCTTGTATAGACTCTCCATATACGCCTTCCACGCCGGCCGGTGAGGCGGTGCGATTCTAGGCGCTTCAGTCTGGAACCGCGTGACCGCTACGGTCGCAGGGTCGAATCCTGCCTCGGGCATGGATGTGTGTGACGTCCTTAGGTTAGTTAGGTTTAAGTAGTTACAAGTTCTAGGGGACTGATGACCACAGATGGTAAGTCCCATAGTGCTCAGAGCCATTTGAACCATTTTGAACTTCTTCCACCTTTCTGCCTTTCCTACTTTGCTTAGAACTGGTTTTCCATCTGAGCTCTTGATATTCATACAAATGGTTCACTTCTTTTTGCAAAGGTCTCTTTTAGTTTCCTGTAGGCAGTATCTATCTTACCCCCAGTGATATGTGCCTCTAAAACCTTACATTTATCCTCTAGCCATCCCTGCTTAGCCATTTTGCACTTCCTCTCGACCTCATTTTTGAGAAGCTTGTATTCCTTTTTGTTGTTGTTGTTGTTGTTGTTGTGGTCTTCAGTCCTGAGACTGGTTTGATGCAGCTCTCCATGCTACTCTACCCTGTGCAAGCTTCTTCATCTCCCAGTACTTACTGCAGCCTTCATCCATCTGAATCTGCTTAGTGCATTCATCTCTTGGTCTCCCTCTACGATTTTTACCCACCACGCTGCCCTCCAATGTTAAATTTGTGATCCCTTGATGCGTCAGAACATGCCCTACCAACCGGTCCCTTCTTCTTGTCAAGTTGTGCCACAAACTCGTCTTCACCCCTATTCTATTCAATACCTCCTCATTAGTTACGTGATCTACCCATCTAATCTTCAGCATTCTTCTGCAGCACCACATTTCGAAAGCTTCTATTCTCTTCTTGTCCAAACTATTTATCGTCCATGTTTCACTTTCATACATGGCTACATTCCATACAAATGCTTTCAGAAACGACTTCCTGACACTTAAATCTATACTTGATGTTAACAAATTTCTCTTCTTCAGAAACGCTTTCCTTGCCATTGCCAGTCTACATTTTATATCCTCTCTATCATCAGTTATTTTGCTCCCCAAATAGCAAAACTCCTTTACTACTTTAAGTGTCTCATTTCCTAATCTAATTCCCTCAGCATCACCCAACTTAATTCGACTACATTCCATTATCCTCGTTTTCCTTTTGTTAATGTGCATCTTATATCCTCCTTTCAAGACACTGTCCATTCCGTTCAACTGCTCTTCCAGGTCCTTTGCTGTCTCTGACAGAATTACAATGTCATCGGCGAACCTCAAAGTTTTTATTTCTTCTCCATGGATTTTAATACCTACTCCGAATTTTTCTTTTGTTTCCTTTACTGCTTGCTCAATATACAGATTGAATAACATCGGAGAGAGGCTACAACCCTGTCTCACTCCCTTCCCAACCACTGCTTCCCTTTCATGCCCCTCGACTCTTATAACTGCCATCTGGTCTCTATACAAATTGTAAATAGCCTTTCGCTCCCTGTATTTTACCCCTGCCACCTTTAGAATTTGAAAGAGAGTATTCCAGTCAACATCGTCAAAAGCTTTCTCTAAGTCTACAAATGCTAGAAACGTAGGTTTGCCTTTCCTTAATCTTTCTTCTAAGATAAGTCGTAAGGTCAGTATTACCTCACGTGTTCCAACATTTCTACGGAATCCAAACTGATCTTCCCCGAGGTCGACTTCTACCGGTTTTACCATTCGTCTGTAAAGAATTCGCATTAGCATTTTGCAGCTGTGACTTATTAAACTGATAGTTCGCTAATTTTCACATTTGTCAACACCTGCTTTCTTTGGGATTGGAATTATTACATTCTTCTTGAAGTCTGAGGGTATTTCGCCTGTCTCATACAACTTGCTCACCAGATGGTAGAGTTTTGTCAGGACTGGCTCTCTCAAGGCCGTCAGTAGTTCTAATGGAATGTTGTCTACTCCCGGGGCCTTGTTTCGACTCAGGTGTTTCGGAGGTCTGTCAAACTCTTCACGCAGTATCGTATCTCCCATTTCATCTTCATCTACATCCTCTTCCATTTCCATAATATTGTCCTCAAGTACACCGCCCTTGTATAGACCCTCTATATACTTCTTCCACCTTTCTGCCTTCCCTTCTTTGCTGAGAACTGGGTTGCCATCTGAGCTCTTGATATTCATACAAGTGGTTCTCTTGTCTCCAAAGGTCTATTTAATTTTCCTGTAGGTAGCATCTATCTTACCCCTAGTGAGATAAGCCTCTACATCCTTAAATTTGTCCTCTAGCCATCCCTGCTTAGCCATTTTGCACTTCCTGTCGATCTAAATTTTGAAACGCTTGTATTCCTTTTTGCCTACTTCATTTACTGCATTTTTATATTTTCTCGTTTCATTAATTAAATTCAATATTTCTTCTCTTACCCAGGGATTACCACCAATCCTCTTTTTTTTACCTACTTGATTGTCTGCTGCCTTCACTACTTCATCCCTCAAAGCTACCCATTCTTTTTCTACTGTATTTCTTTCCTCCATTCCTGTCAATTGTTCCCTTATGCTCTCCCTGAAACTCTGTACAACCTCTGATTTAGTCAGTTTATGCAGGTCCCATCTCCTTAAATTCCCACCTTTTTGCAGTTTCTTCAGTTTTAATATACATTTCATAACCATTAGATTGTGGTCAGAGTCCACATCTGCCTCTGGAAATGTCTTACAATTTAAAACCCAGTTCCTAAATCTCTGTCTTACCATTACATAATCTATCTGATACCTTCTAGTATCTCCTGGATTCTTCCATGTATACAACCCTCTTTTATGATTCTTGAACCAAGTGTTAGTTATGATTAAGTTATGCTCTGTGCAAAAGTCTACCAGACGGCTTCCTCCTTCATTACTCACTCCCAATCCATATTCACCCACTACGTTCCCTTCTCTCCCTTTTGCTACTCTTGAATTCCAGTCACCCATGACTATTAAATTTTTGTCTCCCTTCACTACCTGAATAATTTATTTTATTTCATCATACATTTCTTCAATTTCTTCGTCATCTGTAGAGCTAGTTGGCATATAAACTTGTACTACTGTAGTAGGTGTGGGCTTCGTATCTATCTTGGCCACAATAATTCGTTCACTATGCTGTTTGCAGTAGCTTACCCGCATTCCTTTTTTCCCATTCATTATTAAACCTACTCCTGCATTACCCCTATTTGATTTTGTGTTTATAACCCTGTAGTCACCTGACCAGAAGTTTTGTTCCTCCTGCCACCGAACTTCACAAATTCCCACTATATCTAACTTTAACCTATCCATTTCCCTTTTCAAATTTTCTAACCTACCTGCCCGATTAAGGGATCTGACATTCCACGCTCCGATCCGTAGAACGCCAGTTTTCTTTCTCCTGATAACGACGTCCTCCTGAGCAGTCCCCTCCCGGAGATCCGAATGAGGGACTGTTTTACCACCGGAATATTTTACCTAAGAGGACGCCATCATCATTTAATCATACAGTAAAGCTGCATGCCCTCGGGAAAAATTACGGCTGTAGGTTCCCCTTGCTTTCAGCCGTTGGCAGTACCAGTACAGCAAGGCCGTTTTGGTTAGTGTTACAATGCCAGATCAGTCAATCATCCAGACTGTTGCCCCTGCGACTACTGAAAAGGCTGCTGCCCCTCTTCAGGAACCACACGTTTGTCTGGCCTCTCTACAGATATCCCTCCGTTGTGGTTGCACCTACGGTACAGCCATCTGTATCGCTGAGGCACGCAAGCCTCCCCAACAACGGCAAGGGCCATGGTTCATGGACCTTGCCATGGTTCTGCCTCATTTACTGCATTTTTTATTTGCTCCTTTAATCAACTAAATTCAATATCTTTTCTGTTAGCCAAGGACTTCTACTAGCCCTCGTCTTTATACGTACTTGATCGTTTGCTGTCTTCACTATTTCATCTCTCATAGCTACCCATTCTTCTTCTACCGTACTTCTTTCCCCCGTTCTTGTCAATCGTACCCTAACGCTCTCTCTGAAACTCTCTACAACCTCTGGTTCTTTCAATTTATCCAGGTCCCATCTCCTTAAATTCATACCATAAATTAATCAATCATAGCCATGCACAA
The DNA here is from genome assembly GCF_023864345.2 of Schistocerca serialis cubense. Lineage (NCBI taxonomy): Eukaryota > Metazoa > Arthropoda > Insecta > Orthoptera > Acrididae > Schistocerca > Schistocerca serialis. Next base: position 1,186,455,450 of record NC_064638.1, read on the forward strand.
GGGCCAGAGGCAGACCAACACATAATTGAGTTGCTCAATTTGTGAAGCACCATGTCTTGAATAAATTATCCAATTTTTCTGGGATTGTTATCACTTGTTTATCTGTAAATGTACATTACATTTACTGATTTCCCTTCCATTCCGGTTATTCCTTCGTGGCGCTCATTCTTTTATTGTATTAACAAGCGACATTAACTGGACGATCACGCATAGTAAAATCAACGAATGGAAGAGTTAAATTTTTTCGGAAGGTTATGGAAGTACAGTGTATCTACGAAGGAAATTCCTTAGATGAAACTAGTGGGACCAAATTGACAGTAATTTTCTAGAGTTAGGGGTCTTTATCAAGTACGCATGGTAATAAACGATGAACGAATTCAGTGATGCTCTGCTAGGATCGTAGCAGGTTGGTAGAGCACTATAGGCCAAACGAAAGTGTAACAGAAATGTATAGCAAACTTAAATGGGAATTATATGAATGTGTGCTGTCTGTTCTTTCATGTTAATTCTCGAATATATACACCAAAGTATACTAGACAGCGACCTACATATCTCCAGCACTTCGATCAGAGTATGTAACTTACAATCTTTCTCTATGTGGATGGGAGTCACAGGGCATTCTCGCATTTGTAAGATGAAGTTAGAGACCGAAAGATCTCCTCGCATTGTCTTTGACCAACGCTCCCTGCGGCTGACCAGAAGTAGACCGCTACATTCCATGTTTCGTGTAGGAACAGTGCGAACCGACGCTGCAACTACTGTACCGCACCCGTCCAAGAGCACAAGATTTCTCCAGATGCGCGAATGTCGAGAAGGTTAGCACCCCTTATCGGTGTACAGTAGACATGAAACTGTTGTGATGATATAACAGTCGGTTAAGAACAAGAAACGGGTGGTTTTTATGCAAGATGGAGCTCCAGGCGGACGGAGTTTGTTGCGTTTTACGTAAATCAACTGCGCTAACAATTCTAAAGTATTGTTCGAGTGCCTGGAGTCATTACCAAGAAGCTATTGGTAAGAGAGAACATAAAAACATGCACTTCTAAGGCTACACCATGCAATGTCTAGTTTCCTGGGGAAGTCAATGGATCAAACGTGTCAATGTCAGTTTACAATCTGACACAAGCGTCAAAGTCGTGGCGAAAAAAAAATGTATGGCGGTGTACAAAGCGTTTTACAGCAGAAAAAGTAATGTTTCAAACAACGACACAGTGTCAAAGTGAGCACCTTCAGGCGATAGTCAACACTGGAACAGTAATCATGTACATGACTGCAAAATGAAGGAACAATGCTTTTCGAAACGGAGCAACGAGACATCCGCTACCCTTTCGATTGGAAGATGAGGTTAACTGTACAGATAATCATCTTCGAATAGTTGTTGGAAGCGCTCTATAGTACCGCAGACTCTTCCAGTTTCCATATGTCGTGATGTCTTCCACATTTTTGTCAATGAGAAACATTGCGTCTGTGCTTTATTTCTACGATCCTGTGGTGGGGTAGCTGTACAGTTTATGCCATGCGATGTTCAGTATTCAGTGAGAGCCTGAGGATCGAAACATCAGTTTAGCAGCAGCTGACACGGGGCTCTAAGTCATGGTAGAGAAAACAAAGTGTATGGCGGTGTACACTGATTGGATGTGTTACAATCGAAAAAAAAAGTATTAAACTGCCTATGAGGGAGCAACACAGGAACCTTCTCATGTGATTGATAGTCTGTTGGATATGGTCATCTTACAGTACAGGTGATGAAACTCTACACCAATCTGTGGAAGCGACTTCGACCACGAACCACCTGTTCCAATGAACCAATACCTGTATATTTAATAGGATCGCCACTTATGTTTGTGTGTTATACATGAATGCACCCTGAGGGACACAGATCTCCTTCGGACGAGCTGTACGTAGTTTGGAGATGTGTCGCAAAATCTTCGTCCTTCCTCCATGCGATGTATGATGTGTAGTCTTCCTAATTTTCCCAACAAGAAACACCACTGTAACTGCTCGTACTATCTCTCCTATTACCTTGTGTTGCAGGGGAAATCTTCATTTGGCGCTGGTCTTACACATTGTACACGGCACGCGGAGATATGACATCACGGTCCCACTTCTACCGAGTGGTCAAGACGCGCTCCTGTCGCATTAACTTAGCTTGCCCTGTTTGCCTACAGGATGCAGAAGGTCTTAGATATAGCGTTCTCCGAATTCCGTACAGCCCAGACTTAAATTGGGGTGATCACATAGACTAAGCTGCATGGATGGTGGGGGCATAATTAAGTGCAGTTACAAGATGCTGAGGGACTGTCTAAAAACACATGCTGGAGTTTCTGTCGTATGGGATCCTTAGCAGATAGGTTAGTAAATTGTGACTCATTTCAAGATACGAGAGTGCCACGAATATGATTCACCAGTGGCTGTAATCATTAAAAGATCTCTCTTACAGGATCCAACACAAATAAGTGGTTGAATGGATAGACTTGATTCAAAATCGCCTCGATTTTCGGCAGTTTGTGATTGTACAACGAGCAGAACGCACATTGAACTACCGCATCCTCTGCAGTCTTTTAGGACGATGATTTTCCCCAGTGCATATGCTTCATTATGACATGTTCAATACGAATGCTGGTTTTTTCACGACAATTTCGAAGTGCAATTAGAACTGTGATGCATTTTTTCCATCAGCTGTGATAGCATGTATTGGCTTCGGCTAGCTGGGCTCTAGGGTGATTTACAGTGGGCGTCTGTAGTGGACTCTGGTGTCAAACAATGATAGATACTGTATGCTTGCAGGTAATACACTTTTTAAACTCCTCTCCGTCCTATTCCAACATCTAGTCAGTTGAACGTATGTCCCACCAAAAATAATAAAGATTGTACCTTACAACCCAGCCTTTTTCTCTCCAGCTTATAGGTGAGGGCAGAGTTTGAATGTATCTGTTGCTGGTTTCGAGTGGTATGGCGAATTTTTTTCCCAGCAGGATGACACCAGTTGTATGGTATCATCAGTGTTTGCGCTGTATTGTGATTTTATGCCGTCCTTGTGCAGCGCTATACAATTAGTTGTGTAATCAGGCCCAATCTTTGTGATTAATTACATAATTAGGAGCAATATTTGCGTCAGTTTCGTGACCAAAATAAATAAAGTACACTAACCTAACCTTCCTCTCCTGCATCCGGACATTTCCATGTATTAGGGGGCGCACTTGGGCTTTCCATCCAGGAGCACCAGGGTTCAAGTCCCAGTAAGGGCACTGCCATTTCTAATTTCCCACCAATTTCAAGCACCTCTGGTGGTTTAATTGTGTTAGGGCAGTGCACTTGGGCTTTCTGCCCCGGAGGACCATGGTTCGAGTCGCTGATACGTTGCGTTTTTTACTTGCACTGAGTGTTTGTGCACTGCATTATTTTCGGGTGTTTAAGCTTTGTGAGCGTGTTTGCATAGCGTTACACATGCATTATTTTGGTGATCTATGAGTAGTTTGCATGTCTGTATTCTGTGTACGGTATTATGTCGGTAATTTACGAGTTGTTTGCACCTCTGCACATCAGTGTACTGCATTATTTACAAGTAGTTTTCAGGTCTGTAGACTATTTACTGTGATTGCAAGCACATCAGGTGAGTGTTTTGTATCAGTGTAATAAATAAACTATGTGAAATCCGTTCCTAAATAAATTTTTCCAAAAATAAAAAAAGCCCAGAACAGGCTGAGTCCATTTCCTGTCATTTATCCCCTCCAGACCATTATCTTGGATTATGTCACGGGAGGGATGACGGCGCCCTCTGGTGGCAGTGCTGCGTACTAGGTCAGCGGAACGATTTAAAGTGGAATGATCATATAAAATTAATTGTTGGTAAGGCGGGTACCAGGTTGAGATTCATTGGGAGAGTTCTTAGAAAATGTAGTCCATCAACAAAGGAGGTGGCTTACAAAACACTCGTTCGACCTATACTTGAGTATTGCTCATCAGTGTGGGATCCGTACCAGACCGGGTTCATAGAGGAGATAGAGAAGATCCAAAGAAGAGCGGCGCGTTTCGTCACAGCTTTATTTGGTAACCGTGATAGCGTTACGGAGATGTTTAGCAAACTCAAGTGGCAGATTCTGCAAGAGAGGCGCTCTGCATCTCGGTGTAGCTTGCTCGCCAGGTTTCGAGATGGTGCGTTTCTGGATGAGGTATCGAATATATTGCTTCCCCCTACTTATACCACTCGAGGAGATCACGAATGTAAAATTAGAGAGATTCGAGCGTGCATGGAGGCTTTCCGGCAGTCGTTCTTCCCGCGAACCGTACGCGACAGGAACAGAAAAGGGAGGTAATAACAGTGGCACGTAAAGTGCCCTCCGCCACACACCGTTGGGTGGCTTGCGGAGTATAAATGTAGATGTAGATGTAGATGTAGTTGGACTCTGTACGTTGGGGTGAACATACGTTGGGGTGGGGAGAGGGGGGCGAGGAGGCTAGGGCATCATGCAGCTGGGAAAATCAGGTCACATCATCTGGGGGCGGGAGCGGGCGTGGTCAGGGGCTGGGGTGGGGTGATTAATTGATCAATTTAATTAATTTGCATATCAATTTGATATCAAAAGTGTGCTACAAACCCCACCATACTACTACTTACGTCACCGTACTCGGACGACCTGTATGACCGCATGGTACCACTCTAGTGGTCAACGTCGGACCCAATCTCTTGGTGCATCAATGACTTCTTCGTCATCCATGTACTGCTTCCCAAGGAGTGTATCCTTCATTGGACCAGACAGATGGAAGTCGGAAAGTGCGAGATTCTGGCTGTATGGTGCACAATGAACAACAGTCCAGTGAAGTTTCTTGAGCTCCTCCCAGGTGCTCAGATATGTGTGAGGCTCAGCGTTGTCATGGGGAAGGAGAAATTCGTTTGCATTTCTGTGGCGACGAACGCGCTGAAGTCGTTTCTTCAGATTCCTCAGTGTAGCACAATACACTTCAGAGTCCATCGTTACCCCATGAGGGTGAACATCAAACAGAATAGTCCCTTCAGGATCCCAAACCATAGCTACGACTATGCTGGCTGGGAGTGGGGCTTTGATCTTTTTCTTCAGAGAAGAGATGATGTGGTGCCTCTCAGTGTATTGCCGTTCTGTTTCCCGTTCAAAGTGATGAACCCACGTTACATCGCATTTGGCGATGCTCGACAACAAATAGTCACGATCAGCCTCGTAACACTGAAACAATTCCGCACAGGTGGTCTTCCGTTGGGAGGGGCAGACCCAGCGGGCAAACACCTTTCAGTACCCCAGCTGGTGCACGAGTATGTTATCACTACCAGCCGAAACGTCCAGCTGTGCAGTGAGGTGTTTGACTGTCTCCCGTCCATCCCTCGAATGAGAGTCTCTGCACGTTCATCATTCCAAGAGTCACAGCTGTGTGCCGCCGGGTTGCACGCGTGAGATCGGATCGATTTGCGCGATCTTGTTGCGACGATGGTAGACGCATCGCTCAACGACTCACCGTGCATTTGATCACTTTCAGGTCTCCGTAGATATTCTGCAAGCGCCTATGAGTATCTGTGATGCTCTGGTTTTCCACCGAAAGAAACTCAATGACAGCTCTCTGCTTGGAACGCACCTCCGTCACAGACGTCGTTTGGAAGGCTACGTAAAGCGCCGCCACCTATCGGAACATCATAACACTATAGAGGATGAAGTGGGGAATATTGCAGGATTACACGATATTCCGCCTTTTTCAACCGAAATCGTGCGATAAAAATTTGTTTCATTCCTTATTGAACGCCCCTCGTACATTAAATTCCATGGAACCTTTACTTTCTCTGAAGATGAAAGTCATCATTTTTTGTACCTTCTTTATAATTGTGTTTTCCTGTAGCTTTTCAGTTCTCGGTTTATATGATTGCTAAAAGAATTCTTGTCCGTGAACTTCAGCTTATCCTCTTTCCACAAACGGTTAACTTCTTGCAAACACGTTTGTTTTAACTTGGCGGCATGCCGCTTAACATACGTATTGTAAAAGGTTTGATACAGAGTCGTGTTGAACACTGTATCATCGGCAGAATATGACGACTATCTCACTGACTGATACACATTGATTTCGACCGGCACAGGAGAGAACTCCCCGAATGAAATCTGACATTAATGCGGGCGGCACTTGTTCCAGATCGGGGAATCCCAGACATGCGCATGTGTAAAGCGTTCAGTTCAGTTCAAAGAGGCCATAGAGATTGGCGGGCTCTTTAATATTGTCCGTTATAATAATGTACACTACTAGCCATTAAAATTGCGACACCAAGAAGAAATGCAGATGATAAACAGGTATTCATTGGACAAATATATCATACTAGAACTGACATGCGATTACATTTTCACGCAATTTGGGTGCATAGATCCAGAGAAATCAGTACGCAGAACAACCACCTCTGGCCGTAATAACGGCCTTGATACGCCTGGGCATTGAGTCAAACAGAGCTTGGATGGCGTATACAAGTACAGCTGCCCATGCAGCTTCAACATGATACCACAGTTCATCGAGAGTAGTGACTGGCGTATTGTGACGAGCCAGTTGCTCGGCCACCATTGACCAGACTTTTTCAACTGGTGAGAGATCTGGGGAATGTGCTGGCCAGGGCAGCAGTCGAACACTTTTTGCATCCAGAAAGGCCCGTAGAAGACCTGCAACATGCGGTCGTGTATTATCCTGCTGAAATGTAGGGTTTCGCAGGGATCGAATGAAGGGTAGAGCCACGGGTCGTAACACATCTGAAATGTAACGTCCACTGTTCAAAGTGCCGTCAATGCGAACAAGAGGTGACCGAGACGTGTAACCAATGGCACCCAATACCATCACGCCGGGTTATACGCCAGTATGGCGATGTCGAATACACGCTTCCAATGTGCGTTCACCGCGATGTCGCCAAACACGGATGCGACCATCATGATGCTGTAAACAGAACCTGGATTCATCCGAAAAAATGACGTTTTGCCATTCGTGCACCCAGGTTCGTCGTTGAGTACACCATCGCAGGCGCTCCTGTCTGTGATGCAGCGTCAGGAGTAACCGCAGCCATGGTCTCCGAGCTGATAGTCCATGCTGCTGCAAACGTCGTCGAACTGTTCGTGCAGATGGTTGTCTTGCAAACGTCCCCATCTGCTGCCTCAGGGATCGAGAAGTGGCTGCACGATCCGTTACAGCCATGCGGATAAGATGCCTGCCATCTCGACTGCTAGTGATACGAGGCCGTTGGGATCCAGCACGGCGTTCCGTATTACCCTCCTGAACCCACCGATTCCATATTCTGCTAACAGTCATTGGATCTCGACCAACGCGAGCAGCAATGTCGCGATACGACAAACCGCAATCGCGATAGGCTACAATGCGACCTTTATCAAAGTCGGAAGCGTCATGGTACGCATTTCTCCTCCTTACACGAGGCATCACAACAACGTTTCACCAGGCAACGCCGGTCAACTGCTGTTTGTGTATGAGAAATCGGTTGTTAACTTTCCTCATGTCAGCACGTCGTAGGTGTCGCCACCGGCGCCAACCTTGTGTAAATGCTCTGAAAAGCTAATCATTTGCATATCACAGCATCTTCTTCCTGTCGGTTAAATTTCGCGTCTGTAGCACGTCATCTTCGTGGTGTAGCAATTTTAATGGCCAGTAGTGTATATCCTCTGTATTAAAAAACTGACGTGACGTTTCCATTGCCCCCCTCATAGCCTCGTTGAAAATGGTCAAGATTGCCTCTGCGACAACCTTCAGCAGTTGCAGCGGCGTTGAATGCCCTCTGCTGAACGAACGCCGCCGTGTTCCTCGCTGAGACAGCCGAGCCGGTTAGTGGCAGGAAGCTGGGAAGCCCGGAGGCGACTCGGTGTCCAAGTGAGCGTGAAGAGCAGGAGGAAGAGGAGCAGAGAGAGGTCTGGTGTCTGGTCTGGTGGCGCGTGCCCACCAGCTGTTGCTCGCCACTCGCCTGACTCACGCGCCTCTTAACTCGCGCGGTCGCCACGCGCGCTCTGGCGCCATCTCCAAACATGGCCGCGCTTCGCCGGAACCCCGCTCACGCACGCGGACGCGAAATCACGACCGGTTAACGAGACAGCCTCCGAGGAATGGCCTGTCTGTACAAGACGAGTACCACTTCCTGCTGTTAGCGACGACAATAATTCTAGCCTGTTCGACAGTCGGGTTGTTTGTTCTTAGTTGTGAAATCTCCACATCATAACGTTGATAACTCTCACATTAGGTCTTTGTAATTACAACTGAACGAAAGCATTTTTTGTGCCATACGCGTTTCATCTTTATTTTTTTAAAGCATCCTAAGTGCTGTGATTACAAACGTTTTTGTGTTTATTGCATACTATTATTTTACTTATTAGTTGAGTACCTGTATTTAATTCAATCATCCAGTAATCTATCTCTTCCTTACCCCTCTCGCTGTCCATCTCTTTCTCCTCTCTCTCTGTCCGTCTGCTCCTCCTCCGTATCACCTCCTCCCCCTCATTCCCCTCTCCAACTGTCGGCTACATCCCCCTTCGCATGGTCCATCTCCTCCTACCCCCGTCTTTAGGTCCATCTCTTTCTCTTTCCTTTTTCTGGCCATTTCCTCCAGTCCCCTCTCTCCCTTTTCACTATCCTTTTCCTCCCCCTCCTCACCCTATCTCTCTCCTCCTCATCCCTCTGTCCATCTCTTCCTTCCCCCTGTCTCTATCTGTCTCCACCTCTTTCCTTCCTATGTCCATCTACTCCTCCCAATTCTGTCCAGCTATTCCTTCCTCCTCTGTCCATCTTCTCCTCCCTCCTCTATCTCATCCTCTACCCTCTATCATCTCTTGCCCTCCCCTCTAAGTCCATCTCTTGTGCCCCTACTCTCTATCCATCACCTCCTCTTTCCTTTTTCTGTCCATCTGCTCCTCCTCCTCCCTGTCCATCTCTTACTCCCCCTTCTGTCTCCACGTTATCACCCCCATTCTTCCCCAAACAGCAGATTGTTGGTTCTTACACCCACAGTATTTCGTTGCATGTAGTGTAACTTAACCACTTGTCTGCTTTCCACTGTCGGAGTGAGTCTTCGTAAAATCGTCTACTGGTTCAAATGGCTCTGAGCAGTATGGGACTTAACATCTGAGGTCATCAGTCTCCTAGAACTTAGAACTACTTAAACCTAACTAACCTAAGGACATCACACACAACCATGCCCGAGGCAGAATTCGAATCTGCAACCGTAACGGTCGCGTGGTTCCAGACTGAAGCGCCTATAACCGCTCGGCCACACCGGCCGGCAACATTGTCTACTAAAATTTCTCAAAAAATGATTACCAAACAAAATAATACCTAATTTAAACTCATGTACTGGGCAAAACTCTGACTATACTGAATTATACAAAGACTTAATGTGATTTGGTCAACACTGTCTACAAACTGAAATCAACTGTTTCTATAGAAATGCAGTGTTACCCAGAGTGCAACCTGTGTACCTCGTGTCTTGACAAACATTTTTGGACATTTCTCAAAAGTGGCGCACAGCATACAGCTGCAAATCTACATTAGAAAGCTATAAAAAATTCCTTACGACAAAGTGCAATGTATGTCCATATGTAATAAGCTGAATGATGGGTGGGAATTTTAGCTGATAAGGAAGGCCTCCTGACAAAATTCAAATGAAACTCTATATTCAAAATTAATGCTTCAAAAATCAAGTGAACGTTCTCAATAGTAATTCTGTTTGTGTGGCCATCCTCCGCAGGAAGCATATAACTTGTTGTTTTGCAAATCAAACTGCCTTTTCCTGCTGCTAGTTACTTTATTTATCCCATACGCGTTCCGCCTTCTCCTGTTCTAAGGCATCATCAGTGGGATGTATAACGGTACAGTTTTGTTAGTTATAGATTATCAAACAGTTCGATTCGCGATTTTTGTAAAAAAAAAGTAATTACTTACAGTTTGCTGATCTGCGTTTCCTCACATCTGGTCTGGAGGTCGCACTACGATGTGAGGAAACGCAGATCAGCAAACTGTAAGTAATTACTTTTTTTTTACAAAAAATCGCGAAGTGAACTGTTTGATAATCGATAACTAACAAAAGTGTTTCGTTATAGATCCCAGTGATGATGCCTTAGAACAGGAGAAGGCGAAACGCGTGTGGGATACATAAAGTAACTAGCAGCAGGAAAAGGCAGTTTGATTTGCAAAACAAGTTCTCAATAGTATTTACATAACATGACTTTAAGAAATAACTTTAAGCAAGAGGAATCTCATTTTTGTATCAGAGCAATCCATATAACAAACTTACTACCTGAGCTTCATTACTGCAATCGAAGTAACATAAAACAATATCACATGCTTGCGTCTTTGCTAACTCAATTTCTCGACATCCCAGAAAAACTTACAAATAATCTCCTTAGCTACACTCTACATAACTGCATCAAGAATAGTCATACTCCAATTCCGTCAATCTCATATCACAATCATAAAGAAAACTTTCTGACCATTCTTCAAAATCCGTCTGCAATTCAACACAGCTCAATTTAGAATGCGTGTAACTTCGCTAGCGCTCTCAGGCAGAGGCGATGTAGCAACACAACGATATTGTAGCAATAGGCAAAGATTACTCAGCTGCATAGTCTTGCTCTGTCTGAACTCTGCATATCGATATTTACGTAAGAAACAGAATTTACACACTGGCCAAAATAATATGCATGTCTCGCAATAGTAAGTGATATGTGTACAAGCTTGGTTGAAATCGTCGCAGGGGCATAGAAGGAGTTTAGCACCCGTGTCTTTGCCCGCGTACGCACGTCAAGCATATGTCACACATAATTAATATATTTCACACATATTTGAATATATATTTCACCTGCATCTTTTTACGCAGCTCAATGTTTACGGCGCCATATGTCCTGGATCATGTGTCGTACAATGATATAAGCTGGCTGCTACATTCAGTGGTATATGGGAATACCGGCTGCAAAATCTGTCACGAATACAGTAAGTAGTAAAGAAGTAATAAATTAAAACATCATGTTTCATGCGCCAGTTTTACTGCATGAAGAGGGAAAATATAGTAAGCGGTAAACTTTTCCCGTTTCTTCATTTTGTGGGGATTGTCAGCGAGAAAAAAGTTTTGTAAAGGTTTGAAATTATATATAAGGTTTGAAATTATATGTAAGGTTTGTTGTAAGTGACTAAGTGCTCTCATTGTCAAATACTTTACTAATGAAATCTGGGTATTCCCGCATTGTGAGCTACACCTGTTTTTCACCGACACCCCCACCCCTTCGATAGATATGTGGTTCTTACCCCCACAGCGATTCTTTCCAAAGAGTAAGTGATTTGCGTATCAAGTTTGGTTGAAATCGAGCCAGTGGTTTAGGAGATGAGGAGGATACATACTTTCCTGTTTATAACATGTACTGATGATGATTAGACATTGTACTTTGAGGTTAGAAACAGCTGTGGCACTTTCTGATTTTCTGTGTGGAAAAAGTCTGTAGATATTGCCACATATGTGTTCTTGGTCTTGTTTTAGAGCTGCTCTTCTGCTTACTGCCATTTGAGTTTCATTTACTTCATGCTTTGTTTTGGACGTTATTGCCAACTGTTGAACGTTGGTGCCAACTATCGAATGTATGTGTGTGTGTGTGTGTGTGTGTGTGTGTGTGTGTGTGATTTTGTTTTCGTTTGGTTACTTGTGTATGTGCACACTGTTTCTGTTTTCATTTTCTTCTTCTTCTTATATTAATGTGTGTGTGTGTGTGAGAGAGAGAGTGTGTAAATGTGAATGATCAAATATATAGTCGCATAATTTTTGTTACCTTATCATTTCTTTTATTAGGTTTAGTAGTCTGTGTTGATTTGTGTGTCGTCGATTATCACCTGTTTGTTCTCTGCTGCGGCCTTCTGGATATGATAGTTTTCCTGCATTGGGATAAGACGTTTTTTGTGGTTATTTATCCTGACGATTTCCATTTCTTGTTATATGTTGATAGGATTATGGTTTTGGTGGTTTAGTGCTCTGCGAAGGTGAAATGATTTGTTTCGGGCTTGCAACACCTGATATATTTTTTGTAACGTGTTTGAAAATTTCCAAATGCCATTCGTATAGGAGTTGGAAAAAAATGTGGAAACACCAAAAATACAACACATTACGACTCGCAGCCAAAATTATTTGCACTCTTTCTCCGGCAGCTTGCCTTGTTTCTTCTCTCTATACCATGTTCAGTTTCTGTTCATCACTGAAAAAATCTCTTTCATGACCTCTTCTACCCCTTCCAAACCAGATGTCCGAAGAATTTAAGTCTTCCTTCTCTAACTGATTCGATTCAGCTTTTAATTCCCTGGTAAAGTTCTTCCTTTCCTCGCAATTTATGCTGTCCATCCATGATCTTTGAACCCGTTATCTTGCAAGAAATCTTTCTCTCGAAATTTCTCGGCTTCTCTTAGTCCAGGTGTTTCTGTCATTCAAACGCATTCATCACCATACAGATACAATGTTTGTTTCTTCTCCGTGAACTTCAGTTCTCTTTCCAAATTTGTGATTGGTTCGCTTCAAAGCTTGATCAATGAACAGATTGAATAACTTCAGGGAAAGCTACAATCCTGTCTCACTCCATTCCCAGCCACTGCTTCCCTTTCATATCCTTCGACTCTTATAACTGCAGTATGGTATCTGTACAAGTTGTAAATAATCTTCCGCTACCTGTGTTTTATCTATGCTGCGTTCCGAATTTGAAAGCCGGTGTTTCAGTTAACATTGTCAAAAACTTTCTCTAGGCCTATAAAAACTATAAACGTAGGTTTGCCTTTCTTCAAGATAAATCGTAAGGACATGATTGCCTCACGTGTTCCTACATTTCTTTGGAAGCCAAACTTACCTTCACCGAGCGAGGTGGCGCAGTGGTTAGCATACTGAACTCACATCCGGGAGGACGACGGTTCAGATCCGTATCCGACCGTCCCGATTTAGAGTTTCTGTGGCTTTCCTAAATCGCTTCAGGCAAATGCTGGCATGGTTCCTTTGAAAGAGCCGACTTCCTTCCTCATTCTTCCCTAATTCGATGGGTCTGATGAAATTGCTGTCTAGTCCCCTCCCCCCAAACCAACCAACCAACCAACCTCCCTTGTTATCGGCCTCTACCATTTCATCCATTCTTCAGTAAGTAACTTGTGTCAGCATTTTGCAACCAAGCCTTATTAGTCTGATTTTGTGGTAACATTCACTTCTGTCAGCATCTGTCTTTTTTGGAACAGGAATTATTACGTGCTTCTTGGGGGTCTGCGGTTATTTTGTAAGTAGGCTGTTTATGTTTTCTCTATGTAAGTAGGCTGTTTATGTTTTCTCTATGTAAGTAGGCTGTTTATGTTTTCTCTATGTAAGTAGGCTGTTTATGTTTTCTCTATGTAAGTAGGCTGTTGAGGTTTTTTATTGGTAACGCCACCTCTGTATGACAATCACTGGCTGTGCTGTGGGCAGTCTGTGCCTGCTTTGCATTGTTGTAATACTCGCCATTGTAGTGTTAGGCAGCTGGCTGTGAACAGCGCGTAGCGTTGCGCAGTTGGAGGTGAGCCGCCAGCAGTGGTGGATGTGGGGAGAGAGATGGCGGAGATTTGTAATTTGTCATGAACTGATATATATATTATGACTTGTGATGATATTAAGGTAAATACATTGTTTGTTCTCTATTAATATCTTTCATTTGCTAACTATCCCTATCAGTAGTTAGTGCCTTCAGTAGTTTGAATCTTTTATTTAGCTGGCAGTAGTGGCGCTCGCTGTATTGCAGTAGCTTGAGCAGCGAAGATTTTTGTGAGGTAAGTGATTTGTGAAAGGTATAGGTTAATGGTAGTCAGGGCCCATTCTTATTGAAAGTCAGATTGCGTTGCGCTAACAAAATATTGTGTGTCAGGTTAAGCACAGTCATGTAGAAATGTTCAAAGGGGAAGTTTCATATGTCGACCCTTAGCCGAGGATACCTCACTGGAATCTTCTGATTTTTTCTTGTAGTTTGTGTAATTGGTGTAGCTATTGTTTATTGGTAGCGCGTAATCATAGAGAGAATTTCCTTTGTAGTTGTAGTTTTTCATTGTTGTACAGTAAAACAGTTGTGGCATGCATGTAGATTTGCACCAAGTATTTCGCAGCTGCGCTTGCAATTAACTAGATATTATTTTCAGTGCTATGTTAATGTGTTCTCTTATTTTTCATCTTCAAATTGTGTTTTTCTGTGTTGTCGTGTGAAATACTGTGACAATAATGGCGTGTGAAAAACGTAATACTAGGCTCCAAAGTAAACTGAGAAATGACAGTGAAAATGAAAGCAGTGTGTTAGCGCCACCGAGTAATGAATTAGCTGATGTTCAAAGTAGTAATTTGGTAACTGTTCATAGGGAAATGGAGCAGGCGGCAAACAATGGCGTGGACAGTGAAACAATTAGTGAAGAGGGACGCATTATCGATCGATCGGTCGGCAACAGCTTGCCTCAGGAATCGGGAATGTCAGGACACAATATTGCAAATACTGTAGACTTAGGTTTTGGGTCCTCACCGTTTTCTCAAATGAGTCAAGACACATTTTCTGCCTGTCAAAATGTGAATGTTGCCGGTGAAAATGCACTGCCAAAAAGCATAGAGAAACAGATTCCAGACACTAATGCATTATTATTACAGTTAATGCAACAAATGGGACAAAAGCTACAAAAGTTAGACACAACACTTGAACAAAATCAGAAACAAATGGGACAAAATCTTAAAAAGTTAGACACAGTGGAACAAAATCTTAAAAAGTTAGACACAATGGAACAACACCAGAGACAAACACAGCAACAGCTTCAAAAGTTAGACTCATTGGAACAAACTCTTGAACAAACGCGTGAAGATTTAACTACTGAGTTACATAACATTGAATCGAAATGTCAAAAAGTCTGTAATGACGTAAAAACACAAATTTGTGAGCATTTTCAACCTATTTTTTCGCGGCATGAAAATGCATTACAGAATCACGAAGCAGCCATAAAAGAGCTGCAAACCATTGTTCATGAAAATCATGAGACCTTGTGGGCTAAATTTGACTCAGTTGCATCTACCGATTCGGTTACGCAACTTGCAAAAACTCAGGAAAACTTAAAGGTCACAGTAGACACGATTGCAACACAAATGGACACTCTGAAACTTGGTTCAGAAAAACATAGAGAGGAAATGATTTCACTATCGGATAAAGTAGCCGAACTTTCAGATCAGTTCACTAACTTATCTACAAAGGTAGATGATGATCTGAATGACACAACACCTGTAGCTTTCATGGACACTGAAGAGTATGAACAAATTAGAAAATTCAAACAAAATCAAAATCAAATCAATACACAGTACAAAAGAGAAATCCGGGAAGTGCAAGATCAGTTGGCACAAGTAGTACAAGAATTACGTATTTCTGAGGACACTCGCGCCCCAATACGGGAAGAGGGACATACAAATACGGAACAGACACAAAATAATAACACAGGGCATTTCGGAAGTTATGAAAGAAATTGGCAATGTGCACCGAATTTTGAGATGGAACGGCCGACACGACCTAACAATGACCGATATGCGACTCGCCGACATGATGATTTTGACTATAAGCTGTTCATTACTACACGTAAATTCAAAACATTTAAGAATTCTGGCAACGACATTCATCCACAAGCATGGCTCCATCAATTCTCTCATTGTTTTCCTCCCAACTGGTCGTTAGAACACAGATTAGAATTTATGTGTGGCTACTTAGAGAATGAACCAGCTGTAAGAATGCGATCGGTCATTCACGATTGCCACAGTGAGGGTGAATTTTACCATGCCTTCCTCTCAGCATATTGGTCTCAAGCTACACAAGACCGTGTAAAACATAACATCATAATGATGAAACACTTCGAACAATCTGAATTTTCCAGTCTTGTGAAATATTTTGAAGACATGTTGCACAAGAATCAATACCTGTCAAACCCATACAGCCCCTCAGAACTCATCCGCATTTGCTTAATCAAACTGCCTAAACATTTACGACATATTATTTTAGCAGGACGTTGCAAAGACGACATTGAAGCTTTGCAGGGACTGTTACAAGAATTAGAAATTGACACTGACAATCGCGGAACGCGAAACCAGGAACACAACAATTACAGGTCACATCCGTCGCAAATCCGCGATGAAAGAAGTAATAACTGGACACGACAAGGCTATTCTCACAACACAAATCGTGACCAAAATAGACAACACCCGTATGACAACCGTTGGCAGAGTAGTAATAACTACAGGGAAAGATCACCTCTCCGTGGTAATGACTATCACAGAGACAATCAGAGAAACAGACAATATGGGAACCAAAATAAATATTATCAAGGGAGACAGAATAACTTTAGACGCAACGGTCCAACGCGCAGTTACGATTCAGGGAGAAATTCTCCACCACGTGACCGACAAACAAGAAACTATGTAAACTACCGACAAAACGATAGACGTGAATTTCATCAGAACTGGCGGGATTCTAACAGAGCTGGGCCCTCTCGGCAAGGCGAATTTGTAGAAGTTAGGTCTCCTAATCCCAATAACAACGCGCGCCAACAAAGAGACAGACAATGACTCGCACCGCAGGCAGCTGCGTGCGCCGGCTGGCTCAGAGAAAAATAACATAGACGCTAACCTTGAGAAAAAATCCAGTATTCTTTACCGACGTATACGACATGATAATTCCGTTGAAGCTCGAGCTTGCATAGTAGGAAGAGTAAAGGCTTGCACCACATTTCACATGTAAAACCGTTTATTGAAAGATAATCTGCTTTTTAACTTTGTCTTTGCCATAAAAAGTTTCACTTCACGTTACTAGTATGCTTTAGAAACTGTTAACGTGCAACAATGTTTGAAGTTAAATATCCAGTGAAGAACCAAGAGAACTTATTGAAACAGAAATGACGAATGCATTGTTATTGTGGACAGACGACACAGTGTTATTGTGTGTGTGCATTCTTGCTTGTTTGTTGCACGATTACGTAACGACTATAAAGCTCACATACTTAGAACATTTACCGGTACTGTTAATGAGATTTTAATGCAACATTTTGGTTTACTTGAAAAGATACTCTTTATTTGAAGTACATTCGATGAGATTAAAGGTGACTTGGCATTTGGTTTCTTTGATAGCTACACGATTATATCACGACGTTACTAATATGTGACACAACTTACAATGTTGCTTTTGTAGTGTTTCTGTTTTATTTCTGCACAGTTTTTCTGTTTTATTCTGCAAAGTAAAACATGTTTTAGTAGTAACTTTTATGGTGTAGCTACAAGGAGACAGCCTTTTCTGTAGCACAACAATACGTTACAGCACAGTACTTTCTTCATCACAACAATAAGCGTAATAACTACGATATCTATACACAAAGCATTTTACTTTTGTTTATCATGAGGTAAGTACATTGACTTTAGCAGAACTTTGCTTACAGAGGACGATAACTACGACAGTTCCACAGAATTATCTTACAGCAACACGCGCATTTAGCGCTACAGGACACGCATTTGAGTGATCAATTTTATACTTAAAACATTTATTTTTAAAGATTTTTGAATTACAAAGAAAGTTTTCCGTGATACATTTCATTCCATTGCTGTAATCTGTAACACCTGAGGGTATAATTACATTAATCCTCAGGGGGGTACACGCTTACTTTGTGTACCATGTGTGTGGCAACCACAAGGAACCCTAGCTAATATGGTATTTGCTTATACAACTTTACACATCGGTACCATATTTCTCTAACACACAAATTACACAGCTATCTGATTATTTAACTGAGAGAGACAAACATTTATTTTACTACATCAGTGACACATGTTTACGCAATTATACAGTTGGATAACTTCACACTTATGAAACTGTATTTTGTCTGTACTTTGTAAACTGTTCATATTTTTTCGGAATCATTGTGATACTATGAGAGCTTTGAATGATGTATTTGGTATGAGATCATGATTTTTAAAGTACGTTTGAGGCAGCTGACACTTTTGACATGAGCAGAGAATTTTTTTTAGGCTTAGAAATTATTGGAGGAAGTTACGACGATTTTGAGATTTGACTGAGGTGTTATGATGTTATTATTACGACGACGATGTGTATTATGTTGTTGAGGAATGTTTATTATGCTACGTATTTCTCATGATGAAATATTGAAGAAGTGTCGACGAATATGTATATGTATAATGAGGTAAGGAATAATGAGTAGTGTTTAGGGACTCTGATTTATGAAAAGGATGTTGGAAACCAAGAAACGTACTTTAAGAGTTATGAAATGTGTGTGTATATTCGTGAATGTATTACAATGCAGACGAAAATTTTTTTTGGACACTGTTATATCAATAGCATTTTGTTTCTACAGATTTGTAACGCAAATTCTTGACCTGTGAAATATTTTTATATGCGACTGTCTCTGTAGCGGAAACTGCTGTCGTAAATATTTCCGTAAGAAAGTTAACGGACCACCTACACATAATGCGTCGTGGGCACCCAGCTGTGTCAGACGCCTGGAGAAAAAGCCATTAGCGCGTGCCTTTCAGAGCACAGGAAAACACCTGGAGAACAAGCCATTAGGGTGTGCCTTTCATCGCTAATGCGACACCCTCGTTACTTGAAAACATATGATTACTCGCACTTTGTGCTAATTGCTGAAATGCTTATGAATTGATGGGAAATATTCGTACATCTGCACACCTGATTATGACAAGTGTCTTTCTATGAGAGTTGAGAGCTACTGACTTACGAAATGCCACATGACTATTGAATGATGTTTTTATGCTTTGGTTTGCGTAATTGCTTATTTCACTTGATATCTGGTTTCCAGCTGTGTTGCAGCATTGCTTTTATAAAATAAAATGCATTTGCTAATGTGAACACTTTCTGTCAACAGATCTATTAAATAATTATTTTATGATACACATTCTTTAAAAAAGGAGCACTTGGAAAGGAAAGAACAATAAGAAGGAACTAGTAACTGCATACATAATATTCTTTTCAAGTACATGGTAATATTTCTTTTACAATAAGTTGTTGTGGTGCACCACTTTAATTACATAGATATTAAGATGTGAATATACATTTCCCTTATCTGCATTGTTGTTTTTACTGTATTATTTTTTCTGCTTGAGCTATGTCATGTTTAGATATAAGTTATTGCATTTGCTGTTGCTGTTTGCCAGGCATAGTGCTACTAAATTTCACATTACATTACTCTGTTAAGCCAGTTTTACAACTGATTTTTTTTTGTTGCTGCTCATTGGCTCATATTAGTTGTAATTTTGCATTTTATCTGTTAATTTAGATTTACTGTAGCTTGCTTTGCAATTTTCCAATTTTTTGGTCATTGCTGTTTGTGTTACTTATTTTGTGCTGCTGCATTGCCTCGTCCCTTAGTTTAGCATCTGAGCTCAGTAGATTTAAGTTAGCTTAAGAGGGGGTAGCCTCTAAGAGAATGAGTTGCGATGAATTGGAAGAAATGCATTGAGAAAACAGGTTTAGGTAGGATTTTCTTGGAAATAAATGATGAGGTAAGATAATGGAAAATAAAAATGAGGTAAGAAACGTGTGAACATATAAACACAGAAAGCATGCTTAGTTAGAATTTTTTTTGGTGGAAACAAAGGATGAAATAAGAGGAAAGATATATGAAGTTTTGGGTTGGACTGCAGTACCAAATGTTACACTGAAAACGAACCCTGTCCTTTCCTATTGGTGTTATCCCACTATGAGTTTGTGTACCCTTGAGTATTTGTTTTCTTCCTGCCTCTGTGTAGTTTCATAGAATTTTTTCTTCTTTTAATATTAAGCTACATTCACTATGATGAGGAATACTGTTATCCTCAAATATAATTGGCATTAATAATATGTTATTTACTTTGTAAAGATATTAGACATTATTTATTCTGTTTAAATGCTCATGTGTGAAGTTGATGTTTCGCAAGTTATTCTGATCTTCTATGTATGTACTCATGTCATAATTCCACTGATGTATATGTTTATTTCTATTCTTTTGTAAAGCCCCTATTACTACAAATGTTATCTGTATTATTATGTTTTTAATGATGTATTTTGTACCTTTGTTATTGTATTCTTATGTTATAAAATTGTAATTGTCACCAGTTCATGATATTATTAACTTGTTAGTTACATTTCACTGCACACGTTTCTGTTGGTCATAGTATATGGATAATATGTGAGAAGTTGGGACTGTGAGTGTTTGCACGTGTGTTAATAACTCAGCAAGGGACTGGATAACAGCATTGCTGGATCTAAGGACAATTCCAGAAACTTTGTGAGTGCACAAGTGGTGGTTTATGGACTTGCTATATTCTCCGCAAGACTCTTAGATGGTGAATGTGCACCTGCACAATCGCAACAGATGGCTGCTGGCCATTTCTACAAGGACTGCAGTGGGTCTGCACCTCTGGTGGCCCACCAATACCACAATCTCTACCAGGACTACAGTGGGTCTGCTCTGTGATGACCTACCTACCAATATTCTTCCAAACTACGACTGACTCTGCTGTGGGTTTGCTCTGTTGTGGCCCATTACCTGTCTGCATGTCGAGAGTCAGCACTGTCTTTCCGTTGGAAGGTCAACACTACTTCTTCAAGACTGCATGCAAATCCACTACTTCTATGTGCATTTTCTTTTACTGCTTGGACTTTGAGAAAAACTCTGCATTTTTACTGTGATGAACAATGTGGACTGTCTTTATGGACTGTGAGAAATTTTGATCTTTTGACCAACATAATATTAATAAGTGTGTGCATTTTATATCTTTGTTACTGTAATTGTGAAAAATTTTTGTCAAATCTGTATTGGCCAGTGCCCAACACCATTTGTAAAAATTTTTGTGGGGAGCATGGGGGCTATGTAAGTAGGCTGTTTATGTTTTCTCTATGTAAGTAGGCTGTTTATGTTTTCTCTATGTAAGTAGGCTGTTTATGTTTTCTCTATGTAAGTAGGCTGTTTATGTTTTCTCTATGTAAGTAGGCTGTTTAGGTTTTTTATTGGTAACGCCACCTCTGTATGACAATCACTGGCTGTGCTGTGGGCAGTCTGTGTCTGCTTTGCATTGTTGTAATACTCGCCATTGTAGTGCTAGGCAGCTGGCTGTGAACAGCGCGTAGCGTTGCGCAGTTGGAGGTGAGCCGCCAGCAGTGGTGGATGTGGGGAGAGAGATGGCGGAGATTTGTAATTTGTCATGAACTGATATATATATTATGACTTGTGATGATATTAAGGTAAATACATTGTTTGTTCTCTATTAATATCTTTCATTTGCTAACTATCCCTATCAGTAGTTAGTGCCTTCAGTAGTTTGAATCTTTTATTTAGCTGGCAGTAGTGGCGCTCGCTGTATTGCAGTAGCTTGAGCAGCGAAGATTTTTGTGAGGTAAGTGATTTGTGAAAGGTATAGGTTAATGGTAGTCAGGGCCCATTCTTATTGAAAGTCAGATTGCGTTGCGCTAACAAAATATTGTGTGTCAGGTTAAGCACAGTCATGTAGAAATGTTCAAAGGGGAAGTTTCAATTTTACCTGTCTCATACATGTTGTACATCATGTGGAATTGCTTTATCGCGGCTGGCTCTGCCAAAGATCTCAGTAATCCGAGGCAATGTCGTCTACTCGAGAGGTTTTGTCTCGACTAAGGTGTTTCAGTGCTCTGTCAAATTCTTCTGACAACATCGTACCTCCCACTTCATCTTTCCTTTCTCTTCCCTTTCTAAAACATTGTCTTTATTCCCGCTGCATAATTTTTCTGAACGTTCCTCCAACCTTTCAGCTTGCCAAGTTTGTTGGCATTGTCAACCGAGAGACCTGTGATTTGTTGCAAATTTTATTGATATTACAGACTGAAAACCCATGAATTTAAGTTCGCACATGAATTCTTCTCTAGTTGGTTGGATTACTAGTTTCGAGTAACAATCTAGCCATCAAACTTGCTAGCAGATTAAACCTGTGTGCCGGATCGAGCCTCGAACTCGGGACCTTTGGCTTTCGCGGGCAAGTGCTCTACCAACTTTTCTTTTCTTTTTTTCATTTTTTTCGCTGTTGATCGATGTGTTTGGTCGTTGCGGACGTCACATGACATCCGTTCATATTCGTTTTGTTGATCCTTCCACTCAGAGGCCAAGCAGCCCTCTGAACGAACATGCTGAGCTACCTTGCTGGCACCAACTGAGCTACCCAAGCACGACTCACGGCTCGTCCTCACTGCTTTACTGCCGCCAATATCTCGTCTCAGCACTTGTTCGCGAAAGGCAAAGGTCCCGAGTTCGAGTCTCGGTCCGGCACACAGTTTTAATCTACCAGGAAGATTCATATCGGCGCACATTTCGCTGCAGAGTGAAAATTTCGTTCTGGATCTAGCCATCTACAGATTGTAAAACATTCTTGGTTAGTGTTAGTGCCATTACGGATTCACACATCGTTAAAATCTTTCTTAAAATGACAGCATCCATACATAATGAAAAACAGCTTTTCATCGTTCGTGACTAGTGTAACTGAACGACGGTCATAAAACAAAGGCGTTACGCCGTTACAACGTGGCAACTGACACAGCCAGTTCAAAATCAAATGTCTCTAAGCACTATGGGACTTAACTCCTGAGGTCATCAGTCCCCTAGACTTAGAAAATACTTAAACCTAACTAACCTAAGGACGTAACACACATCCATGCCCGAGGCAGGATTCGAACCTGCGACCGTATTAGCAGCGCGGTTCCGGAGTGAAGCGCCTGGACACAGCCAGTATTTACATTAATTTCCAACAGAGATCGTTGTATGTAAATACTGATAGTGTCAGTTATTAACAAGGTAAACTCCCCATCTCACCCCTTTCAGATGTAGTGGCAAGATGGGCCAGTGGATAGGGCGTCAAAAACTGAACAGAGACCAAGCATGGAAACAGGAAGAAGGTGTACTGAACAGTGAAAAAACAAAAAGAAGCAAAATCGAAACAGTGAACGGTCCAGGCTCATGATGTGTAACATGGAGAGAATTGCAAGAACCACGGCGCAGGGGTTGTGTGGTTACGGTGTTGGACTGCTAAGAGAGAGAGATCCATGTTCAAATCTTCTATGTGTCGCTTTTTTTTATTTTATTTATTTTTTTTTTTTACGAAGTTATGAACGTTCCTCCGGGCACCGATATGTCTGTTCTCCTTCTGTAGTCTTGGTAATTGTCATCCTATACGTTGGTTACAGGATATGAGTCATGTAGTAAGAATATATTACCGTCGCAAGTAAATGTGATGCATAGTGAGAGCAGGCGAGATGCCGCATAGACCTCTCACAGAAACGAAAACAACAAACAAACGGTTGTGAAATATGTTAGAACAAAGGAATTCAAGAGTCAAAACTTCCAAAACGGAATGCAAGAGTCATAACATATGGAACTTGCATAGAACAAATAGGATGTACGTACATCTGGAGGTCCCTTTTCTACACCTCGCTGTTGCAAGCGGACGTTACAACACGACACAGGCACAAATTTGAGTACAGCGAATAGACACGTCAATGACTGGACGAACAATTCATAATTTTGTGAAAAAAAAGGGCGGTGGCACTAGTGAGATTTTAACACGGATTTCCTCCTTCGCAATCCAACACGCTGACAAGGGAACCTCCCCATCGCACCCCCCTCAGATTTAGTTATAAGTTGGCGCAGTGGATAGGCCTTGAAAAACTGAACACAGACCAATCGAAAAAACAGGAAGAAGTTGTGTGGAACTACGAAAAAAAATAAGCAAAATATACAAACTGAGTAGTCCATGCGCAAGATAGGCAAAATCAAGGATAGTGTTAGCTGAGGTCCGCCGTGGTCACGTGGTGCCGGCACGGTAACTCAGTGTTCGGTCAGAGGGTTAGCTGCCCTCTGTAATAATAATAAAAAAAAAAAAAAAACTGAGTTAATGGGTCAACGACGAACTTAAACGGGTGTCTTGCGATGTCCGCACCGAGCAGATACAACGAACGAAAACGAACAAAATGAGATTAAAAAAAAAAAGTGGTTAGCGTGAGGAGCTGCGGAACGAGAGGTCCTTGGTTCAAGTCTTCCCTCGAGTGAAAAGTTTACTTTCTTTATTTTCGCAAAGTTATGATCTGTCCGTTCGTTCATTGACGTCTCTGTTCACTGTAATAAGTTTAGTGTCTGTGTTTTGCGACTGCACCGCAAAACCGTGCGATTAGTGGACGAAAGGACGTGACTGTCCAATGGGAACCGAAAACATTTGGTCGCAAGGTCACAGGTCAACCGATTCCTCCACAGGAAAACACGTCTGATATATTCTATACGACACTGGTGACGGCATGTGCGACACATGACAGGAATGTGTTGTCGACCCACTTAACTTGTACACTTGGCGAAAGGGTAAAAAGATTTTTCTACCTTGCCCGATTTAGGTTTTCTTGTGGATGTGTTAATCACTCCCAAAAAAGTGATGAAAACATAAGAATTTGTCACATAAGCTACAACAAATGAATGCAGCAGTTTCACAGTCGCCTCGGACGGACAGATAATGATTGTCTGAAAATAAAAAATTAAACTTTTCACTCGAGGGAAAACTTGAACCAAAGACCTCTCGTTCCGCAGCTGCTCACACTAACCACGGGACCACGGCGCACTGAGCTAACACTATCCATAATTTTGCCTATCTTGCACATGGACTACTCAGTTTGTATATTTTGCTTATTTTTTTCATGGTTCCACACAACTTCTTCCTGTTTTCTCGATTGATCTGTGTTCATTTTTTCAAGGCCTATCCACTGTGCCAACTTATAACTAAATCTGAGGGGGGTGCGATGGGGAGGTTCCCTTGTGAGCACAGAACCATGTCGCTGTGGCTATTACAGTCTGCTCGATGTTGCACGTCTTGAACTTGAACCGTTCACTGTTTCTATTTTGTTTCTTTTCTCACATTTCAGTACACCGTCTTCCTGTTTCCATGCTTGATCTATGTTCGGTTTGTGACGGACTGTCCCCTGGTCCATCTTACTAGTAAATCCGAATGGGGTGCGACCGGGAGTTTCCTTTGTCAGTTGTAACGGCGTATCGTTTTTGTTTTACACTAGTCTCGAACGATGATAGCTGGTTTAAATTGTGTATGGATATTACCATTTTAACCTGTAATGCCACCATCACTAATCAAGAATATTTTAAGACCTGAATATGACTAGATCATTAGCTGAAACTAGTAATCAATAATAAAGAAGATCTCTTGTGCTATCTGGACTTCGTGGGTTTTCAGTTCGTAACATAAATAAAAAAGTTCCAACTTCCCCTTCTTTGCTACTCTGTTTTTAATGCCCTTGACCTCCGAGGGACATTAAATTTTGGCCTCGACCTACCTCGAATGATGTAAATTTATCATCGGCGCGTCTGCACTTCTTCTTCGCCTCGTCTTCACGTAATGAGGACCCCTTAGTCCCGCTCGAATGCACCAGAAGGGCCCTCCCTCCCTCAGTCGCACAAGCGGCCCTCTGTTGTGTTGTGATGCTACGCAGGCTACGTGGGTTCTGGCTACATGGTGAGTACATCAGCCGCGCAGCTGGCGCAACTTGCTGAACTCCCCCAGGCCAGTCGGCTAACGCTAATGACACCAACAGCCGCCGGCAGACTTAATCGCCAGAGACCGTCCGATAACATCAGCCGATAGGTTGGTCACAATACGTCCGATCTCTGCCGGTTTTCGGCGAAATCAAGAAGGTTATGTTACTTACGACAGAATTTACTCTATCAAGGAGGTTTATTTGTTTTTTTTTTTTTTTTTTTTTTTTTGTTTTTTTTTACTCATTTTTCTGACTGGTTTGATGGGGCCTGCCACTCCATCTTCCACAGCTCCCTATAGTACCATGGAAGTTATTTCCTGATGTCTTAAAGATGCCCTATCATCCTGTCACTTCTTCTTGTCAGTGTCTGCCATATATTCCTTTCCTCTCCGA
This sequence comes from Schistocerca serialis cubense, assembly GCF_023864345.2. Lineage (NCBI taxonomy): Eukaryota > Metazoa > Arthropoda > Insecta > Orthoptera > Acrididae > Schistocerca > Schistocerca serialis. The sequence continues at coordinate 1,186,481,429 of NC_064638.1, forward strand.
TGCTGTGGAGAACGTCCTAGCCGGCCGCTGTGGCCGAGCGGTTCTAGGCGCTTCAGTCCGGAAGAGCGCGACTGCTACTACGGTCGTAGGTTCGAATCCTGCCTCGGGCATGGATGTGTGTGATGTCCTTAGGTTAGTTAGGTTTAAGTAGTTCTAAGTTCTAGGGGACTAATGACTTCAGATGTTAAGTCCCATAGTGCTAAGAGCTTTTTTTTTTTTTTTTTTTTTTTTTGAGAACATACTAATTCCTTACCTTACTAGTCCACCTGAATTTTCTACATACGTCTTCTGTAGCACCACATCTCAAATGCTACGACTGTCTTCTGTTCTGCCCCGCTTTTCGCACAGTCCATGTTTCACTACCATACAATGCTGTGCTCCAAGCGTACATTCTCAGAAACTTCTTCCTCAGATTAAGGCCTATGTTTGATACTGGTTGATTTCTCTTGGCCAGGAATGTCCTTTTTACCAGTGCTACTCTCCTTTTTATGTCCTTGCTCTGCCCGTCTTGGGTTACTTGGCTGCCTAGCTAGCAGAACTGCTTAACTTCCTATACTTATCTTCATCTACTTTGTGATATCACTTCTGATGTTAAGTTTCTCTATGTTCTCATTTCCGCTACTTCTCATAACTTTCGTCTTTCTTCGATATATTCTCAATCCCTATTTTGTACTCATTGGACTCATCATTCCTTTCAACAGACCCTGTAACTCTTCTTTACTTTCACTGAGGATAGCAACGTCATCAGAAAATCTTATCGCTGACATCTTTTCATCTTCAATTTTAATCCTACTCTTGAATCTTTCTTTTCTTTCCTTCATTGTTTCTTTGATGTATAGATTGAGTAGTAGGAGCGAAAGACTTCATCGCTGCCTTACACCATTTTTAATCCCAGCGTTTCGATCTTGGCATTCCATCTTGGTTCTTGCACCCGTCTTTCCCTACAGCTTAACTCTTTTTTTCTCAGAATTTCGAACTTCTCGCACAGTTTTACACTGTCAAACGCATTTTTCCCAGGTCGACAGATCCTATGAATATGGCCTGAATTTTCTTAATTCTTAGTTCCATTATCAACCACTACGTCAGAACTGCCTCTCTCGCCGGCCAGTGTGGCCGAGCTGTTCAGTCTGGAACCGCGCGACCGCTACGATGGCAGGTTCGAATCCTGCCTCGGGCATGGATGTGTGGGATGTCCTTAGGTTGGTTACGTTTAAGTAGTTCTAAGTTCTAGGGGACTGATGACCTCAGATGTTAAGTCTCATAGTGCTCAGAGCCATTTGAACCATTTGAACTGGCTCTCTAGTGGCTTACCTTTCCTAAAGCTAAACTGACCGCCGTCTAACACATCCTTAATTTTCTTTTTCTTTCTTCTGTATGTTGTTCTTGTCAGCAACTTGCATGCATGAGATTTAAGCTGATTGTGCGATAATTTTCGCACTTGTCAGCTCTTGCAGTATTAGGAACTGTGTAGATGATATTTTTCCGAAAGTCTGACGATATATCGCCAGTCTCATACATTCTACACACCAACGTAAATAATCGTTTTGTTGCCACTTCCCCGAAATGATTTTCGAAATTCTGAGGGAATGTTATCCATCTCTTCGCCTTATTTGATCTGAAGTTTTCCAAAGCTCTTAAGTCCTGATTCTAATACTGGATCCCCTATCTCTTCCCTATCGACTCCTGTTTCTGCTTCTGTTACTTCATCAGACAAGTCCACCCCTTACAGATGTCTTCAGTGTACTCTTTCCACCAATCCGCTCTTTCCTCTGCATTTAACAGTGGAATCACTATTTCACTCTTAATGTTTGCCCTTGTTTATAATTTCACCGGAGGTTGTTTTGACTTCTCTGTATACTGAGCCAGTCATTATGATAATCATTTCTTTTTCGATTTCTTCCCATTTCTCATGTAGCCATTTTGCGTTAGCTTCCCTGCACTTCTTGTTTATTTCGTTCCTAAGTGACTTGTATTTCTGTATACCTGAATTTCGCTGAAAATTTTTATGCTTACTTCTTTCATCGATCAACTAAAGCATTTCTTCTCTGACCCATGCTTTCTTCGCAGTTACCTTTCGTGTATCTTGGTTTTTGTTTCCAACTTTTCCGATTACCCTCTTTAGATGTCCGTTCCTCCTCAACTAACCTATTCATTATCCCAGTATTTATAGCCTCAGAGAACTTAAAGTGTAACTCTTCATTCAGTAGTACTTCTGTTTCCCACTTCTTTGCGCATTGCTTCTTCCTGGCTTGTCTCTTAAACTTCAACCTACTCTCCATCATTACTAAATTGTGCCCGAAGTCTACGTGGTGCGACAATAAAGTTGTGAGACTGATTTTCTTTGCAAGATGTGGCAACCCTGCAGACTTGAATAGGCACAATATCTTTGACATTGGTCTATAAGCTGCTTCTAGTCCAAGCGGCACATCGATGCAACTGCTCAGTCGTGAGTTGTGTTTTGATAAGTTAAAACGTGTTTCTGTCTCTCATCACGGAAATGGAACCGCATAATATTGCGCAACGGTATGCCATTTCTTTATGTGTTAAATTGGGTGAAAACGCGACGACAACTTACTGTAAGCTTCAGAAGGCTTTTGGAGAGGAGGTTATGTCAAGAGCTCAAGTTTTTCGTTAGCATAAAATGTTTAGTGAAGGCAGAACGAATGTTGAAGATGAAGACTTCAGTGGACGACCATCAACATCAAGGACTGATATCAAATTGGCCAGAGTGCGTGAACTCGTACGATGTTATCGAAGATTATCCGTGAAAATGATTGCCGAAGAACTGAACATCAATCGAGATACGGCTTGTCTAATAATAACTGAAGATCTTGGTATGAGAAAGATTTGTGCAAAAATGGTCCCCAAAACTCTCACACCATAACTGCGAGAAACACGGAAAAATGTGGCAGCTGATCTGTTATAGCAAATGGAAATCAATCCAGGATTGTTGAGCTGTGTTATCACTGGTGATGAAAGTTGGCTTTTTCAGTACGATCCAAAGACAAAACGCCAAAGTTCGCAATGGTGCTTAAAGGGATCACCCAGACCAAAAAATGCTCGCATGTCAAAGTAAAAAGTGAAATGCATGCTTGTGTGCTTATTTGATTCCAAGGGAATTGTTCATAAAGAGTGGGTGCCTCCTGGACAAACAGTTAACTAATATTACTACAAAGAAATTTTAGAAAGACTTCGTAAAAGAGTTCTTTGTGTCCATGCCAACATTGCTGATAATTGGATTCTGTAGCACGATAATGCGCCATCCCATACTGCTCTGTCAGTACAGCAATTTTTAACCTCAAAACAAATTTCAGTACTACCATGGCCACTTTATTCACCAGATATCGCTCCGTGCGACATTTTTCTATTTCCAAAACGGCGGTCAAGGGACACCATTTTCAAACAACACAAGATGTCCAAAGAGCTGTGACGAGGGTCTTCCAGGATATTACAGAAGATGAGTTCCAGAAATGTTACCATCAATGGCAGAAGCGCAGGAAAATGTATGTGCAATCAGAAGGGAACTACTTTGAAGGAGACAACACTCAACTTGACTAAAACGGTAAGCAACATTTTTTTCCACATTAGTCTCATTACTTTATTGTTGTACCTCGTATATCTTACAATCCAATATTTGACTTCAGAATCCCTGACTGGTCATAACGTAAACTAACTGAAATCTTCCCAATCTCCCGGCCTTTCCCAAGTATACCTCCTCTTCTTGTGATCCTTGAACAAAGTATTCGCTATTACTAACTTAAATTTACTGCAGAACTCAACTAGTCTCTCTTATCTCTCATTCCTAGTACCAAGGCCATATTATCCTGTAATCCTTTCTTGTATTTCTTACCCTACAACCACATTTCTTTCCCCATGACTATTAGATTTTCAACTTGAGGAGGTAAAAATTCATTTTAACATCCTTGGGCGGGATGGATGCCACGATGTCTCTGGGCTTGCAGGTGAGTGGTGCAATGTGGTTATTGCTACTAAAAAGATGCCGAATGCACGAGAATGAGCTATATATATCTCGAAAAGAACGTGGCGAGCACTGTACATTCTTCTGTCAGTCACTGGAATAATTCAGATGAAGAGAAAAACGTTATATTACATACTGCAGACAATTCGTGGTGACATTGAAAAGCAAGATTACAAACACTGCACAACGACAAATAAATTTAGCAAAATAGACGTATGTCAGTTAATCTTCAATGATTCTCAGTCAGAACATGTGTGAAAGTAAAGAAAGTTTAGAATAAGAGCCTGTGGGCACCTATAGACATACAACACATTTCCAAACCACCTCACATACCAGAATCACCACACTCCCGGCATTAAACACTAGTAAGCAGTAATAAAAACTCGTAGAGAGCTGATGTCCACCTACCACAATTCAAAAACAATTAACTTTAAGTATCCTCAAATGGGGTGTAGTTGATCGCTGGGGCGAAGTTGATAGAGACGTTAGAGAAAAAAAGAAAACATGTTATGTTAAACATCTACATACTGGTGATGAAATACTGAATACTAAACGTTTTCGGAAGGACTGAAATTTTAATGAGCTAAAACTTTTATTTGTGTGACTGGTATAAAACAACTCACATGTATATGGTCTTAGGTATGTCGTGCATTGGCCATTCAAAATGACAGTTAGAGCAATAACGTAAGTTAATCTATTATACTTATAGACATATAATCAATCTTAGCAAAAATATTGCAGTATAGAAAACATCTTACACCTATTGTAGACATTTTGTTTGTGAAACGACTTTAGCACATCAACGCAGTAATTCTTATATTGATATTTTCATTCGGTTATATACCAGCATTTTGATATCTCCTGTTAAATTCATTGTTTCCAATGGTGAAACACTCTTTATAAGGCAACGTTTCTGAACCATTTACGAAAGATTAAGTACTATAAACGGAATAAACTTAGAGACATCCAAAATCTGTATGACTAGACCACTAATTACACAAAGAAAGATGGGAGATACTAGAATAAGTATGGCAGAAGCAAGGTACATCTTCGTCCAGAAATCCGTGTAATTCATGGCCAGTCCTGACTTGTATTTCTTACAGGATGATTCCGTTTGCTAACAGTCGCCCAAAGCTCTGGGAGGAAACTTATACTGATTCTGTGGCTATCGCTTGTCTGCATACCGTTCCTGACACAGTTGTAATGTGGGTTGCATAAAACTACATCGGTAGGAGCAGCTGAATCACCCAGTGCAGTTGGAGATCGTAAGAGTTGTCAGTATGAAAATCCAGCATGTGTACAAATGTGTATCAGGTGAATTGAAGAGATATAGCCAAGGTGTTTTAGAACTGTCTCTCACAGAAATTTTAAACAAGGCTAGGCGAGTGTACAAAATTCCAAAAGATACTATGAGAAATAGGATTCATGGTCGTCATGGTAAAACACAAGGTGGTCAGCCAGTTTTTAATGCTAAAGTAGAAGACTGTATGTTTCTTCGTATATTCGCAAGCAAATCAGTAATGACACTTTCTTGGCCTCAAGCTTCTTTTGTGTGTTACTTTAAAATTAATATTAAAATTTAATTTTTTTATTTTTCGATTATTGATGAAGTTTCAAAACAGTTTAAGTCCCCCTAAATTCATACACAACCCAAAATTATCACATAAGAGCTAATCAGTGAAAAAAAAAAATGCATCGGTGAACTTCATCCTCACGCGGGGTTCACCGATGAATTTTTTTTAAAACAATATTTTACTATTACAGTCCAGTACCCACGGTCTGTAATAAAAGCAAATATATTAGTTTTATTGGTTTCAGAAACATTTAAATTTAAATTGAAAAATCAGTCAACTTCACGCCATTTGATGGTACATTATCCATCCACTTGAACAAATTATTTTTTGAGGTTACAATTTACGCCTAAAATTTCCGAGAAGGATTTTGCCTACATGTGGTTTTCAATAAAGCTGCGATTTCAGTCCATAGACTCCGAGTAGTGTCCCGACTAGGATACGTTTCATCCTCAGGATGCCGCAAAACTCCTTCTTTCTTGGAGTAAATTTGCCAGTTTCTCACAGTTCATATTTCGCGCCTGAGAACGCCCTCCGATTCGACGGAAGAAAACAGACCTGAATTTGACCGAATGTCGTTCGAATCCGGGCTGTAAGATCGGCTGGTGTATTGTGGCTGGGAACGTAGTGGCGTACTGTTTCGGAAAGTTCAAAAATTGTTCAAATGGCTCTGAGCATTATGCGACTTAACTTCTGAGGTCATCAGTCGCCTAGAACTTAGAACTAATTAAACCTAACTAACCTAAGGACATCACACGCATCCATGCCCGAGGCAGGATTCGAACCTGCGACCGTAGCGGTCGCTCGGTTCCAGACTGTAGCGCCTAGAACCGCACCGCCACTCTGGCCGGCTGTTTCGGAAAGATCGGCTGTCTTCGGCTTATGTCGGTCGCCGGCGGAAACGAACACTGACCGCGGTATAGACCTGCCTGCATCGCCTGCGTCGAGAGCGCCGCACCGAATGTGACGTCAGTGAAACTGGCACAGCGTCTGGAGCCGTGAACTATGCGGCTGACGTCTGTATCTGATCGGGAACTGCTCCAGGCAAATGTCAAGGCTGGAATCAGTCAATAAGACTGTCTGCACGCTGTTTGACGAGTCGAGATTTTGTCGAACGCGTCGACAACGATGGCTTTGCCCTAAAGGCTCAAAATGGCTCTGAGCACTATGCGAGTTAACTTCTGACGTCATCAGTCGCCTAGAACTTAGAACTAATTAAACCCAACTAACCTAAGGACATCACACGCATCCATGCCCGAGGCAGGATTCGAACCTGCGACCGTAGCGGTCGCTCGGCTCCAGACTGTAGCGCCTAGAACCGCATGGCCACTCCGGCCGGTTTGCCCTAAAGCGCACTTAGATATTGTTTATATGGACCATGGTCAAGAATGACATTCTGTAATGGCAGGAAAGTTCTTGAGAGATTAAAAAAATGCGACAGAAAATAAAATGAATTCCGCCTTAATTTTGTATGATTTACTTCAGGTCTGTTTCTCGGAACAAAAAAAAAAAAAAACTGCAGTAAAAACTCCAGCTTTCATCGATTACCTCCATCACCTTCAACAGAAGCAGCTCAGTGCCATAACTGATGATGTGGTGATCTTTTATAACCAAATAAATCCTCCTGTATCTCCCGGCCATTTCCAAGTATACCTACTCCTCTTGTGAGTCTTGAATAGAGTACTCGCTATTGCTATTGGAAATTTATTGCAGAACTCACTCCTTCTCCTCTTTCATTCCTAGTACCAAGCCCATATTTTCCCGTAACCCTTTTTTCTCCTCGTTTTCCTACAACCGCATTCCAGTCTCTCATGACTATTAGATTTTCATCTCCCTTTATATACTGAATTACCTGTTCAAAATCGTCGTATGCTTTCTGTATCTATTCATGGTCGGCTTGCGACGCTGACATGTTTCACAGAGGAAGACTGCACTGTAGTTCCTTCTCTAGATTGTCGCACAGATGACAAAATGGTAGATACCGAAATAGGCGACAGTGGGATAGAGAAACAATTAAAATCACTCAAAAGAGGAAAGTCCGCTGGACCTGATGGGTTACCAGTTCGATTTTACATAGAGTACGCGAAGGAACTTGCCCCCCTTCTTGCAGCGGTGTACCGTAGGTCTCTAGAAGAGTGTAGCGTTCCAAAAGAGTGGAAAAGGGCACAGGTCATCCCCGTTTTCAAGAAGGGACGCCGAACAGATGTGCAGAACTATACACCTATATCTCTAACGTCGATCTGTTGTAGAATGTATGTTGTATGTTCGCCGGCCGGGGTGGCCGAGCGGTTATAGGCGTTACAGTCTGGAACCGCGCGACCGCAACGGTCGCAGATTCGAATCCTGCCTCGGGCATGGATCTGTGTGATGCCCTTTGGTTAGTTAGGTTTAAGTAGTTCTAAGTCTAGGGAACTGATGACCTCAGAACTTAAGTCCCATAGTGCTCAGAGCCATTTGAACCATTTTTGAACATATTATGTTCGAGTATAATGACTTTTCTGGAGACTAGAAATCTACTCTGTAGGAATCAGCATGGGTTTCGAAAAAGACGATCGTGTGAAACCCAGCTCGCGCTATTCGTCCACGAGACTCAGATGGCTATAGACACGGGTTCCCAGGTGGATGCTGTGTTTCTTGACTTCCGAAAGGCATTCGATACAGTTTCCCACAGTCGTTTAATGAACAAAGTAAGAGCATATGGACTATCAGACCAATTGTGTGATTGGATTGAAGAGTTCCCATATAACAGAACGCAGCATGTCATTCTCAATCGAGAGAAGTCTTCCGAAGTAAGAGTGATTTCAGGTGTGCCACAGGGGAATGTCGTAGGACCGTTGCTGTTCACAGTATACATAAATGACCTTGTGGATAACTCAGAAGTTCACTGAGACTTTTTGCGATGATGCTGTGGTATATCGAGAGGTTGTAACAATGGAAAATTGTACCGTAATGCCGGAGGATCTGCAACGAATTGACGCATGGTGCAGGGAATGGCAATTGAATCTCAATGTAGACAAGTGTAATGCGTTGCGAATACACAGAAAGAAAGATCCTTTATCGTTTAGCTACAATATAGCAGGTCAGCAACTGGAAGCAGTTAATTCCATAAATTATCTGGGAGTAGGCATTAGGAGTGATTCAAAATGGAATGATCATATAAAGTTGATCGTCGGTAAGCAGATGCCATACTGGGAGTAGGCATTAGGAGTGATTCAAAATGGAATGATCATATAAAGTTGATCGTCGGTAAAGCAGATGCCATACTGAGATTCATTGGATGAATTCTAAGGAAATGCAATCCGAAAACATAGGAAGTAGGTTACAGTACACTTGTTCGCCCACTCTTTGAATATTGCTCACCAGTGTGGGATCCGTACCAGACAGGGTTGATAGAAGAGATAGAGAAGATCCAACGGAGAACAGCGCGCTTCGTTACAGGATCATTTAGTAATCGCGAAAGCGTTACGGAGATGATAAACTCCAGTGGAAGACTCTGCAGGAGAGACGCCCAGTATCTAGGTACGGGCTTTTGTTGAATTTTCGAGAATATACTTTCACCGAGGAGTATATTGCTCCCTCCTACGTATATCTCGCGAAGAGACCATGAAGATAAAATCAGAGAGATTAGAGCACTCACAGAGGCATACCGACAATCTTTCTTTCCACGAACAATACGAGGCTGGAATAGAAGGGAGAACCGGTAGAGGTACTCAAAGTACCCTCCGCCACACACCGTCAGGTGGCTTGCGGAGTATGGATGTAGATGTAGATGTACAACTGTCTGTATTGGTTTGCTGTCGATCTTGATGAGAACAACCCTATCACTGAACTGTGTGCACAGTAACTCACTCTCTGCCCTACCTTCCTATACATAACGAATCCTACTCCCGTTAAATATTTTCTGCTGCTGTTGATATTACCCTATATTAGCCTGACCAGAAATTGTTATCTTCTTACCATTTCATTTCACTGAACCCCACTACTTCTAGATTGAGCCTTAGCTTTCCGTTTCAGATTTTCTAGTTACCCTGCGACGTTTAAACTTCTTACATTCCATTCGCCGACTCGTAGAACATTATCCTTTCGTTGTTTATTCAAACGTTTTCTCATGGTCACTTCCCCTCTGGCAGTCCCCTACTGGAGTTTCGGATGAGGGACTATTCCGGAATCTTTTGCTAATGGAGCGATCATCACGACACTTTTTCAATTACAGGCCAATGTCCTGTGGATACACAGTATGTGTCTTTAATGCAGTGGTTTCCATTACCTTCTGCATCCTCATGCCATTGATCATTGCTGATTTTTCCGTCTTTAGTGGCAGTTTCCCACCCAAAGGGCAAGACAGTGCCCTGAATCTCTGTCCGCTTCTCCGCCCTCTTCGACAACGCCGTTGGCGGAATGAGGGTGACTTCTTAAGCCGGAATTCTTCGGCCGCCATTGCTGATGATTTTTATTCGATATTTGAAAGATCTCGGAGTTCGAACACGGGACTGAGGACGTGTTGATCAGTAATCAAAGACGCTACCCCTAGAGCACGGGTGAACCTAAAAGATTTGAAAACCGTGCCCTGGTCAAATGAGTTCCGATGTCAGTTCAACAAGGCACTGTGCAAGCTGGTGGTGGCTTCGTAATGGTCTGGGCTGTGTTTACATGGAATGGACTGGGTCCTCAGGTCCAACTGAACCGATCATTGACCGGAAATGATTACGCTCGGCTAAATGGAGACCATTTGCAGCCATTCATGTACTTCATGTTCCCAAATACTGAAATTGCCACTGGGCCACAGTTGTTGGTATAAAGAACATTCTGGACAGCCTGCCGGAGTGGCCGAGCGGTTCTAGGCGCTTCAGTCTGGAACATCCGCGACCGCTACGGTCGCAGGTTCGAATCCTGCCTCAGGCATGGATGTGTGTGATGCCCTTAGGTTAGTTAGGTTTAAGTAGTTCTAAGTTCTCGGGGACTAATGACCTCAGATGTTAAGATGCTCAGAGCCATTTGAACCATTCTGGGCAATTCGAGCGAATGACTTACAAGGGGACCCTCCAAACTGTAAATCACGGATCTTTGTGCGCTTCAAATATGTTGTAGAGGCACTCACCCTGAGTTCCTGGCTATCCGGTTTTTTAGCGACGTGCCTTGGTCTTTGAGAAAATCGATTGCGCGCTTTGTATACCCGTAGCATTATTACATTCCGATCAAGTCAGTATAGCGCAGCGTTAAAGTTTCGCGGATACCGCGCTGGAAGTACCGTGTTCGAATGCTACTCGTGCGCTTTTTTTTTTTCAAAATCGACCGAATTTTTCAATTTTATTTCAAATACTATCAACAAAGAGTGTAAGGTGTGAGAAATTATAAAGATAGTTTCAGTTATTAATTTTTTCTGTCATACAATATTACAGAATCTTATTTTTCATCGTCCACATTGCTTGATGTGCCAGAGCAATATTGTGGGTGATACTTACCATAGAAACTGTAAGTAGGCTGTTTATGTTTTCTCTATGTAAGTAGGCTGTTTAGGTTTTTTTATGGTAACGCCACCTCTGTATGAAAATCACTGGCTGTGCTGTGTGCAGTCTGTGGCTGCTTTGCATTGTTGTAATACTCGCCATTGTAGTGTTAGGCAGCTGGCTGTGAACAGCGCGTAGCGTTGCGCAGTTGGAGGTGAGCCGCCAGCAGTGGTGGATGTGGGGAGAGAGATGGCGGAGTTTTGTAATTTGTCATGAACTGCTATATTTATATATGATGATATCAAGGTAAATACATTGTTTGTTCTCTATTAATATCTTTCATTTGCTAACTATCCCTATCAGTAGTTAGTGCCTTCCATAGTTTGAATCTTTTATTTAGCTGGCAGTAGTGGCGCTCGCTGTATTGCAGTAGCTTGAGCAGCGAAGATTTTTGTGAGGTAAGTGATTTGTGAAAGGTATAGTTTAATGTTAGTCAGGGCCATTCTTTTGTAGGGAATTTTGAAAGTCAGATTGCGTTGCGCTAACAAAATATTGTGTGTCAGTTTAAGGACAGTCGTGTATAAATTGTTCAAAGGGGACGTTTCATATGTTCAAACGTTTCAAAACAACCGAAACCACGCGCATTTCATGAAAGCAGCCGTCTTGCAGGCGCACCGTTTCTTCATGAGCGATACCGGGAAACACAATTCTTTTGCATTCAAAAATACTTCTGTGTCATCCGCTAATTTCGATGCGAACCATGCGTATCTGATCATACTTTCAAAATTAGGTGCACTGACTGATGTAGGATTAGCGAATGTAATTTTATCGAATCGTCCCTAGAAGCGATCTCTCTATTGTCTTTCATCAAGTCGGGGGCATTCTGTATAATTTTTGCGTGAAGATTTTCACCTGTTGGTAAAAATAAACATCGCACGACTGGCAATAAGGAGTGCATTTTGGTGGGACAGAATATATCTTTATAATTTCTCACACCTTACACTGTTTGTTGATATCCTTTGAAATAAAAGCAGGACTGCTACGGTCGCAGGTTCGAATGCTGCCTCGGGCATGGATGTGTGTGATGTCCTTAGGTTAGTTAGGTTTAAGTAGTTCTAAGTTCTAGGGGACTGATGACCACAGATGTTAAGTCCCATAGTGCTCAGAGCCATTTGAACCATGTTTTGAAATAAAAGTGAAAAATCCAGTCGATTAGTACACGACTAGGATTAGCACACGGTACCTTCAGCGCGATAGCCGTGAACCTTCACCCCTTTCAGGACCTTTGCCTTTCGCGGGTAAGTGCTCTACCAACTGTTTTTTTTCTTTTTTTTTTTTTTTAATCTCATATTTTTCGCTTTTGTTCGTTGCATTTGCTCGAGGCGGACGTCGTAAGACATCCGTTTAAGTTCGTTGTTGATCGATTAACTCTGTTTTTTTATTCCAGAGGGCAGCTAACCCTCTGACCGAACACGCTGAGCTACCGTGCCTGCGGGCTGCGCTACGCTGACTTGCTCGGAATATTTCTAATGTTACGGGTATACAAATCTTGCAATGAACTTCAAAATCGATTTTCTCAAAATCCAAGGCACGTCGCTAGAAAACCGGATAGCCAGGTACTCAGGGTGAGTGCCTCTACTACACATTTGAAACGCATCAAAATCCGTGATTACCCAGATCGCCCGACATGATTTTCATCGAACATTTATGATCGAGAGGTCAGTTCGTGCCTAAAATCCTGTACCGGCAACACTTCCGGAATTACGCACGGCAGTAGAGGTTCAAAATAGCTCTGAGCACTATGGGACTTAACATCGGAGGTCATCAGTCCCCTAGAACTTAGAACTACTTAAACCTAACTAACCTAAGGACATCACACACATCCAAGCCCGAGGCAGGATTCGAACCTGCGACCGTAGCGGTCGCGCGGTTCCAGACTGAAGCGCCCAGAACCGCTCGTCCACATGCAGTAGAGGCATGGCTCAGTATTTCTACAGGTGGCTTCCAACGACTTTCACCATGAATACCGCCTTGATACCCTCAAGGAAGTATTCAAGAAACACGCCACACGACTATACAGGAACCCGAGACACTCGAACAATCCTTTCATCCTCACTCTGGGAAACTACGATCACAACCACAGGTGGAAACACAAGCGGCCAAAGACACTGCTAGCTAGGGCATAACCACCTATGGTAAACTAACATACGCAAACAGCGACAAACGCCGGTAAGCCCCTGCATATCAGCAACACTGACTGGCAACTACCAGCTGCTATTAGAGCCAACCAACAGGCCACAGCAGGGACACCGACGAGCTCGCCCACAGACGCACGAACAATCTGCCAACACTCCCTCACACTGTGCCTCCGGTATATGACCTATCGGACACAAGACCGATAACAAACCTAACTGTTGCAGGTTGCAGGACGCTGAACGAGGACTCTGTACCAGCACCCAGCGCCAGCCGCCGAGCAGCACAAACGCACAACGTCAAGGTATCGACATGCATGATACCCACTACTAACAAAGCCTATCCTTACACAACCTATCGCAGGCAGCAAGACAACCGCTACTGCTCTTGCCGCCCGACCTAACTTTCGCAGAGGTTTTTTTCCCTTGGCTCTTGCTTTGGCACTTTTTTTCCTCTGCCCTTCAAACCGCTACCCTTCGTCAGATTTCGACCAATCTATCTCCAGATGAGCGCGTATTAATGGTTAATCCTAACCAGACGTACGCAGACATCGCAGTACCCACATCCTGCGACACCTCACTTTAGTGAATACTAACCCTTATGCAGAGATGACAGTAGACCTTTTGTGTTGGCCATCATGCCGGTGTGGGCGTGGGCGTGGAGGGGCTCCACCTCTTTTCAAAAAAAAAAAAAAAAAACGGCTTTCTGAGTCCATGCCACGTCGAGTCGCTACACTGTTGTTGTTGTTGTGGTCTTCAGTCCTGAGACTGGTTTGATGCAGCTCTCCATGCTACTCTATCCTGTGCAAGCTTTTTCATCTCCCAGTACCTACTGCAACCTACATCCTTCTGAATCTGCTTAGTGTATTCATCTCTCGGTCTCCCTCTACGATTTTTACCCTCCACGCTGCCCTCCAATACTAAATTGGTGATCCCTTGATGCCTCAGAACATGTCCTACCAACCGATCCCTTCTTCTGGTCAAGTTGTGCCACAAACTTCTCTTCTCCCCTATCCTATTCAATACTTCCTCATTAGTTATGTGATCTACCCATCTAATCTTCAGCATTCTTCTGTAGCACCACATTTCGAAAGCTTCTATTCTCTTCTTGTCCAAACTATTTATCGTCCATGTTTCACTTCCATACATGGCTACACTCCATACGAATACTTTCAGAAATGACTTCCTGACACTTAAATCAATACTGGATGTTAAGAAATTTCTCTTCTTCAGAAACGCTTTCCTTGCCATTGCCAGCCTACATTTTATATCCTCTCTACTTCGACCATCATCAGTTATTTTGCTCCCCAAATAGCAAAACTCCTTTACTACTTTAAGTGCCTCATTTCCCAATCTAATTCCCTCAGCATCACCCGACTTAATAAGACTACATTCCATTATCCTTGTTTTGCTTTTGTTGATGTTCATCTTATATCCTCCTTTCAAGACACTGTCCATTTCATTCAACTGCTCTTGCAAGTCCTTTGCTGTCTCTGACAGAATTACAATGTCATCGGCGAACCTCAAAGTTTTTATTTCTTCTCCATGAATTTTAATACCTACTCCGAATTTTTCTTTTGTTTCCTTTACTGCTTGCTCAATATACAGATTGAACAACATCGGGGAGAGGCTACAACCCTGTCTTACTCCCTTCCCAACCACTGCTTCCCTTTCATGTCCCTCGACTCTTATAACTGCCATCTGGTTTCTGTACAAATTGTAAATAGCCTTTCGCTCCCTGTATTTTATCCCTGCCACCTTTAGAATTTGAAAGAGAGTATTCCAGTCAACATTGTCAAAAGCTTTCTCTAAGTCTACAAAGGCTAGAAACGTAGGTTTGCCTTTCCTTAATCTTTCTTCTAAGATAAGTCGTAAGGTCAGTATTGCCTCACGTGTTCCAGTGTTTCTACGGAATCCAAACTGATCTTCCCCGAGGTTGGCATCTACTAGTTTTTCCATTCGTCTGTAAAGAATTCGTGTTAGTATTTTGCAGCTGTGACTTATTAAGCTGATAGTTCGGTAATTTTCACATCTGTCAACACCTGCTTTCTTTGGGATTGGAATTATTATATTCTTCTTGAAGTCTGAGGGTATTTCGCCTGTTTCATACATCTTGCTCACCAGATGGTAGAGTTTTGTCAGAACTGGCTCTCCCACGGCCGTCAGTAGTTCCAATGGAATATTGTCTACTCCGGGGGCCTTGTTTCGACTCAGGTCTTTCAGTGCTCTGTCAAACTCTTCACGCAGTATCATATCTCCCATTTCATCTTCATCTACATCCTCTTCCATTTCCGTAATATTGTCCTCAAGTACATCGCCCTTGTATAGACCCTCTATATACTCCTTCCACCTTTCTGCTTTCCCTTCTTTGCTTAGAACTGGGTTTCCATCTGAGCTCTTGATATTCATACAAGTTGTTCTCTTATCTCCAAAGGTCTCTTTAATTTTCCTGTAGGCGGTATCTATCTTACCCCTAGTGAGATAGGCCTCTACATCCTTACATTTGTGCTCTAGCCATCCCTGCTTAGCCATTTTGCACTTCCTGTCGATCTCATTTTTGAGACGTTTGTATTCCTTTTTGCCTGTTTCACTTACTGCATTTTTATATTTTCTCCTTTCATCAATTAAATTCAATATTTCTTCTGTTACCCAAGGATTTCTACTAGCCCTCGTCTTTTTACCTACTTGATCCTCTGCTGCCTTCACTACTTCATCCCTCAAAGCTACCCATTCTTCTTCTACTGTATTTATTTCCCCCATTCCTGTCAATTGCTCCCTTATGCTCTCCCTGAATCTCTGTACAACCTCTGGTTCTTTTAGTTTATCCAGGTCCCATCTCCTTAAATTCCCACCTTTTTGCAGTTTCTTCAGTTTTAATCTACAGGTCATAACCAACAGATTGTGGTCAGAGTCCACATCTGCCCCTGGAAATGTCTTACAATTTAAAACCTGGTTCCTAAATCTCTGTCTTACCATTATATAATCTATCTGAAACCTTTTAGTATCTCCAGGGTTCTTCCATGTATACAACCTTCTTTCATGATTCTTAAACCAAGTGTTAGTTATGATTATGTTGTGCTCTGTGCAAAATTCGACCAGGCGGCTTCCTCTTTCATTTCTGTCCCCCAATCCATATTCACCTACTATGTTTCCTTCTCTCCCTTTTCCTACACTCGAATTCCAGTCACCCATGACTATTAAATTTTCGTCTCCCTTCACAATCTGAATAATTTCTTTTATTTCATCATACATTTCTTCAATTTCTTCGTCATCTGCAGAGCTAGTTGGCATATAAACTTGTACTACTGTAGTAGGCGTGGGCTTCGTATCTATCTTGGCCACAATAATGCGTTCACTATGCTGTTTGTAGTAGCTTACCCGCATTCCTATTTTCCTATTCATTATTAAACCTACTCCTGCATTACCCCTATTTGATTTTGTGTTTATAACCCTGTAGTCACCTGACCAGAAGTCTTGTTCCTCCTTCCACCGAACTTCACTAAATCCCAGGCAAAAGGATATCCGACACGGTACTAGGAGGTACTCCATGACTTCTGACACCTCAGTGCACAACAGATTTTGCTATGTAATACGAAATATTCTACACCCTTGATGGACAACACCGGCAAGCCCTCGGCAATACGTCGGCAACTGTCTGCAACATCAGCAACATTGCTCGGTCATATAGCAAAATTGCCGGCTATTGCAGCACGCTACGCTGTTTCGCCAAACATTGTCGTAAAATACGGCCCACCTAGACGCGCCTTGAGGCTGGACGTCGGAGCACGTGGCTGAGCGGTGCAGCTGTGCGCCGGCCACCAGCCACGTGCGTTGTGTCACACAGCGCGGGCCTTCCCCACGCCTGCTGTCTGCTGTCCCGCTGCGCAGGCACGCGCTAGATAAACACGTCCGCGCCCTGTGATTCACGTCGCCCGATACGGCGGCGCCCTTGCAGCTGCCAGGATAGAGGATACCAGCGCACCGGGCCGCCTCGCCTGTTTATTCTTCTTCACGCAGCCGGGCCAATGAGAGGGGCATTAAGAGCTGCCACACTACTCTCACCGACACGCTTGTAATGAACGGAGCCGTTGTTCGCTAATGCACACGTAGTAAGCGAGCGACCATATACTTTACAGCACCTCGAAATGAACTTACCGAGAGACTTGGCTCTAACGCGAACTGACATTCGCCCGAGATTTATTTACAAGTACCCTCCCCCCACTCCCGCCCCCCCCCCCCATCACAGTTCTTTAAAGAATCGAACCGCCATGGATGGAACACCTTAAGGGGACATTGTACTTTAAATTCGTTGAAATTTGACATTTTCTGTTCTCTACTCCATAACGTACTTTGGACTTTCCTGTACATTTTGGTATACAATACATTAAAATCAGACAATTGTGAGACCTTCAAATAATATTTTGAATGTTGACGTGTGACTCAAATTTCGCGGTTACGCATATACTGCCGCGGGTGAGAAGACATACGATGGTCACTCCAAAAGAAATGCGCACTATTTTTGTAAAAATACAGTTTTCATTCTGCATGTCTGAAAGTTTTACTGTATGTAGATACATCCTTCCCGCTTGTTTTCAAACTTAGTTCAACCTGTTCCCGTGAGTGGCGCCGTTACAGATGGCTTCAAGATGGCTGCTACACTTGACGTTCGTCAGAAGCAACGTGCTGTCATAGGATTCCTGTGCTGTGTAAACGAGACTGTGGGAAACATCCACAAGAGGTTGAAAAAGGTGTATGGAGATGCTGCTGTCGATCGCAGTACAGTTAGTCGGTGGGCAAGCAGGTTACGTGATGAAAGCGGGCACGGAAATATTGAGGATTGTCCTCGCAGCACACACTCCAGACAACGTGCAGAGAATTAACGAATTGGTGACTGCTCACAGACGCATCACAGCGAACGAACTTTCACGCTATGTTGGGATAAGGGAAGGAAGTGTTTGCAGAATACTGAAAGTGTTGGTGTTAAAAAAGGTTTGTGCCAGGTGGGTTCCCAGGATGCTGACAGCGGCTCGCAAAGAAACAAGAAAAACGGTATGCACCGAACTTTTGGAACAGTACGAGAATGCCGGCCAGTGTGGCCGTGCGGTTCAGGCGCTTCAGTCTGGAACCGCGTGACCGCTACGGTCGCAGGTTCGAATCCTGCCTCCCGCATGGATATGTGCGATGTCCTTAAGTTAGTTAGGTTTAATTAGTTCCAAGTTCTAGGCGACTGATGACCTCAGAAGTTAAGTCGCATAGTGCTGAGAGCCATATGAACCAAGTACGAGAATGGTGGAGATGAATTTCTTGGAAGAATTATGACAGGTGATGAAACATGGCTCCATCATTTTTCACCAGAGACGAAGAGGCAATCAATGGAGTGGCATCATGCAAATTCACACAAGAAAAAAAAAAAAATTCAAAACCACACCTTCTGCTGGTAAAGTTATGGTTACCGTCTTTTTCGATTCCGAAGGACTCTTGCTTATGGACATCATGCCAAGTGGAACCGCCATAAATTCTGATTCATATGTGACGACACTGAAGAAACTTCAAGCTCGACTGAGTCATGTTCGACCACATCAGCAAAAGCAGAATGTTTTGCTGTTGCACGACAATGCATGGGCACATATCAGTCAAAAAACAATGGAAGTAATCACAAAACTCGGACAAAACTGAAACACCTGCCTTACAGTCCTGACCTGGCTCCATGTGACTATCATCTCTTTGGGAAACTGAAAGACTCGCTTCGTGGAACAAGATTTGGAGATGGTGACCCCCTTGTGGACGCTGCCAAACAGTGGCTCCAACAGGATGGTCCAGAATTTTACCATGCGGGCATACAGGCTCTGGTTCCAAGATGGCGTAAGGCAGTTGAGAGGGATGGAAATTATGTGGAGAAATGAAAATATTGTTCCTAAAGGATGCATCTACACACTGTAAGACTTTCAAACATTTAGAATAAAAGATGGATTTAAAAAAAAATAGTGTGCATTTCTTTTGGAGTGACCCTTGTATCTTGGGAACTACACAATCTAGAAGGCTGTGAATTGTTTTGTTTTGTGCCTACTGCTACGTCTAAGAAGTTGGCATTACGAATAAACAAATCAGTCCTTTGTTTCTGATACTAGTTTTCGTTGAAACACAAAACTGTCTGACGGCAAGGCAATAAAATGTGCTGGTAGACTAACGGACAAAGTAACTGATGAATTACAGGAATATTATGGGAAGGCCATAAGAGATAACTGTGACGATTTAGAGAAGATGAAAAGAACTGTGTGGAGCACTTTCTTTCATCGAATATCAACTCATGAAAAGGCATGTCATGCTTTGTGTCCACCTCCAACAAACACTTTGTGTAAATATAGGCAAGCTGAATTTTCTGGCACCCTACATGAATTTACACATAAACATTCTCTTCCTTTGGCAGTAATGGAGGCTATCAAACCTACTTACAAAGATTTGGCAAATCCTGGGTAGACCCAGAATGTGAATGAGTACTTCAATAATGTTGTGTGGTGCCATGTGCTGAAAAATGTATTTGTTGGACTTATGACTCTAAAGTTAGCAGTGTCTGATGTTGAAATAACTTTTAATGGTGGGAACTATGAAAGATTTAAGATTCTGGAGACGTTAGGGGTAAGATTGGGACAGAACACAGCTAAAGGACTTCAAGAACTGGATGAGCTTCGTGTATGTGAAGCAGAGTCAGCTGCTCAGCAAATGACAAAAGAAGCAAGAAAGAAAAGGGGGCAAGCACTGCGCTGCTGTGACCCTGAAGAAGACACAGACTATGGGCCAGGGCATTTCTGGTGCTTAAAACTGCAGAAATGTAAGTCTATATAAGAATTTGTAATAAAAAAGTTTTAAATCTCAATATCTCTTAACTACATTTTTTGCAATAAATGACCCGTTTTCTAAAAAAGTACTGATGTTAGAGACAAAGAAATTTTCACAGCATGCCAAGCGTGAGATTCAACACATATGAAACTAGAATAATTAAAATATCATGAGTTGTTTTGTTTTTATGTTCATTTATTTACAAAATTCTGTCAAAAAACTGAGTGCTTGAAAAAAAAAAAAAGATAACATGCCCTACAATACAATTTTAGTAATAATTCTAGTTCAGTGTATCTAGAAAGGTGCTTTCAATAATTATGGAAAATTGTAAGTTGGTGGCTCAAAAAGTTTCCAATATAATGGGTCACGAAATTCGATAATTTACGAGTACCATTGGCGGCATAGGACATACAATGTCCCCTTAAAACATCTGCCTACTTTACAAATAACTTAATTTATTAAATATTTGACTTTAAAGGCGTAAAACTTTTATTGTTGAAGGCGAAAATCCTAAATATGTTGTATTTATTAGCTTTGGATTCTTCACCGAAAGGCTAATGAAAAAGTCAAACCAAAACTAGATGTGTGTAGTCTGGATAACTCGTGATCCGTTTTAAGAAAAGCTAGTTACGAAAACTTCGTCCATTTGACGACTGTTACTGTTAAGAAATACAAATAAAACAGTTCCTGCATTAGTCACTTATTTATTTTTGCACTAGATGTTTCGATGGTTCACACCACCATCATCAAGTGGGGATTTCTTTATCTACGTGGCTGGTGTTGCTGAAGAGTACACATGTCTTTTCACAGTCGCAGACCAAGGGCAGTGTAGGCTATTCTGCGTCTTTTGCTAATGCTAAAAATTGTTTGTTTAGAAAAGGCTCATTAGAGGTTAAGAAACGTGAATTTCAGGCAGTGAATTGTACTTACTCGGTAGAATTGTAAAACATCTGCGTAGTGTCGCCTGTTGGATTTCTCCTCCACTGCACATTACATGTACACTGTCACTCCAAAGATGATGTACACGTGTTTGATGCTGGATATAGAGATAAAAGATTAGATGATTTCTACATAAATACGTTTTTCTTCTTTTAAAATTATAAATTGGATGCCCCAGAATACCGACATGTGCACAACTCAGTTATTACACTCGTATTACACATCAACGTCTTCCGATAAATCACCCCACAAATCTGAAATAACCTCGCCTAGAAAAGATACAGGACATCCCTTCGACAATGTAGAAAGCAACACTGAGATACTACACACACTGAACAAAGGACACAGAATGTCTCTATATGAAGAACTAGAAATCTGTGTACATAGAGAGAAACTTGGGGAATATCTACTCACCAACAATAGCGAAACTGGCTCGACTCACTTTTTCAAAAGCTTTGACAAAGTTCATAGAGCATTCTCATAATCTACACCTTCAATGGACAGCAATTAATGTAACCAGTCCCACTCATCCCCAATGCGTTCAACCTGCAATACATTTACATGATCTGTTGTAATCTTTTTATGTCGTTGTTGTTGTGGTCTTCAGTCCTGAGACTGGTTTGATGCAGCTCTCCATGCTACTCGATCCTGTGCAAGCTTCTTCATCTCCCAGTACCTACTGCAACCTACATCCTTCTGAATCTGCTTAGTGTATTCATCTCTTGGTCTCCTTCTACGATTTTTACCCTCCACGCTACGCTCCAATCCTAAATTGGTGATCCCTTGATGCCTCAGAACATGTCCTACCAACCGATCCCTTCTTCTCGTCAAGTTGTACCACAATCTCCTCTTCTCCCCAATTCTATTCAATACCTCCTCATTAGTTATGTGATCTACCCATTTAATCTTTAGCATTCTTCTGTAGCACCACATTTCGAAAGCTTCTATTCTCTTCTTGTCCAAACTATTTATTGTCCATGTTTCACTTCCATACATGGCTACACTCCACACAAATACTTTCAGAAACGACTTCCTGACACTTAAATCTACACTCGATGTTAACAAATTTCTCTTCTTCAAAAACGCTTTCCTTGCCATTGCAAGTCTACATTTTATATCCTCTCTACATCGACCATCACCAGTTATTTTGCTCCCCAAATAGCAAAACTCCTTTACTACTTTAAGTGTCTCATTTCCTAATCTAATTCCCTCAGCATCACCCGACCTAATCTGACAACATTCCATTATCCTCGTTTCGCTTTTGTTGATGTTCATCTTATATCCTCCTTTCAAGACACTGCCCATTCCGTTCAACTGCTCTTCCAAGTCCTTTGCTGTCTCTGACAGAATTACAATGTCATCGGCGAACCTCAAAGTTTTTATTTCTTCTCCATGGGTTTTAATAACTAGTCCAAATTTTTCTTTTGTTTCCTTTACTGCTTGCTCAATATACAGATTGAATAACATCGAGGAGAGGTTACAACCCTGTCTCACTCCCTTCCCAACCGCTGGTTCCCTTTCATGCCCCTCGACTCTTATAACTGCCATCTGGTTTCTGTACAAATTGTAAATAGCCTTTCGCTCCCTGTATTTTACCCCTCCCACCTTTAGAATTTGAAAGAGAGTATTCCAGTCAACATTGTCAAAAGCTTTCTCTAAATCTACAAATGCTAGAAATGTTGGTTTGCCTTTCCTTAATCTATTTTCTAAGATAAGTCGTAGGGTCAGTATTGCCTCACGTGTTCCAACATTTCTACGGAATCCAAACTGATCTTCCCCGAGGTCGGCTTCTACCAGTCTTTCCATTCGTATGTAAGGAATTCGTGTTAGTATTTTGCAGCTGTGACTTATTAAACTGATAGTTCGGTAATTTTCACATCTGTCAACAACTGCTTTCTTTGGGATTGAAATTATTATATTCTTCTTGAAGTCTGAGGGTATTTCGCCTGCCTCATTCATCTTGCTCACCAGATGGTAGAGTTTTGTCAGGACTGGCTCTCCCAAGGCCGTCAGTAGTTCCATTGGAATGTTGTCTACTCCCGGGGCCTTGTTTCGACTCAGGTCTTTCAGTGCTCTGTCAAACTCTTCACGCAGTATCGTATCTCCCATTTCATCTTCATCTACATCCTCTTCCATTTCCATAATATTGTTCTCAAGTACATCGCCATTGTAAAGACACTTTATATGCTCCTTCCACCTTTCTGCTTTCCTTTCTTTGCTTAGAAATGGGTTTCCATCTGAGCTCTTGATATTCATACAAGTGGTTCTCTTTTCTCCAAAAGTGTCTTTAATTTTCCTGTAGGCAGTATCTATCTTACCCCTAGTGAGATAAGCCTCTACATCCTTACATTTGTCCTCTAACCATCCCTGCTTATCCATTTTGCACTTCCTGTCGATCTCATGTTTGAGACGGTTGTATTCGCTACCCATTCTTCCTGTACTGTATTTCTTTCCCCCATTCCTGTCAATTGTTCCCTTATGCTCTCCCTGAAACACTGTACAACCTCTGGTTTAGTCAGTTTACCAAGGTCCCATCTCCTTAAATTCCCACCTTTTTGCAGTTTCTTCAGTTTTAATCTACAGTTCATAACCAATAGATTGTGGTCAGAGTCCACATCTGCCTCTGGAAATGTCTTACAATTTAAAACCTGGTTCCTAAATCTCTGTCTTACCATTATATAATGTATCTCCAGGATTCTTCCATGTATACAACCTTCTTTTATGTTTCTTGAACCAAGTGCTAGTTATGATTAAGTTATGCTCTACCAGACGGCTTCCTCTTGCATTTCTCACTCCCAATCCATATTCACCCACTATGTTTCCTTCTGTCCCTTTTCCTACTATCGAATTCCAGTCACCCATGACTATTAAATTTTCGTCTCGCTTCACTACCCGAATAGTTTCTTTTATCTCATCATACATTTCATCAATTTCTTCATCATCTGCAGAGCTAGTAGGCATATAAACTTGTACTACTGTAGTAGGCATGGGCTTTGTTTCTATCTTGGCCACAATAATGCGTTCACTATGCTGTTTGTAGTAGCTTACCTGCACTCCTATTTTTTTTATTCATTATTAAACCTACTCCTGCATTACCCCTATTTGATTTTGTATTTGTATTCTTGTTCCTCCTGCCACCGAACTTTTTTTTACATACGGTGTATAAGAAATTAATATAATAATTGAAGTGTGCTCATAACTCTGTTCAAGAGCAGCCTATTTAAATTTTTATAAAGAAAAGGAAAACATATTTATGTTCACAACCATTTAATCATTATTTTCGTATCCAGTGCTGCACCCTATCCATATTTAAAAAACACACATAACTATCTAATACAATAAATGAGTAGTGTACATGTCAATATTCTGGCGCAGCCCACTCATATTAAAAAAGAAAAACATATTTATGTAGAAACCATTTAATCTTTTATCTCTGTATCCAATGTAGACAAACAGGTCCGTAAATGTACATCTTTGTACATGGCAAAATAAACAAGTGACTGACACAGAAACTGGTTTATTTGTAAAAGCTAGTTAGTTTTTCACGCAACTCATTTTCACGCTTCTCAGTGTTTATCACGTTACATCTTCAGAACTGTGTATTGTACAGTGATATAATTTTGCACTTACATTCAATTATATATGTAGACATTGTCTTCAAAATGTGTTGTGAATAAAATTATTAGTGAATTAAAACTTCATGTCTGATGCTGAAGCTTTACTGCATGAAGAGCGAAAATGCAGTAAGCGATAAACTTTTTTCCTTTTTTTGTATGAAGATAATTAATTGTGAAAGCATTTTTAAAGCTAAATCTATAAAAATTTTAATTTGGCTTCTCAGTTATAAATAAAAAATACCTGTTTCACTGTTTTTCGAAATTCAAGCCCTATGGGAGTGAAACGTGGATGAAAGTTTTTATGGAAATATTTCCCTCTGCAAGCATTTCTGAAGTTAAATTTATGAAAAATTGCATTTGATTTCTCTGTTTGAAATAAAACATAACGTTTGTTACTGTTTTCATAAATTCAACCACTAGAAGGGATGAAATAGGGGGTGAAACGTTTTATGAAAATATTTCATTGCGCAAGCACTATTAAAACTAAATCTTTGAAGATAGCTGTTTGGCTTCTCGGTTAGAGATGAAAAAAATGCGTTTTTCACTAATTTTGGAAATTCAACCCCTAAGGGTTGAAACAGAGTCAGACTGATTCGCTGGCTCGTCATTGCCCAGCCCAAACCGCTAAAGATAAAAACTTTAAGTTTGGAGATGATGTGGATCTTATAGTGCAGGCATGGTTTATGGATGTATTGTCCGAAATTCCGCTCCTAAGGATGTGAAATAGGGACTGAAAGGATTTTTGAAATATGTTGCTGTTAAGGGAATTTTGAAGCTAGAACTACAAAAACCGGTATTTGGTTTCTCAGTCAGATACTAAAATAGAGGCGTGTCAGCATGTTAAGAAATGCAACAACTAAAGGAGTAAAAGAGAGAGTGAAATTTTTTAAAAAAATAAATAATTAGTAAAGAACTACTAAAGGGTTTTTAAGGCTACATCTATGAAAATTCATATTTGACTTTCCCTAACAAGTGCAATAGGGGATGGAAATTTTTAAGAAGATACTGTATTTCGTTGCATTAAAATAATTTAAAGCTAAATTTATGAAAATTATTATTTCACTTCTCAGTTAGACAAAATGAGATATTTGTTAGGGGATGAAAGTTGTTGTGGAAGTATCTCCACAAGAAAGTGAAAGGCATGAGTAACAAAAACTTTGGACTCCAGCTATCAGAATCGCTTTTTGGTCAGAAGTACATGCGGAAAAAAACTATGCTTCTATGGCCTTAATTAGCGTGAGAAGCTTAGAAAGTGTTGCAATTTGTGAAAAACATAAAAATTCTATTAACTAAAACAAAAAAATTTCTATAGGCCATACAGTCTACGCGAGCGAAGCAGCGGGCACTAGCTGGTTAAATATATTATCAAACCTAACACGATGGATTGCTGTTTCAGGTTCCTCAAGCGGTCGAGTTTCTTTCCTTTCTTGTTTTCGTGTTTCACCTCGTAAGTCCTCTTCTACGCCTTTCAGGGGATGACTAGTCTTATATACGTTTTTGGCAACCAACGATCTGCTCCAATTTCTCAGTATAAACGCGTATGCATGCTCGATGTATCCTGTAGAAAATTTCCTACCTGTTTCTCTCGCATATCTCGCTTCAATTGATGCATCTATTTGATAAACACTTGCCAGCTCAAATTTACTTCTCCTTTTGCCGACTTCATGCTTTAAACTACATCTTATGAAGTATCTACAAGCCGGATCTCGCACGTGCCTACTTTCGTCAGTTTGTCCAACGGAGGGTGCAGTCCACGGGAAGCACTATGAGGATGAAGCTACTGATGCATCAAGACGTTGTTCAGATGGTTGAAATGGCTCTGAGCACTATGGGGCTTAACGTCTGAGGTCATCAGTCCCCTAGAACGTAGAACTACTGAGACCTAACTAACCTAAGGACATCACACACATCTTTACCCGAGGCAGTATTCGAAACTGCGACCTTAGCGGTCGCTTGATTGCAGACCGAAGCGCCTAGAACAGCAAGACGTTGGCTCCGGCGGCCACCAGTAGAGTGGTAGCACATGAACACACAGGCCCTCCCAATTTGGTGGGATAGGCCGTCGAATTGAACGGATATTATGTTGAAGAATAGGGTTTTGCAGCCAAAAGAGAGGGGAATAATACGATGTATTGGAATGATGAATAAAACCATCCTGCTTTCAGAAAAAGTGTGTTGCATTACTTTTTGAACGCCCCTCATATGTAAAACGTTCAGAAGTCAATTTGATCCGTAGTGATAAGCATGACATATGGAACTAACGATTTCTTATTGGCAGGTAGTGAGACGACATTTCCCAATCGGACATCATGTCGCTATTAGTGGTGAAACGTCCCCTTAGAAAAATTAATGAATTACTGTGCTGGTAAACCCCTTACGTTATTCGATTTTCAAACAGCTGAGCAAAACTGAACGTACTCAGACATTTCTCTCTTTACTTATTGTGATCATCACTAAAATGACACAATATTTTTAGCGCAACGCAATCTGACTTCCAATAATCCCT
This sequence comes from Schistocerca serialis cubense, assembly GCF_023864345.2. Lineage (NCBI taxonomy): Eukaryota > Metazoa > Arthropoda > Insecta > Orthoptera > Acrididae > Schistocerca > Schistocerca serialis. The sequence goes on from NC_064638.1 coordinate 1,186,508,517, forward strand.
ACAAAATAATGGCCCTGACTAACAATAACCTATACATTTCATGAATCACTTACCTCACAAATACCTTCGTTACTCGAACTACTGCAATACAGCGAGCGCCAATACTGCCAGCTAAATAAAAGATTCTAACTACTGAAGGCACTAACTACTGATGGGCATAGTTAGCAAATGAAAGATTTTGATAGAGAACAAACAATGTATTTACCTTAATAGTGTTCAAAAGTCATTATATATATATATATATATATATATATATATATATATATATATATATATATATATATATCAGTTCATGACATCCAGTCTTACAAATTTACTGTCTCTGATGGACACAAGTCCAGATCATACGCTCTCAAAACTCCGCCATCTCACTCCCCACATCGACCACTGCTGGCGGCTCACCTCCAACTGCGCAACGCTATGCGCTGTTCACATCCAACTGCCCAACACTAAAATACCAAATATTCCAACAATGCAAACCAGCCACAGACTGCACACAGCACAGACAGTGATTTTCATAGAGCGCTACGTGGCGTTACCAACATAAAAACTTAAACAGCCTACTTATAGTGGTTTAGAGATGAAACTATCAAACCAAAAGAAGCAACGGGGAACTTTATTTGTAGGCCAAAAGATGTCATTTGAACATTGATACGGTAAAAAAGTATTACTCCACATGTACGTGAGGTAATGAGAACATTATAAATGACTTACCTTACATTAAACGACTAAAAGTCAGAAAACTGAGGTAACAAGAAAATTCTAAAGGCAGCAAAGGACTGAAAATCAGAAAAGTAGTGACTAAAAAATAACGAACAAGCTTCCTCTGTCAAACTCGGTGACAACGATGATGGTGTACATACGTAGGAACTAGTTTTACCTCTTCTCACAAGGCAGTGGCACTATTCAGGGCAAATAGTATGCAGTGAACACTTTTCTAGCCCTGGCCACATTCCCTCACCTTCAAAATTCAAATGGCTCCAAGCACTATGGGACTTAACATCTGAGGTCATCAGTCCCCTAGACTTAGAACTACTTAAACCTAACTAACCTAAGGATATCACACACATCCATGCCCGAGGCAGGATTCGAACCTGCGACCGTAGCAACCCCGTGGTTCCGGACTGCAGCGCCAGAACCGCACGGCCACCGCGGCCGGCTACGCCTTGAAAAACTGAACTCGGATCAATCGAGAAAACAGGAAGAAGTTGTGTGGAACTATGAAGAAAGTAAGCAAAATATACAAACTGAGTAGTCCATGCCAAAGATAGGCAACATCAAGGATAGCTTGAGCTCACGAACTCCGTGGTCCCGTGGTTAGCGTGAGCAGCTGCAGAACGAGAGGTCCTTGGTTCATGCCTTCCCTCGAGTGAAAAGTTCAATTTTTTATTTTCAGACAATTATCAAAGTTCAGGCACTCACACATAATCAACTTCGCTCTCCAAAATTCCAGGACATGTTCAGATTTGCTTGGACATATGCAGGATTTGACGGTCTACATACGGAAAAATTTGAAAACGTTAAAAACATATGTTTTGACAGAGCACAGGGAAAACTGTGCGACTGTGGAACTGTTGCATTCATTTGTTGCAGTTTATGTGACAAACTCTTATGTTTTCATCACTTTTTTGGGAGTGATTATCACATCCACAAGTAAACCTAAATCGGGCAAGGTAGAATAATCTTTTTACCCATTCGCCAAGTGTACAGGTTAGGTGGGTCGACAACATATTCCTGTCATGTGACGCACATGCCGTCAAGTGTCGTATAGAATATATCAGATGTGTTTTCCTGTGGAGGAATTAGTTGACCTATGGCCTTGCGACCAAATGTTTTCGGTTCCTAATCGCACGTCTTTACGATGCGGGCGCAAAAAAAAAAAAAGACACTAAACTTATTATACTGAACAGTGACGTCAGTGAACGAAGGGACAGATCATAACTTTGCGAAAATAAAGAAAGTAAACTTTTCGCTCGAGGGAAGACTTGATCCAACGACCTCTCGTTCCGCAGCTGCTCAAGCTAACCACGGGACCACGGTGCTCCTGAGCTCACACTGACCTTGTGTTGCCTATCTTGCGCATCGACTACTTAGTTTGTATATTTTGCTTATTTTTTTTCATAGTTCCACACAATTTCTTCCTGTTTTTTCGATTGATCTATGTTCAGTTTTTCAAGGCCTATCCACTGTGCCAACTTATAACTAAATCTGAGGGGGGTGCGATGGGGAGGTTCCCTTGTTAGTAAAATAGCTGCAGAATGTCTTCTCTTTTGTTGGTACGATAGGCGCTACTTAATGTTACACAGGGTTCTGATCTGCCCCCACACGTCTTGCAGAAGGTCTGTGTAAGGATCACGTTCGTACGTCTTTGTCCGATCGAGTATGGCACTCTTAGCAAGAGCATCAATAATCGTACTATCTCTGATATCATGATGCCCCTTCAACCACGGGATGGCAATTTTGTTACAGCGCTCTAGTTCGGGAATCTGATTTGTAATCAAACTGTTCTATAATCTGAACAACAAGTATTTGTTAGTACAGGTTGTATCAAACAGAATCATCCGATTTGGCATGTCTATATTTCTGAAACTAATAATTATATACGCCCGGGTTCCCGGGTTCGATTCCCGGCGGGGTCAGGGCTTTTCTCTGCCTCGTGATGGCTGGGTGTTGTGTGATGTCCTTAGGTTAGTTAGGTTTAAGTAGATCTAAGTTCTAGGGGACTGATGACCATAGATGTTAAGTCCCATAGTGCTCAGAGGCATTTAAGCCAATAATCATATACAATGAATTTTGTTTTTTGATGAATGGGAAGGTGAAAAAGTTTTTTCATACTTTTCCATAGGTTTGCTGCTGTTATGCGATGTCTTAGATCATTCATTGTTGTTGGTAAGGGGAGGCATATAAACAGAGTCTTTTATAAAGCCTCCCCCCCTCTCCCCCCACAAGAAATAATCAGACGCAGTCAGGCCCGGTGACCTTGGAGGCCAATAATGTAAGGCTGAGTCATTTGGTCCAGTGCGACCGATCCATTTTTCAGTAATCTTGATTTAAAAATTCCCACACTTTCAGACGCCAGTGTGGCGGTGCCCCATCCTGCTGGTAAATGAAGTCGTTCGAATCAGTCTCCAATTGTGAGGAAAGAAAGTTCCCAAGCATATCGAGATATATGTTTCCTGTAACAGTGTTCTCGGCAAAGAAAAATGGACCGTTCGCCTTTTCCCGTGGAACTGCACAAAACACCTCACTCTACTGGTGGCCGCCGGAGCCAACGTCTTGCTGTTCTAGGCGCTTCGGTCTGCAATCAAGCGACCGCTAAGGTCGCAGTTTCGAATACTGCCTCGGGTAAGGATGTGTGTGATGTCCTTAGGTTAGTTAGGTTTAAGTAGTTCTAAGTTCTAGGGGACTGATGACCTCAGATGTTGAGTCCCATAGTGCTCAGAGCCATTTGAACCATTTTGAACCATTTGAGCCACGCCAGACGGACATCGGGAGCATGTTGAGCTGTCGAGCGGCGGATTCTTTGTGAAACTGTGGCGGGTGCGTTCGACGTCTGTGTCATACACTCGGGGACGGCCCGGCGATTTGCCTGCACACAAACAACACGTTTCTCGGAACTGTTCATGCCAGCGTCTAATGCTCTGGGCAGTAGAAGGAAGCACGCCATACCTAGTAGGAAAGTCACGCTGAACAGTTATTACTGACCCGCACTGCGCAAAACGTAGAACACAAAACGCTCTCTGTTGTGCCGACACCATTTTTACTAGAACAGAAGTGGGCGCACACTGCTGCTACCTAGCGGGAACCACGTAAAACTTGAGAGTTTGCTCTTTCCTACAGTACGTTGTCCACGTACATATCTCAAATAACATAATAGTTATGATTTTTTTAAAAATCAGATGATTCTTTTTGATACACCCTGTATTACTGAAAACGTGATGGAGTATGAGCAGCAATGCTGGTCGCAAGTCTGTCAGAATAATGATCCTACTTTTATCGAAGCCGTCAACATAATTAAGACCCTCTACCGTTGCAGTACCGAGGCTTACAGAGGAAGTTGGAATTGGCACCACGACGCGTCTTCCCATCAGACTATGAGCTTCCAACTCCATCTGAAGTACGTGGTCCGTCTATGTGGAGACGGTACGCATGTTCCTATTCACTAAAAAAAATCTTTAACAGCAGCGGGCTAGTATTATCTTCCATGTACGGCGTTTTCGTGAGGATGTCTTAAATCTGTTGTCGTATTTCTGTAATCTATCATGAAAAAGTGATAGCGCGAATCTGTTGCAAATCGGTGACACAGTGGTGAAATATCACATAAGATATACGATGTGAAACGAGTTGGAATCCTATTTCCATTAATTTTGCGACCACAACTGCTCAGGTGTGTGCTGGTGCATTGTCGTGATGGAAAAAGACTTGTTTGGGGTCCAATCGCCGGCGTTTCTCTTGCAGCTCGGTTTTCAAACGGTCTAATAACGATGAATAATATGCACCTGTAATAGTTTTACCCTTTTCCAGATAGTCGATGATGATTATCCCTTGCAAATCCCAAAATACAGTCGCCATAACCTTTCTGGTCGAAGGAATGGACTTCGCCTTTTTTGGTGCAGATTCTCCCTTGGTAATCCATTGTTTAGATTGTTCTTGGGTTTCAGGAGTATAGTAATGTATCCATGTTTCATCTACAGAGACGAAACGACGCTTAAAGTCCTGCGGATTCTTCGTGAACAGCTGCAAACCATCGTTGCAACACTTCACATGATTCCGTTTTTGGTCAAGCGTGAGCAATCGCAAAACGCATCTTGCGGACAGCTTTCTCATATCCAAATATTTATGCAAAATATTATGTACCCATTCATTCGAGATGCCCACAGCACTAGCAATCTCACACACCTTAACTCATCTGTCATCCATCACCATATCATGGTTCAAATGGCTCTGAGCACTATGGGACTTAACATCTGTGGTCATTAGTCCCCTAGAACTTAGAACTACTTAAATCTAACTAACCTAAGGACATCTCACACATCCATGCCCGAGGCAGGATTCGATCACCATATCATGGATTCCATCAATGATTTCTGGAGTCGTAAACTCCACAGGGCGTCCAGAACGGTTCAGCATCATTTGTGCCCCTATGGTCACTCCGAAAATTTTGAAACCACTCATAAACTGTTCTAACCGAAGGTGCAGAGTCACTGTTATATTTATTAAGCTTCTCTTTAGTCTCCTGAGGCGTTTTGCCTTTCATAAAGTAATGTTTAATCACCACCTGAAATTCTTTTTCGTCCATTTTTTGTCAATCACACGACTTCCTTGATTCACACGAATGCCAAACACAAAGAAATACACCAATATGGCTGAAACTCGGTGTGCGTTCTTCTCAAAGATGCTACTAACTAAACATGACCTCGATATGCGCCGATGGTGCCACCTCTCGGACTTTGCACGGACTTTTCAAACGCCCCTCGTATGCTAGAGGTGAAAGTTTCTTTATAAACCAGCATCTACTACTGAAGTACTGCTCGCCCAGCACACGAATACTCGAAAAAAAAAAATGGTCTTGCTCAATCTGAGCGCGTTTGAGTAGGCATCTGCAGTCAGTGTAATGTCTTTCGCGTTCGAGTGTAGGCTCATTACCTTCGACAGAGAGAGCTTTCATAGGGGTTGTCTGCAGAGCACCCAAGCAGCATCTGAACGCTTTATGCTAGCATCTATCAGGCGTCTGTAGGGCAGAATCAGCGCCTCAAACACAGCTAGTGGCGATTCTGGCTGTAGCTCGCGCTGGATACTGCAGCTGCAGGTATTTGAGATTCAGTGGGCGACAGGGGAGCTCCAGCCAGAATGGGCTATACGAAATGTCCTTGAAGGAAAATGTGCCGTGGAAGCGAACAGCGCAGGCGATGGATCTGTGTACATGCGCGGACTCTCAGAGTGGCGTTTACAGCACACAACACAATGCGGCGGCAGGACGCACATACATGACCACCACACTCACTGGCGGCAATGGCACAGGAAACACAGCGAGGCTTATCTCCTGCTGAGCATTGCTAAGATTCCTCGATCTGTTCCTATATTGTGGTAAGTTTTCCATCTCTACGTGATCACTGCACTCACCACCCTTTGTTACCTGTAGTTCCTTCTCTAGATTGTCGCACAGATGACAAAACGGTAGATATCGAAATAGACGACAGAGGGATAGAGAAACAATTAAAATCGCTCAAAAGAGGAAAGGCCGCTGGACCTGACGGGATACCAGTTCGATTTTACACAGAGTACGCGAAGGAACTTGCCTCCCTTCTTGGAGCGGCGTATCGTAGGTCTCTAGAAGAGCGTAGCGTTCCAAAGGATTGGAAAAGGGCACAGGTCATCCACGTTTTCAAGAAGGGACGTCGAACAGATGTGCAGAATTATAGGCCTATATCTCTAACGTCTATCAGTAGTAGAATTTTGGAACACGTATGATGTTCGAGTATAATGACTTTTCTGGAGACTAGAAATCTACTCTGTAGGAATCAGCATGGATTTCGAAAAAGACAATCGTGTGAAACCCAGTTCGCGCTATTCGTCCACGAGACTCAGAGGGGCATAGACACGGGTTCCCAGGTAGATGCCGTGTTTCTTGACTTCCGCAAGGCGTTCGATACAGTTCCCCACAGTCGTTTAATGAACAAAGTAAGAGCATATGGACTATCAGTCCAATTGTGTGACTGGATTGAAGAGTTCCTAGATAACTGAGCACAGCATGTCATTCTCAATGGAGAGAAGTCTTCCGAAGTAAGAGTGATTTCAGGTGTGCCGCAGGGGAGTGTCGTAGGACCGTTGCTATTCACAATATACGTAAATGACCTTGTGGATGACATCGGAAGTTCACTGAGGCTTTTTGCGGGTGATGCTGTGGTATATCGAGAGATTGTAACAATGGAAAATTGTACTGAAATGCAGGAGGATCTGCAACGAATTGACGCATGGTGCAGGGAATTGCAATTGGATCTCAAAGTAGACAAGTGTAATGTGCTGCGAATACATCGAAAGAAAGATCCTTTATCATTTAGCTACAATATAGCAGGTCAGCAACTGGAAGCAGTTAATTCCATAAATTATCTGGGAGTACGCATTAGGAGTGATTTAAAGTGGAATGGTCTTATAAAGTTGATCGCCGGTAAAGCAGATGCCAGACTGAGATTCATTGGAAGGATCCTAAGGAAATGCAATCCGAAAACAAAGGAAGTAGGTTACAGTACGCTTGTTCGCCCACTGCTTGAATACTGCTCAGCAGCGTGGGATCCGTACCAGAGAGGGTTGATAGAAGAGATAGAGAAGATCCAACAGAGAGCAGCGCGCTTCGTTACAGGATCATTTAGTAATCGCGAGGGCGTTACGGAGATGATAGATAAACTCCAGTGGAAGACTCTGCAGGAGAGACACTCAGTAGCTCGGTACGGGCTTTTGTTGAAGTTTCGAGAACATACCTTCACCGAGGAGTCAAGCAGTATATTGCTTCCTCTTACATATATCTCGCGAAGAGACCAAACCGACAATCCTTCTTTCCATGTACAATACGAGACTGGAATAGAAGGGAGAACCGATAGAGGTACTCAAGGTACCCTCCGCCACACACCGTCAGGTGGCTTGCGGAGTATGGATGTAGATGTAGATGTAGATTCGCATACTCTTTCTTTTTTTACTCATAGCAGTTACTGTGGATTGCTCCACCTGCAATCGGCAGGTACGTTTGGTACGCTCCATATTCCGAGAATGTTATCGACTCTGCTCTGTACACCAGTGTACCAGCGAACTTACACCGAAGGATAGCTTGTGCGGCGACACTATTATTCTTGCAAATCGAGTCTACTTTTGGCCCGGGGGATAAAGGTAGATTCCAGAAAGGCATTTCCCACTTATAGCCGCTACCATCAGCCAACGTGTTGCAACTTGGTTTGCACGGATAATAGGTAGCGAAACCAGGTTTCGAAACTGCGCTACTGGCCACTTAGGACAGTAATGCATTTTCTTGGCTAATTCCAGCTTTGGAGATATATACGAAACTAGTAGTTGCGGGTGGCTTGAGTATACGTGTCGTGTCGGTAGCATGTCAACAAAGTTGAATATGAAGTGGGGAACGGAGCAAAGGTTCTTGCGCATCCTTCCTATGCGTAGGTGGCTGTGAGGTTTCAGTGATGTCAACTGAAAAAAAAAAAAAAGCTGCGGCGTGTTGTCGCACTTGAGGCCATTCTACGCGACCTGAATGTCGACGCACTTACGATATCTGAACTGCAAACCAAAATCATTCTATTACAAACATACACACAAATGAATTGCGAAACATACAAGCAAGTAAAGGAGCTGGATCTAGAACGAACAAAATCTACAAGGGCAATCCCGAAAGTAAGGTCTCCTAGCTTTTTACAGGTACAGAACTCTGTTTGTGTGGCACTTGGTCACACTGTTATGAAGAGTGCTTCAGGCGCTGTGTGTAAACATGCGCACGCCGCGCTGAGGCGCTCAGTCTTGGCTTAGCAGCCGTTGAGAATGGAGCTCCCGTTGGATGTTACCTCCAAGTGCGAATTGCGCACAGTTATTCGGTTTCTGAACGCAAAGGGCACTGCGTCCATTGAAATCCATCGCCATTTGACGGAAGTATATGGTGAGTCGTGCATGGATGTCAAAAATGTTCGTAAGTGATGGAAAGAGTTTGCAGCTGCCGGAAAATCATGACAACCGTTTTTTGGGATCGGAAAGGGGTTTGGCAGCTACTGTGAGACTCTGGAAAAACTCAAACGGGCAATTCAGAACCGGAGAAGAGGAATGTTGAGCAAGGGCGTACACATTCTCCATGGCAACGCTCGCCCACACATCGCTCGGCAAACCGCTGCTCTCCTGCAACAGTTTCAGTGGATCAAAATCACCTACCCACCCTATAGTCCTGATTTGGCTCCCAGTGACTATCACCTGTTCCCTAGGTTAAAAGAACATTTGGCCGGAAAGCGACGAGGTGAAAGAAGAGGTTCATAACTTTCTGAACAGCATGGCGGCGAGCTGGTATGACATGGGCATACAAAAACTGCCACAGCGTCTACAAAAATGCATCGACGGAAATGGTGATTATGTCGAATAATAGCTAAATGTTCAAGCTGTAAACTGATGTAAACCATTGTAGAAATAAACAGGTCTACGTACTTATAAAAAAAAAATAGGAGACCTTACTTTTGGGATTACCCTCGTACAAGACAAAATTCCTTTGGTTCGATTTCACGTCACACTAGTGTATCACATTCACAAATTGTAGACAAGGTATGACAGCCAAATGGAACAAATCTGGCAATTGTTGATTATGGCACACGAATACGTACTGTACAGACGAGTACGAAACCCCATTTCGCAAAAAAATCGCAATGTGATATTTTCAGTTCGGGCGAAATGCTTCACGCATTACAGTATCTTTCTTCCTTAACGCACCATTAAGTCTACCAAAACGAAACGTGGTATGTTCTGGTTATATTCCGAGGTGACTGAAATAGTTTCTAGATCTTCCACAATAATTTCTCGTTGAGCAACCCAGCGGAACTCTACTTATTTCTATCCCGTCACGAACTCAAACACGGCTCTTAATTCTTTTCTGATCCAGCGATTTCATACAGACAAGCGTTAACTGCGACGCTACTCGAGCAGCTCCCAAAACTTTCGTTTCACGAAACAAGTTTCGCAACCTAATGTCGTCGTGTAAACTAGCCTTTACATATGCACAAAGCTTTCTCATTTTGTCTGCGACTTATTGTTCCAGAAGAATATAAAAGAAACACATCTACGACATAAAGTCTCATAGGAGGCAGTCGACTGTGCTGAAAATGAACGGTATAATAGCACGGCATGCAGGCTGGGTTGGTCGCTAATCAAAAAGCCATGATTCAAAAACGGAATCACTTTTTTATGACACGTTTCGGACCTCACCATTTTCATATACGAGGCCTGTTCAGAAAGTAAACTCCGATTGATTGCCAAATTGAAACCACAGTGAACATCAGAAATGTTTTACTTGTAACAATTAGCTACACCTTTCAGCTACTCCTCTACGTAGTCGCCGTTCTGACTTGGACTTTTGTCATAGCGTTGTACCAACTTTTCAATAGCCTCATCATAGAAGGCAGCCGCCAGTGCTTTCCGCCAATTCTCCACGCTGGCCTACACCTCGTTGTCTGTGTCAAAATGTTGTCTTCAAAGACAGCGGTTCATGTGACCAGAGATGAAACTCAGGGGGAGACAATTGCGGACTGTATTGTGGGTAATCTAACATTTCCATTTGAAAACGATGCACGAGCATCTTCATTGCCCCTGCAGAATGCGGCTGAGAATTGTCGTGAAGACGAAACAGCACGACAGTTATGTAATGTTAGCTGCATAGCTTCAGGCGAAATTTCTCACCAGGCCCTCGTACTTGGCGGCAGACACTATTTTCTAGACATCTTTACGCACTCACTGCGAGCTCAGAAATGAGAAGAGCGACGTGATGCTAACTGGGGTTATACTAGAGACACTACCCAACACATCTGTGCAAAGCTTTATCGGATTTTCATAGTCGTTTCCATTTCGCGACCGATCGGAGCTTACTTTCTGAACGCCCCTCGTATTTAGGAGCAAAATGCTGGACGTAGATACAAAGGTTACAAGATGTACACGTAACAAGCTTTGCTGATTACGGCACACAAATATGTACTGTACAGACGAATAAATAATCCCTCTCTCGAAAAAAATCTCAATGTGATCTGCAGTTTCAGTTCGGGCGAAATGCAGCACGCATTATGGTATATTTCTTCCCAAGAAAGATGGCTAAGTCCGAAACGCGTCATGTCGAGCAATAAAGTCATTCCATTTTTGAAGCATGGCTTTTTGCTGTGCAGTAATACTGTTCAAAAAAAAAAAAAAAAAAAAAAAACAGTTTCCACCTCCCGGTTCTGAACAAGGTTTTCCGGAGATTTCCCTTGGTTGCAAGGCGAATTCCCGAACTGTAAATCCCGTCCCAAATTTCCCCAACAAGGACTTACTCTGCCCCACAGCCATCTTGTCATTTAGCCGAAAAGACCCTGACGCTACAAAGGGGCGCATCTCAAACAACCTGTACTAGTTTTAGGGATAGAGAATGAACAGCAGATTAAAACAAAAAATCTAATTTTTGCCTGCCTCTTCTCCTTCCCCTCTATGCTACCCCTCCCAACAACAAGCGAACGAGTATTTAAAGAAATGCAGCACCATCCGGTGGCTGGCCATTATGATCTCTTCACTTTTTGTCTGCATGACTGGTTAATGGTTTCCTTCCAGGCGTCCAGCTGCGTTTCTGATTTCATTTTATGAACAATATTTCGACGAACGACCCAGTTATTGCCACCAGACGTTACGGATTCCAACCAGACTGTAAACCATTGCCAGTCGAACTCTGCTTGTTTAAAACCTTGGTATTTTAGAAGACCCAGTGCCCCAGTGACTTTCCGTCTTCTGTTCAATTATTTATGGATCGAAATGATGGTTTTGCGTGTATTTGGCATCTTCTAGTACTTAATTCCTAAAATGGCGTTCAACTGTGATTCAACTGTGTTTTGGAAACTGGGCCGTATTCTCGACCGACTGTGTTGATGAGATGATGTGGTGAAGTGTGACATATTTAACAGAGGAGGAGGAGATTAGTGTTTAACGTCCCGTCGACAACGAGGTCATTAGAGACGGAGCGCAAGCTCGGGTGAGGGAAGGATGGGGAAGGAAATCGGCCGTGCCCTTTCAAATGAACCATCCCGGCATTTGCCTGAAGCGATTTAGGGAAATCACGGAAAACCTAAATCAGGATGACCGGAGACGGGATTGAACCGTCGTCCCCCCGAATGCGAGTCCAGTGTGCTAACCACTGCGCCACCTCGCTCGGTACATATTTAACAGGGTGTGAATGTTTTATGTATTAGGATATGGTAGATGGTTGCGTGACCTAACTGGATTCGAGTCTCCTCGTTGCTTGTGAATCGAGGTGCGTCTGCAATCAAGCGAAGGATACTGTTTTGCAGGCGCTCTATTTTTGTCAGGTTTGTGTCTGCTGCTATGATCCATACTTCTGAACCTTAGAATACGACAGGCAGGTTTACTGTTTTCCAAAATTTGATTTTGAATACTAAGCTATCCTCTGCCTTTTAACAGAGGGTACAGTTGGAGGAGGTGTGCGGCACCTTTATTACATGCCTCAGTTATTGTTAGCGAAAAGTGAGATGTTTGTAAATTTTGAGTCCTAGATATGGTACTGAGTCACACCAGGGGAGGTCGCGATAGTTGATTCGGATGTTGCGAATTGGGAGCCTCCTTCTGGTTGTGAAAATAGAGTGGTTTGGCATTTAACTGCATTTATTTTCATTTTCCAAATATTACACCACTTGTTAACTTTGTAGTCTGACGGGAATGTCATTTACGTTCCCACCATGATAAATCCATCTGCATATAATGCTATCTGTCCACCCATCTCTGAACCAATGACCTCGTTTGGTCCACTCCCCCAAACGAACCAACCACCCATCTTGTTGGACATGTCATTTGTATACAAGAGGTGTAGAAGGGGGCAAAGCATAGAGACTTCCGGCACCCCTTCCTCCATGTTCGTAATTGTGCTTTCTGCCCCGTCTGTTGTAGAGTAGAATTTTCTGCTGTGCAGAAAAGATTTTATTATCTGCAGCATATGGAGGAGGCAGTTCTATTGCGCCATCTTATACAATAGTCCACCATGCCAAACAGGCTCGAACAGTTTTTCAGTATCCGAGAAAGTTGCTACTGTGCTGTTTGTTACTCTGTCCCCCCCCCCCTCCCCCCCCCCCCCCTGCATATATGTGCTCTAGCAGGCGATTGGCTTGTTGTGCTATACTATGCCCAACACGAAAACTAAGCTGGTCAGGGGTAAAGAGGTTGTTTGTGACTAGGAACTATTGAAGAGAGGGGGGGGGGGGGGGGAGGGGTCGTATTGAGTATTCTAGGAGTTTAGAAAGGTGATTCAGTAGAGAGACAGCCTTGTGATTTTGCAGAAACAGGTAACTCTTGTTAGGATGTGGGGTAGAAACGATTTTTGTAACCTTCCAGGCTGGAGGAAAATTGTTTGACTTAAGACAGTTTACAGATCATTAAATTTTGCGATATCTTTTGTTTCGAGGGACTCCTTAGTTATACTGACCCATCTCCTTAGCGTTTGCACCACGATATTCGTTGTATTCGATATAGTGGTCGGCGACCATTAACACAGATAAAGGTAACTAACGTATTCCTGGATGTCGAAAGCGATGATTCAGATGACATGATCGTTCCTCTGGTAATGTTCCTCCACATATTCCTTCTTTAACTATTCCTTTTAGTTCTTCATTTCGTAGTTTTTCTGCCCACTTACATTTTACTTGTCTTCTAAGCATGACATTTCAAATGCTTCCCGTTTCTTCTTCTTCTGATTCCCGACAGTCCATGCTTCGTTTCCTAACAATGCTGCGCTCCTTACGTTCACTTTCAAGAACTTCTTAGCACTTCTGTATCAGCATCTGATATCACTGGAGATCTTTTAACGAAGAATTCTTTCTTCGCTTGTGACAGTATGTTTCTGAAATCTTCCAAAACTTCCTTTCTCCTGCCTAGAGATGTCCGATAATCATCAGTGGGATTTAAACAATGACGTTTCAGTATCGGTCTAGAAGTATTTGAAACGTCGTAACGTCGATTAAGGTTAAATGTCGATCTTCACTGTTGTCAAAAAGACCAGTCCAAACATTTTGCGACGTCCAGACGTGGCCATAGGAAGGAGGGGAGGAGGGAGGGAGCAAGATTTTTGAAATAAGGCAGAAAAATTGACAACTGTTGTAGCTAAGCGTAGACTAATGCTTTTCATAATTGGCTCAATTCCTGCTTTCGATGTTTCAAATAGTGTAAACAACTAGGGCAAAGAAGAAAACCAAATCTTATTTATGAAATGAACATTATAAAACAGCAGAAGGAAAAAATAATTTGCAAAATGGAACAGAAACGGACCTACTGTCACAGTTCATTTATCATCTGAAAGATCGATTTCTAGATTTTAAAGAAGCTTTATTGGAAGTGTGGACTCTCATCAGCAGCACTACTCGTACCTACTTAAAACTAAAATAAGTTGGACATCAGTGGCTGAGCTATATAGCCATATCGCCAGCTTCTGAAAGGCTTTTTTCAAAAGTAGGTCTCTACCAATAACGCAAGAGAATGAAGATGTAATTTCTCCCAAAAAAACGTTATTTTTACACCCTGTAGATAAAAAACTGTGGTAAATGCAGTGTTAAATATTGTTGTGTTTATTGGTTACTAAATACGAGTATATTAGATGTACTTGTATGTTGCTTTTTGCGTCGTTCTACAAAAAGGAGCGAGGAGTATGGAATGAAGATAAATATAAGAAAGGAAAATGTGACGAAAATAAGCACGCAGGAAGTGCCAGTATTATTATTATTATTATTATTATTATTATTATTAGGCAGAAAAAAAACAGAACAAGTAAAATCGTTTCTGTACCTTAGAAGTTTTATGGCACGGAACGGAAGCTGTGCAGAAGAAATAAGGATGGGGATATGTACGGGAAAGAGAGCATTTGAAAAGATGCAGTTGCCAACAATTACAAAGAATTCCAACTGAGTTGAGAAAAAGTTGCTAAATGTTATATTTGGAGTATATGTCCCCGATGTTATTCAATCTGTATATTGAGCAAGCAGTAAAGGAAGCAAAAGAAAAATTTGGAGTACAAATTAAAATTCATTGTTAAGAAATTAAAACTTTGAGGTTCGACGATGACATTGTAATTCTGTCAATGACAGCAAGGGACCTGGAAGAGCATCTTAACGGAAAGGACGGCGTCTTGAAGGATGTAAGATGATCAGCAACAAAAGCAAAACGAGGATAATGGAATGTAGCCGAATTAAATCAGGTGATGCTGACAGAATTAGATTAGGAAATGAGGCACTTGAGGTAGTAAATGAGTTTTGCTATGTAGGGAGCAAAATAACTAACGATCGTCGAAGTAGAGAAGATATAAAATGTAGACAGAAATTCGTTAACATCGAGTATAGATTTAAGTGTCAAGAAGTCTTTTCTGAAAGTATTTGTATGGAGTGTAGCCATGTATGGAAGCGAAACATGGACGATAAATAGTGTAGGCAAGAAGAGATTGGAGGCTTTCGAAATTTGGTGCTGCAGAAGAATGCTGAAGATTACATGGGTAGATCACATAACTAATGAGGAAGTACTGAACAGAATTGGGTAGAAGAGGAATTTACGGCACAACTTGACTAGAAGGAGGCATCGGTTGTTAGGACACGTTCTGAGACATCAAGGGATCACCAATTTGGTACTGGAGGGAAAGGTGAAGGGTAAAAATCGTAGACGGAGACCAAGATGTGAATACGCCAAGCAGATTCAGAAAGATGTTGGTTGCGGTAGTTATTCGGAGATGGAGAGACTTGCACAGGATAGAGTAGCATTGAGAGCTGCATCGAACCAGTCTCTGGACTGAAGACCACAACAACAACAACAGTTTGTACAGCAGTGAATCATGAACAATTAACAAGAAAGAAGAAATATATTTAGAAAGTATTGAAATGTGGTTACAGGGAAGAATGATTAATGAGAATTGGACTGACACACTTAAGAATGAAAAAGTAGCGAAGAGAACAAGGGAAGAAAAAAGATTATTGGAAGTGATCAGGAAGATTAGAAAGTTTTGGCTAGGGCATATACTGTGTAGGAAGTGTCTGCAATAAAGAATTATAGAGGAGAAAATGAAAGGAATGATAGAATGAGACAGGAAGATAATTGGAATGATGAGCGACATTAGAAGAGGACGAACATACAAATGACAAAGAAGTTGCTCAGAAAGGGTAAAACAGATTCACTGAAGAAGAGGGAGACAAATTCATCATTTGACATCCATATTACAAACATCGATTATTATCGGCCACTGTTGATGAAATCGAAATCAGCATCGGTCATTTGGCACCATTGCACATTCTTACGTCTGCCATCCTATCTAATCTTGCATCCCAGATAGAACTCTTACACCTAACATACATTTCCCAAGCCACTGTACGAGTGTTCGCTTTCCAGTGGAGAATACGACCCACTCTTGTTCACGAAACAGCTGCCGCTGTCGCTCTGTTTAGTGTACGCTGTACACATACGGAGAACAGCAACAAAGATCAACTGCTCGCCCGATGGAGCGAGAATGGAGACGCCCGGCTGGTTGTGTGAGGAGAGGTGCTCTGGCGTGAAATGAGCCCTCGGCGTCCGGGAGACACGGGCCCTGAGCCGGCTGCGACCAATCACAAGGTCAGGAGCGCTTTTAAATCGGCCCGCGATGACTTGCGTCTCCCCACGAGCAATTACACGCTGCTCCCTTGTTGGTCTCGCCTTCCAGGTGAGCCCACAGTCTGGGGCACTGCGCACGCACTCTCCAACTACTTCCACCTGTTGCTCTGTACAGACTAAGTGGTCTCTGGAAGCATGAACAAAAATCTCAAAATACTGGTACACTTTGCATTTTCAGCCAACAGTCTTTCAAATGGTTTTATGTGCTATTCCAAACCTCTCTCACTCGTGCAGATGTTTACACCTCCTTGTTAATCTGTTTCGTATACAGTAGTGCAAATTTCACTTGTGTCCAAAATTGAAGCAACAAACCACTATTTCTCCGTTTTGTGTCTAATTCACGTATAATCATACAAATTGTCAACAGATGTCAGTACAATCGTGTTCTGTGCGGAAAATGGCATTCCGGTCAACGGACGACCATGTCAACGATGACGTCAGGGCACCTATCAAACGGGGTGATGTCGATTGATCTAAAACTTATTTCAGTCTGAAGCAGATAATGCCATCAAGAAATTTGTCAACAACGATCATACTTAGAGTCTATAATGCAGTGATGGTTCAAATGGCTCTGAGCACTATGGGACTTAACTTCTGTGGTCATCAGTCCCCTAGAACTTAGAACTACTTAAAGCTAACTAACCTAAGGACATCACATACATCCATGCCCGAGGCAGGATTCGAACCTGCGACCGTAGCGGTCGCGCGGTTCCAGACTGTAGTGCCTAGAACCGCTCGAATGCAGTGATAGTACCAGTGTTGTTATGTGAGACAGAAATATTAAGCACCACAAAAAAGATAAGAAAAACTGCTGATCTTTGAACGGAAGGTCATGAAAAAGATCATTGAACCAAATGAAACAACCGAAAATCGTGCAGGAAATGAAAGCGCAGAGAGTAACCCTTGCACGGCGCATTGCTAGACGATCAGAAACACGCCGGGCTAAAGCTGTGCTTATGGGAAAACCTGATGGAACTCGTCCAGTTGGAAGATCAAGGAAGCGATGGTAGGATGAACTGCAGAAGGACAATGAGCAGTTGGGTGTCCACATGAGAACCAGATCCAATTATGGAGGAACATTGTAAGGTCGGCGCCTGATCTTCAGAATCTGTCATCGCCCATGGGTATGTACTGTTCCCACTTCTTCACAGTTATTTGTAAGCAGTACAGTGACTAAAAAATATCAGCGTTATTATATTGCAAATGAATTTTTCCAGTTTCATATTTTTTTTATGACATGTTTGACTGTAGTTCTGTAACACTGCCATGGTTTTGTTATGCGATGTATCATGGAAAAGAAGTGTTCTTAGGCCTCAATGAAATTGTCTCATCTCCATCAACCTCTCGTAAATCATTTCATCTAATTTGAAAGATTTCTTTCAAAACACACGTTAGATTGATCTAACCAAGAGTGATTGCACTCAAGTTATTTGCAACAGGACGCAGGGTGTACGATAGTCCTCAGATCCACTTTCCTCAATAGGAAATGTGTTTCACACTGTGAAGGCCGACGGCCGCTTTATCGGTACGAATGCGACAGCATGTGCTACCTAATATGTACCAAAACACCGCGCATAGAAACGGGATTTTTCCGGTGTTCATACCTCGGGTTCTGTTGATGATGAAAAGATAGGGTCCAATGTTTTGGAAAGCACTTGGCCTAGGGACCATTTGTACACTCAACAGAAGGATCGTCTTAGTGTCACTGTCCTTCTGCACATGGTCAAAGTACGAATATTACACACTTCCCTCTTTTTGCATTTGATTTGTTCTACAGTGGGCTTGACGGGACTTAGGAGGCACCATTAGTTCACGAGTGGTTCCTCGCAAAACCCCACAAAAGGCTTTTTTTAAAACTATATTTTCGTGCCAAAACCGAGCCGCGGGTTCCAAGACGGCTGTGCGTAGCAAATGGCTGTAATTTTTACAATATTTCCCTAAGATCCCGATCTCGAACATTTTCTGGATGTCTTCACCCCTTCCTGGATACAGAGGTTCAAAGTTACCCTAACTGTACACGTAACATACGCACGTATAATCTGGTGTGAGGCGAATACGTAGCTTATAAAGTGACGTAGCACAGAGAAATATGCTGTAAAGTGACTCCGTTATCATAATGGTTCTCGGAACCGTACTGAATCACACGCAAAAAAATTTTTACACGTAAAATCCGGACTGAGGTGTAGAATTAGTTTTGCATTATTTAAATTTCACATAAGTAAACTATAAGAATCTTACTGATCAATAATTTATTTTCATGTGAGTGACATGTGTTCTGCTGTTGCAGAGAAAAGAAGGGAACCAGCGGAAAATTCACCTATCAGAGGAAAAAAATGCGAATATGTTCATGTTTGTTTCACATACTCTGACTGAAAAGTGTGCCACCAGCTGCCTCATTCTACCTTCTTCAGCCCCTTTAAAATTTTTCCCAAAAATGTTGGAATGCGAACATATTAGCGCTTTTTTATGCTGACCAGGGAGACGGTGGCACTGGGAAAGAGACGGCAAAACTAGTAAACACTAGAAGACAGTAGATAGTGGTCGTGGTATAGAAAGAAAACACTGGAAGACAGCAGACAGTGGTCGTGGTGTAGAAAGAGAGAAGGAGACAAAAGAAGTGTGAGAGAAAGAGAGGGACACAGTGGAAGTGGAACACAGTTGTCAGTGACAGAGCAGTGCTAGGAAAAGAGCGGAGGAGACAATGGCAGTGGGAGATAAATAAACAGAAGGAGAACGCGGAAGCGGGTGAGAGCCACTGATAATGACAGACAGAGTCTATGACAAAGACAGTGAGGAAGAGAGGTATAGTGACAGTGAAGAGACAGAACCACTGGGAAGCAATTACGTATCTACATCTACATCTACATCCATACTCCGCAAGCCACCTGACGGTGTGTGGCGGAGGGTACCTTGAGTACCTCTATCGGTTCTCCCTTCTATTCCATTCTCGTATTGTTCGTGGAAAGAAGGATTGTCGGTATGCCTCTGTGTGGGCTCTAATCTCTCTGATTTTATCCTCATGGTCTCTTCGCGAGATATACGTAGGAGGGAGCAATATACTGCTTGACTCTTCGGTGAAGGTATGTTCTCGAAACTTTGACAAAAGCCCGTACCGAGCTACTGAGCGTCTCTCCTGCAGAGTCTTCCACTGGAGTTTATCTATCATCTCCGTAACGCTTTCGCGATTACTAAATGATCTTGTAACGAAGCGCGCTGCTCTCCGTTGGATCTTCTCTATATCTTCAATCAACCCTATCTGGTACGGATCACACACTGCTGAGCAGTATTCAAGAAGTGGGCGAACAAGCGTACTGTAACCTACTTCCTTTGTTTTCGGATTGGATTTCCTTAGGATTCTTCCAATGAATCTCAGTCTGGCATCTGCTTTACCGACGATCAACATTATATGATCATTCCATTTTAAATCACTCCTAATGCGTACTCCCAGATAATTTATGGTATTAACTGCAATAAGAGAGAGCAAGAGGGAGACACTGACAGTGAGACGATATTGTGTTAGTAGGACAGAACGAAGACACTGTGGCTGCAACACAGGAGAAAAAGTCAGAGATACACAAAGATGTAATGACAGTGAGTTGGGCTGAGTGAGTCAGTAAAGAAATGACAAGTGGGAGTGGGTCGATATGAGCAACTTACAGCGATGGACTAATGGGTGTGAGCGAGTTACAATTAGAAGAGCTTCTGGAAGATAGACGTGAGGTGCATGTTAAAAACAGCGCGAATATGTTCGCGTGCCAAAATTTTCGGAAACATTTTTGAAGGTTCTGAGAGGGTAGAATGAGGCAGCTGTCACATCAATTTTTAGTCAGAGGCTTTTAAATAAATAGGAACATATTCACAATTCTGGTGCTCTAATAAGTAATGCACTTTTTCTCTCTTAAGCCATTTTCAAGTGCCATCATGCATTTGTTGGCTGATTGCTCAAAATTCTGTGATGGAAAATATGAACATTTTAACTCGTAGAGTCCCCAAATTTCCACCCAGATCAAGTCCTAAGTTCTACACGATATTTCAGCAAATAATCTCGTTGCCGAAATATGGTGAAGAACTTACGACGTGACCCGGGAGGGCACCCGACAATACTACAAGTTAGAAATACGCTTGGAAGGCATCATATTGCATATTGTACGTAATGCATATGAAGCATGGAGCATAACCTACACTATGCTATCAAAAGTATCCGGACACCACCAAAAACATACGCTTTTCGTATTAGGTGCATTGTGCTGCCACCTACTGCCAGGTACTCCATATCAGCGACCTCAGTAGTCATTACACATCACGAGAGAGCTGAATGGGGCGCTCCGCGGAACTCACGGACTTCGAACGCGGTCAGGTGATTGAGTGTCACTTGTGTCATAAGTATGTACGCGAGATTTCCACACTCCTAAACATCCCTAGGTCCACTGTTTCCGATTCGATAGAGAAGTGGAAACGTGAAGGGACACACACGTACAGCACAAACGCGTACAGGCCGACCCCGTCTGTTGACCGACAGAGACCGCCGACAGGCCACAGACCATCACACAGGAATTCCAAACTGCATCAGAATCCACTGCAAGTACTATGACAATTACGCGGGAGGTGAGAGAACTTGGATGTCGAGCGACTGCTCATAAGCCACACATCGCGCCGGTAAATGCCAAACGACGCCTCGCTTGGTGTCAGGAGTGTAAACATTGCACGATTGAGCAGTGGAAAAACGTTGTGTGGAGTGACGAATCACGGTACACAATGTGGCGATTCGATGGTAGGTTGTGAGTATGGCGAACGCTCGGTGAACGTCATCTGCCAGCGTGTGTAGTGCCAACAATAAAATTCGGAGACGATGGTGTTATGTTGTGGTCGTGTTTTTCATGGAGGGGCTTGCACCCTGGTTGTTTTGCATGGCACTATCACAGCATAGGCCTATATTGATGTTTTAAGCACCTTCTTGCTTCCCACTGTTGAAGAGCAATTCGGGGATCGCGATTGCATCTTTCAACACGATCGAGCACCGGTTCATAATGGACGGCCTGTGGCGGAGTGGTTGCCAGACAATAACATCCCTGTAATGGACTGGCCTGCACCGAGTCCTGACCTGAATCCTATGGAACACCTTTGGGATGTTTTGGAACGCCGACTTCGTTGCCAGGCCTCACCGACCGTTATCGGTATCTCTCTTCAGTGCAGCACTCCGTGAAGAATGGACTGCCATTCCCAAAGAAACACATGACTGAACGTTTGCCTATGAGAGTGGAAGCTGTCATCTAGGCTAAAGTTGGGCCAACACCATATTGAATTCCAGTATTACCGACGGAGGACACCACGAACTTGTAAGTCATTTTCAGTGAGATGTCCGGATACTTTTGATCACGTAGTGTAGTATTTCTAAGAGAAGATAATGCATTTATGAATAAAAGTTTCAACAAACAGTGCCATGGTAAAATGCCACAGGGTTGAAGTCTCAATAGTAAAATACTTTGAAATAGAATATTCTCTGTCGTTGATACTAGCGCGTTTTACTCCAGTTTTAACCGACAACTACCGGATTTTCGGTGGACTTGCGATTTCTGCTGTTGTTAAGCACTGGATTCAAATATTAGTCCACCGTACTAGTTTAAGTTTTGTTGGTTTCCCTAGATAAATTGAGATTGCCACGAACAATTGCCGTACCATTTCTTATTCTACTGAGCTATAGCTATGTCCCTAATGACCTTGTCATCGACGTTTAACTCTTACCCTGTCTCCTTCTTTCACTTTTTCAGCGCACGTCTCCACAGCTACAGCTGCCCAATAATGATCCAGGCAGGCAAGCAGTCAGTCACAGTCATAAACGCTTTTATTTCACTTGAAAACATAATTTTTACTGGCCATATTCGCATGTCTACACTTTTCGGCCATTATTCTGCGCAGTGTCGTTCTTTAACCGCTATTGCTCTAGGAATGTCTTTCCGTTCGCCATTTACTGGGAGCCAAGTACTCAATATTTTACGCCACCAACTCTTTATGTGTAAATGAAGGACATTGAAATTAATTTAATTAGTACCTTGCACTTCATTCAGGGTGCTGTCGCAGTTTTAGTGTCTTAGAAACAAAAATTTAAAAGAACTATAAAAAAGATAATGTTGACTTGAACTGGTCGTTCGACAGAACAGTACGTTTTATAGCGTCATCCTCTTTTGTAATGCACCACTAACCCATTAAACAAAACTCTTCCCCAAAAATCATTGTACCAGCACATTTTTGTTCTGTGTTTAAGTACTAAGGTAGTCTCCTTCCCCAGTTCGAAGCCGGCCTGAGTGGCCATGGGGTTCTAGGCGCTACAGTCTGGAACCAAGCGACCGCTACGGTCGCAGGTTCGAATCCTGCCTCGGGCATGGATGTGCGTGGTGTCCTTAGGTTAGTTAGGTTTAATTAGTTCTAAGTTCTAGGCGACTGATGACCTCAGAAGTTAAGTCGCATAGTGCTCAGAGCCATTTGAACCCAGTTCGAAAATTCTATATTCAGCATATTTTTCCATTTCACAATTGTCGCATGTGGACCGATTCACATAGAACATGGGCATTTATAGTCAAGTATTCATTATAGTAGCATTTCATACCTAGCAAATACGAAGCAAAAGGTTGTCCTTCAGTGTCAAGGAAACAGGGGACAGGCGTGAATTTGATTAGAAAGCTGAAAAGTAGGGGAAGGGGTGGGGTTTTGTTACAGGTCCATTGCCTTTCTTAATAGGTGTCTACGATCCGGCGCTCTACATGACACATGATAGGCCTACCAGCTATTTTCTTCTGTGTAGTTGGTACAAAATGTCATTGTGAAATATGCGGAATGTAATGTAAATACTGTAAGAAATAATTTAGTGTATAGCATCAGGTCGTAGGTTATAGATAATAGACAATCTCTTAACTGTGGTAAAATACAATGAATTTCTGACTCAGAACAGCCGTAAAATGGAAATGTCGTTGCCACAGCCAAAGCAAATAGTAATCAGTGAAGCCGAATATTTTAAAATTCTAGATAGATGGTAGATGGAAAGTTCTCTTGAAAGTTTCACATTCTGGGTATTGTGCAGAAACTGATTGTTACCATTTTCACTAGCGAAGGCTTGTTTACTTTGCTTATTATCTTTATTAATTGCTACGGCATCATATTTTATGGCGTGTCTGTGCAGTAACAAACAATATTCTTGGCCCGAGAAAGGGTGTGAAATTGGTTTGTACCGTCTTTACGCGAAATTCGTGTAGACCGTTTTCCAAGCGACTTGGAGCTCTAATTTTACCAACCCTGCGAACATACTTACAGGATTTGTGGTAAAAATGCGGACACGTTCAAAAGGAAATGCATGACCCACACAGTGAACAAAGTACAGAGTAACTATTTACACTTGCTTTACACTTCTTTAACAACTGGATAGAAAGCTGTCCACTATACTGCAAGGTCCATTTTCAGTAGGCTCCCGAAGAATAAATATTTTGACAGATAAATCCCACATTTTCAAAGGTAAGTTGAAAGGTATTTTTGCGGTATCCTTTTATTGAGTACATGTGTTTGTCGCTATGGTTTACAGCCATTCGCTAGTCTGTACTAGTCATTTATTATTTCAACAGCTCAGATCTTTGACACTTTTGTCTCTTTTTTAATAATTTTTGTTAGAATTTTAAGTGACTGGTGCCAGGAATAAGTAGCTTGGGCTCACAACGGGCCAACGCACACGGAGAATAAATTAAATGAATAAATTAGTGACAGACAAAATACATCACACAAAATTTGCTTGAGGTGAAGGGGACATGTAATTCAGCATCAATAATCTGTGTACGGGTGAAAGAGATTGAATAATATTTTTTTTTTTTTTTTAATGGACGTGCACAGTAACTAATAAATGAGAGCAAATTATACAAGCATTACAAGACTTCTTTGGAAGTTTTTAAACATCAAGCGATGAGAAAAAAAAAACAAAGAACGTTAATAATGAAATTCTGAACAGAATACCAGATGACGTGAACTGGAGTTATGCGAGGCACGAAGATATGAAAGACGCCTAAAGAGGACAGGGATAATTATGAATTGTTAAAGCTCGAGGAAAAGCTAAAGAAACTTGCCTCCTTATTTACTGGAGGTCTGCAGAAGGAAGACAATCAATGATGTAATTATTTTACTTCACATGGAAAATAAAACATAAGTACAGACATATCAACCTCCTCTCTGTAACGTACACTAGTGTGCAAAACTTAAACACGAAAGTAACATTCGCTTAATGGACCACTGCCAAGTAACATAGCTCAATGAACCTTACACCACACATAGAACTGCTACAGTACGGTACCGAACACAACTGAAAGGCATATGCAATGAGACGAACAGAAATGACATTTTTATTCAAAAACAGTCATTACACCGAAGTCACCGTGATTTATGATCGTCCCCACGGTGTTACAAATGGCGGGACATGGTTCTTAATAGGGTGTGTGATCACAACGGACAGCACTGCGTACTCTTTAACGTGCTCGTATGCTAGCAAGAATGCTGGTAAGGGGTTCTTGGGGTGGAACATTCCGTTTCTTCGAGGTTGACAATTGCTGGATGGTTGTTGATGCACTTGGACCTGCTACAATATATCTCTCCAACGCGTCCTTCACGTGCTCAATGTGATTTAAGTTGGGAGAACGGGCAGGTCAGTCCATTCGCCAAATATCCTCTCGTTTCAAGAGTTCCTCCGGCGCCACTGTTCAATGCGGTCGCGCTTTATTATCCATAAGAATGAAGCCAGGACCGAATGCACTTCTGAAGGGACGCTCATGGGGAAGGAGCAAAGTGTCAATCACATTCACCGGTGAGTGTACCGTGTTGAAAGATGTGGAAGTCAGTACATTCATCGAAGAAGCAATGATGGAAATAAAAGAAAGGTTTAGGAGTGGAGTTAAAATTCAAGGTGAAAGGATATCAGTGATACGATTCGCTGATGACATTGCTATCCTGAGTGAAAGTGAGGAAGAATTACATGATCTGCTGAATGGAATGAGCAATCTAATGAGTACAGAATATGGATTGAGAGTAGATCGAAGAAAGACGAAAATAATGAGAAGTAGCAGAAATGAGAACAGCGAGAAACTTAACATCAGGATTGATGGTCAAGAGGTAGATAAAGTTAAGGGATTCTGCTACTTAGAAAGTAAACTAACGAATGGCGGACGGAGTAAGGAAGACATCAAAAGCAGACTAGCTATGGCAAAAAGGGCATTCCTGGCCAAGAGAAGTCTACTGATATCAAACATAGGCCTTAATTTGAGGAAGAAATTTCTGAGAACGTACGTCTGGAGTACAGGACTGTATGGTAGCGAAACAAGGACTATAGGAAAACCGGAACAGAAGAGAATCGAAGGATTTGCGATGTGGTGCTAGAGAAGAACGTTGAAAATTAGGTGGACTGATAAGGTCAGGAGTGAGGAGGTTCTACGCAGACTCGGAGAGGAGAGGAATATGTGGAAAACACTGATAAGGAGAAGGGACAGGATGATAGGGCATCTGATAAGACATGAGGAATTGACTTCCATGGTATTAGAGAGCAAAAACTGTAGAGGAACTCAGAGATTGGAATGCATCGAGCAAATAATTGAGGACGTGGGTTGCAACTGCTACTCTGAGATGAAAAGGTTGGCACAGGAGAGGAATTCGTGGCGGGCCGCATCAAAACAGTCAGAAGACTGACGACAAAAAAAAAAGCACCCATGTAACATTATGCATCCCCACACCATAACAACTGGACCACCAAAACGATCACGTTGGACGATGTTCGCGGGTGCATAACGGGTCCCCACCTTTCGCCATATGAGGGTACTTCCACGCTACTTCTGCGATTTGCGCGGCCCAGAAAAACACACACAATACTAGGTCCGCAGTACCTTATCGCAGCAAGTCTGACTGGCCCTTCTAGCTACACAATCCATGTTGTGTCTAGGCAAGACAGCCTAGACACAATAAGAGGAAGCCGAAAGGCACGCGCTTAAACTCACGCAGGCTGGCGTGAGGTCTGAAACAGGATACGTAATGAATGCTATAAAGAAAAGTACGTAGCTTCTGGTATACTTAACTTTAATCCATAATTGTAGAACATCGCTCTTGATGATACATGCTTCATAATATTAATTAGCAATTGAATACGGCGCCTTGCTAGGTCGTAGCAAATGTAGCTGAAGGCTAGGCTAACTATCGTCTCGCCAATTGAGAGCATAATTGTCAGTGATCCCCTTCTGGCAAAGTCGTCTGTACAACTGGGGCGAGTGCTAGTACGTCTCTCTAGACCTGCCGTGTGGTGGCGCTCGGTCTGCGATCGCTGACAGTGGCGACACGCGGGTCCGACGTATACTACCGGACCGCGGCCGATTTAAAAGCTACCACCTAGCAAGTGTGGTGTCTGGCGGTGACACCACAATCCAAACAACCGGCTGCTAAAGGGAAGCTGACAACATACGAATAAAAAACATTTCCCACACGATAAATCGCACTGAGCAGCTGATTCTACAGTAAAATTGTCCACTCTGATGACGAACTTGACAAGAGACAGGATCAAGACCGCTGCGGCAGGTCCAACTGATACCGTCGGCGCCCAGTAACTATGGCAACTTTCCTACTAACAAATATCCTCGCAACCTACATAAACTGTCGCTGCTAGTAACGCAAGTCCGCCAACAGCTCTAACCACCCGTCCAGACTGTCGCAGAGATTTTTTTTCCTCTTTGCCCTAAGCCGCTACCCTCCAAATGTTTCTGTGAACTGTATCCCATATGGGATCATACTGATGAGTGACGTACAGACAACATCGCAGACGCGTATCCTGTGATTCTCCGACAGAAAAACAAACCCTTTTCGCAAGAGGAGACATTACAATTTTTTGTGATGGCGACCAGGCAAGGGTGTGCGTGATGGGGCTTCACTCTTTTTTTTTTTTTTTTTTTCATTAACAATACGTCTGTCTTTCGTAGTCCAGATTTGACCGCTGGGCAGCTTCCGTAGTTGCTGTTGAGTATTCGCGCAGCTGTTTTTCCCCGAAGCGTTCGACTTCATTAACCGCAGCAAACATGGAATCAACTGGCCACTTTCGAGTCGAGGCACCGTATTTCTCACACCCAATCAATGATCGAAATGTTCCGTACAACGAGCGCGCTATCCATATACGGATACCCGCTTGATAGATTACCCGAGACTCGCACCTTTAGCCTGTAATCTGCATAAACGGGTGATTCAGCAAGCACACTGAAGGAGCTGTGGCTAGTCGGGCGGGAACGAAAAACACGACTGGTTACGGTCTTACGGAGTGAGAATCTTTCCAAGAAGAAAATGCATTCCGGAAATTTTGTAAATGTAACATATGAAACAGTGAAACACAGAATTGTATGGCAGAAAACATGAGGCTCATCCGGAAAGTTAAGTCTAATAAAACTCAATAGCAGTCATTTTTCGCACTTGGCGGTATTGCCCTTTCCTCTGCATGAGACCCACAGTTTCCCACAACTCAATTGCTGCGGCACTATTGCACATCTTTATCGGTGTGTGTGTGTGTGTGTGTGTGTGTGTGTGTGTGTGTGTGTGTGTGTGTGTGTGTGTGAGCGCGGCCCACGATCCATGTATGTACTCTACTTACCCTTGTAATTATTGGCGCTCTTGCTGTTCTCCAGGGATACTGCCACACTAGCAATTTACGCAGAAATAACATAGCTTGTGTCGAGTATCGTCGAGCGAAACGAAGGTGGAAAGGTCTGGTGAACTCGGTGCCTGGAGTTGATGGGAACAAAGACATAGATCACAGCAGTCTTAGCTATACAGACCTCATATATTAAGTCAGACCACACCGATTCAAGATTACTGTCGTAACGACAATCTTACAAGGGCCGCTACAGATTTCTCAATCTCGAATTGAAGTCAAATTAGCGCTTTTTAAGGGGACGTTATTATCTTTTGGTCCAAAAAAATCAATTTTTTAAAAATTGCATTTTTGGATCCATAAAAGTGTTTAGAATCCACCCCTGAAATAGTTTCTCCGAATACGGAACGGAAATGTTTGTTACTCGCGTTTGAACAAAAAAATGCACCTGCCTGAAATCGGCCTTTTTCACGCACCAGTTTTTTTCTTTCGGAGGACCAGTTACTGTACCGGTGCTTGGGAGGCAACAAAAAATTCAAATGAAAGTTTGAACGCGTGTGTTTGGAAGTTAGCCCCCCAAGCATTTGCATTCTGGTGCGAAGACTGTGGAGATTGCGAGTTTCCTGGCAGTGAGCAACTTCAACGAAGGGTATTCAGCAATTCTGAAGACCATGACAACGATGGACGTCATCCTGGGACTCTATTCGACGCAGTTCGCCAAGCATTCGGACGACCACAGGATTCAAGCGGCCGAAAACCGCTTCTCGCCGGCCGTACGAGCGGCTCTGGAGCAGCGAAGGATGGCCCAGATCGAGCATAACGCCCTCTATGTGGAAGAGGAAGGACTAGTTTATGGACCTGGAATAGCAGATTGAACGTAAGTTGCATAATATTGCATTTAGCTGTTGTCAAAACTACAAACGCGTTTTTCTCGAAATGACTTTTTTTATCGCACTGTAGGGTAACGTCTAATCTACTGAACTGATTGGCATGATTCTCTGTTTCCGACGAAGCTAACTAAACTGTCTAGGAGCTGTACCACTTTTATTCCGATCCATCAACTATAAATATCTTTACTTGGCCGACGAAGTCGAAAAATCGATGAGAAAAACCCTATTTTTTCAAATGGCCACCATTTTGTTTCCTATGGTCCAAATGACTTAAGCGAGCTACAACTCCTAAGAATCTTATATACTTCGCTAACGTCAACTCAATTTTGATTTCAGACGAGCTGGTTGACCTGTGACATACCGCGCTTGGAGGTCTACATCGAAATTTTGTTTCGTTCCGATTCCGACGGCACTTCCGCCTTTGCTCTTCGACATTTCTGATCGAAAAAATTCCAGTTTGTAGAGGAAATATCAATAAACATTTTGACCAAATTTGACATTGATATCTATAATACATCCAGAGAAAAAAATTCTCAAAGAGCATGCATTTTTTGGGCCAAAGGTAGTAAACTTCCCCTTAAGTGGAACAACTGAATTCAAAACGCATGCCTCTACTTGCGATTGGTACGCTTATCAGCCTTGTCTCATTCTTGCGAACGAGAGTGCTAAGGTGCAAGGGTGCCCCGTCAAGACGTACGTGGTAGTTAAAAAAATTTGGGTAGGTGAAATTAACCCAAAAAATGGTAAATGATGATGTGGGACAGTTACCGATCTCCATCCATGTTTTTCGTCGTTGCAGTTGGTTAAATTTCAAGCCATAATTTATCATATAGCGGCAAGTGGTAGTTCCTCGTGATCCGTTGTAATTCCATTTATCTCTGCATCTATAGTTTGTTTCAAAAATCATGTCCTATAGGTAAAAGGAAGGGAGAGGATGGAAAATTAGAGTTTAAGGTCCCGCAGACATTGAGGTCATTTGAGACGGAGCACAAGTTTGGATTATGGATGAATGGGGAAGGAAATGAGTTGTGCCCTTGTGAAAGTAACCATCCCGGCATTTGCCTGAGGCGGTTTCGGGATATCACGGAAAACCCAAATATGGATGGCCATACGATGAAGTCTACATTGGTAGGCCCTCAGGACAAAGTCGTGATGTGACAGCAACGATCATACGAAAAAAGAAGTCTAGTAAACACGTGGTCTAAAATGCGTACCTACGTAAGGACTATGAGCACTACTACATCTTCGATATGTGAAATAAATTTCTTCTACGACAAGCTCTTTGTTTGCATATTTTAGGGAGTAGTATTGCAGACCATAACAAAAAAAAAAAAGTCCAGAAAACTTCGGCTCTTAAAGTGCGTGCCTTAAGAGCTATGAGCACTTGTTCACATTTGCTACTGTGATACTCATCTTCCACTGAACAAGTTCTCATAGTTCTTAAACGCATTTTAGAGCCCATGTTTACTGTACTTTTTTGCTTCGTATGATCGTTCCTGCACGTCACTGAATGCGACTTTGTCCTATGGACGAAGACTGCTGAATCACCAATGTAGACTTTCTTCTATTGGACATGTTTTCTGAATCACCCTGTATATCTACACTCCGAAAGTCATCTTATGGTGTGTGACGGAGATTACTTTTGAATCCACTATCTGTTCCCCCTTTCCAGTCCCATTTGCGAATGGCGCTTGGGTGTAATGCACAAAGCGTCTCTTGAAGCGTCTTCGACTGAAGTCTTTGGTAATCAATCAAGGAAAGTGGGACTGCAGCCGGATACGTACCACTTGAATAATGATAACAAAACCAGCAGCTGTATTTGAATCTTACGTCGTTAATTACATGTAACACAAGCTACCAGTTTCGACACCACATGGTGTCATCTTCGGGCCCCGAACGTAAACTGCCATCCACAACCTTTTTCACGTGTAATGAACAGATCGTATGCAGCGGGCCACAATCCAGTCACACCCATTTATAGTTGTGGATGCCAGGTTACATTACGTTCGGAACCTGAAGATGACATCATTTGGTATTGAAACTAGTGGCATGTGTTAAAAAGAATAAACGACGTTAGATTCAAATACAGCCGCTGGTTTTGTTATCATTATTCAAGACCTTGACTGAAGTTCCGTAACGTCCTCGCACCGAGAAACGATGCCGTGACGGAGCGCGCCACTCTTCGTTGGATCTTCCCTATTAATCCGGCTTAGTAAGGACCACCCGACTGATGACCAGTCCTCAAGAATCGGTGGAACATATGTTTCGTATACCAGTTTGACACATGTTAAATTGCCCTCAGGTGGTGCAATGTAATTCGATTTAGCATTTTTATGCCAATCAGAATAAGAGTTGCCATAATCAACAGTTCTCCAACCAACTAATCCTGACCTATGCATACACGGTATAAGCCCAGAGAAAATAACAGCCGAAGTCTTGAAATGCAACGTAATATAGTACAAACTGCCAGACACAGTAATCGGACTAAGAGGTGAGTGTGAGTGACACTGACCTACCTTCTGGTGAAGCGTATTCGAAGTCCAGCCGCACCTACTCCACCTGTTAAACTTACCTGACCTCAGCGGTTATGCAACTGATCACACAATGCACTCCCAATTTCGAAATCGGCTTACAACAACACTCCCAGAGAGAGATAGATACACCATAAAACAAACTGGTAAAATCGCAATACAGGGTTTACAAAAAGGTACGGCCAAACTTTCAGGAAACATTCCTCACACACAAAGAAATAAAATATGTTATGCGGACATGTGTCCGGAAACGCTTACTTTCCATGTTAAAGTCCATTTTATTACTTCTCTTCAAATCACATTAATGATGGAATGGAAACACACAGCAAGAGAACGTACCAGCGTGACTTCAAACACTTTGTTACAGGAAATGTTCAAAATGTCCTCCGTTAGCGAGGATACATGCATCCACCCTCCGTCGCATGGAATCCCTGATGCGCTGATGCAGCCCTGGAGAATGGCGTATTGTATCACAGCCGTCCACAATACGAGCACGAAGAGTCTCTACATTTGGTACCGGGGTTGCGTAGACAAGAGCTTTCAAATGCCCCCATAAATGAAAGTCAAGAGGGTTGAGGTCAGGAGAGCGTGGAGGCCATGGAATTGGTCCACCTCTACTAATCCATCGGTCACCGAATCTGTTGTTGACAAGGGAACCTCCCCATTGCACCCCCCTCAGATTTAGTTACAAGTTGGCACAGTGGATAGGCCTTGAAAAACTGTACACAGAGCAATCGAGAAAACAGAAGAACTTGTGTGGAAAAAAATAATCAAAATATACAAACTCATTAGTCCATGCGCAAGATAGACAGCATCAAGGTTGGTGTCAGCTCAGGAGCGCCGTGGTCCTGTGGTTAGCGTGAGCAGTGCCGGTACGAAAGGTCCTTGATTCAAGTCTTCCCTCGACTGAAAAGTTTAATTTTTTTTGTTTTCAGACAATTCATTTGTTGCAGTTTATGTGACAAACTCTTATGTTTTCATCACTTTTTTGGGAGTGATTATCACATCCACAAGAAAACCTAAATCGGGCAAGGTAGAAGAACCTTTTTACCCATTCACCAAGAGTACAAGTTAGGTGGGTCGTCAACATATTCCTGTCATGTGAAGCACATGCCGTATCGTATATATTAGACGTGTTTTCCTGTGGAAGAATCGGTTGACCTATGGCCTTGCGATCAAATTTTTTCGGTTCCCATTGGCGAGGCACGTCCTTTCGTCTACTAAACGCACGGTTTTGCGGTGCGGTCGCAAAACACAGACACTAAACTTATTACAGTGAACAGAGACGTCAATGAACGAGCGGACAGATCATAACTTTGCGAAAATAAAGTAAGTAAACTTTTCACTCGAGGGAAGACTTGAACCAAGGACCTTTTTTTCCGCAGCGGCTCAAGCTAACCACGGGACCACGGCGCTCCTGAGCTCACATTCTCCTTGATGCTGCATATCTTGCACATGGACTACTCAGTTTGTATACTTTGCTTATTTTTTTTCATAGTTCCACACAACTTCTTCCTGTTTTCTCGATTGATCTGTGTACAGTTTTTCAAGGCCTATCCACTGTGCCAATTTATAACTAAATCTGACGGGGGTGCGATGGGGAGGTTCCCTTGTGAGAAGCGTACGAACACTTCGACTGAAATGTGCGGGAGCTCCATCGTGCATGAACCACATATTGTGTCGGTACTTGTAAAGGCACATGTTATAGCAGCACAGGTAGAGTATCCCGTATGAAGTCATGATAACGTGCTCCATTGAGCGTAGGTGGAAGAACATGGAGACAATCAAGACATCGCCAACAATGCCTGCCCAAACGTTCACAGAAAATCTGTGTTGATGACATGATTGCACAATTGCGTGCGGATTCTCGTCAGCCCACACATGTTGATTGTGAAAATTTACAATTTGATCACGTTGGAATGAAGCCTCATCCTTAAAGAGAACATTTGCACTGAAATGAGGATTGACACATTGTTGGATGAACCATTCGCAGAAGTGTACCCGTGGAGGCCAATCAGCTGCTGATAGTGCCTGCACACGCTGTACATGGTACGGAAACAACTGGTTCTCCCGTAGCACTCTCCATACATTGACGTGGTCAACGTTACCTTGTAAAGCAGCAACTTCTCTGACGCTGACATTAGGGTTATCGTCAACTGCACGAAGAATTGCCTCGTCCATTGCAGTTGTCCTCGTCGTTCTAGGTCTTCCCCAGTCGCGAGTCATAGGCTGGAATGTTCCGTGCTCCCTAAGACGCCGATCAATTGCTTCGAACGTCTCCCTGTCGGGACACCTTCGTTCTGGAAACCTGTCTCAATACAAACGTACCGCGCCACGGCTATTGCCCCGTGCTAATCCATACATCAAATGGGCATCTGCGAACTCCGCATTTGTAAACATTGCACTGACTGCAAAACCACGTTCGTGATGAACGCTAAGCTGTTGATGCTACGTACTGATGTGCTTGATGCTAGTACTGTAGAGCAATGAGTCGCATGTCAACACAAGCACCGAAGTCAACATTACCTTCCTTCAATTGGGTCAACTGGCGGTGAATCGAGGAAGTACAGTACATACTGACGAAACTAAAATGAGCTCTAACATGGAAATTAAGCGTTTCCGGACACATGTCCACATAACATCTTTTCTTTATTTGTGTGTGAGGAATGTTTCCTGAAAGTTTGGCCGTGCCTTTTTGTAACACCCTGTATATTGTTGAGGCAGTGCATCGTCAAATTTGGGTGGTGTACGAACGTTACAAAAATTATGGAAGTGACAAGTGTGCTTATCAGAATTCACGGAACTTACGCGACCAAGAACTGCTCCCCATTGCAAAGGTCCTTCCACCTCCAACGGAATAGTTACTCGTCTATAAAAGACCATGGCGGCACTGTCTGCCAAGCACTTCCTACACGGCTGTCATTGTAAACTTAAAACGAGCAAGGACAAGGATTACTGGGCAAGCGAGCTGGAGCTACCATTGACACACATTCTACCTCAGCCAACATCCAATGCGTTCTCCTAAGCAATTGTCCGCGATACCCCTACTAAGTTTCCTGGGCTACAGTGATGTCAGGCAAACACACTTTACCAATTTTTCCCTTTTTGTAAATATAGAGTCCTACATGGGTTCCTCCAATAGAGACAATTACATAACAACACTCAGATAACCTTTCACTCAGCTTAACTCTTACATTACGTAATTTTCTGATGGACTTTTTTCCTTCCCTGAGTTGACACTCGGACTGGTGGCTGGTGGGAGCGACCAAAAAAGCATTACCATTTACTTCCTGACGTGCAGTCAGATCACACTATCAAAGACATATTTAATGCTGTGACACTACCTGACTTTTAGAAATCTTTGTCTGCTGAAAAATTTCCAGATATGAAGAAATTTGCTGGGAAAATGTTCTATATATATATATATGGGTTTACACATATTTGTGAGCAAAGGTTTTCTTGCTCGAAGATCAACAAGAGTAAATATAAGCTCCTAGATGGTCTTTGATGGGTATTAACTTGCAGGCTGTGATGAGAATCTCAACAAGCAATATCACTACTGAATTTTTAAAAAAATTGTAAAAAAAAGGTGATAGGATGCATTTATCTCATTAAACTGATTCTAAAATGAAATGTCCTTGTAGCTATAAATGATATGAAAGCAATTCAACAAATAAAGTAATTAAAACTGCCACTATTATCTGTTGATTTTTATGGTACAATTTACATTTTTTTCTGAAATGCGAAAGATAACTAATGAAAGTAATCATTTTAAAAGGTGCGGCTTTCTGCTGACTTCCACTTCCACAAAGCGGCCCGTCATCCAAAACAATTTCCTCTCCCTGTCTTACACGATTATTTCCCCATTATGATTTTGGTAGAAGTCACAGTGATACTTACAGCTCGTGTGTTTTCTCCTTCGTCTGCTTCTGTCCTGTCATATGAGGTCCCTGATCTAGACGAGTCCTTCATATTTAATAGGTCAGCTGATCCTCAGCCTGAAGCCTCATTGTGAACTCAAACGTTCCCCGTGACAATCGAGTGCACCATTTTTAGTATGTAGTATACAGTCACAGGTTTGAATACTGACGACCTTTGGTGAAATTGGTACGAAGCCGAGAATGAACCAGGGCAGACATGCAGTTACATGTGAATGTTGGATAACTAGAATTAACAGCCGTCAGTGGTTTAGATACAGTAGCGAGACATTGGGTCTAGGATGAATAGTGTGTATCGTAACGAACGTGACCGAGGATGAATAGGCTGCTGACAGCTCGGGACAGGCAGGGATTATTCGAACGTCAAACGAAGCTGAGATTTCACGAGCTGCACGAGAACTTAACCAACCCATCCAGCAATATGACGCACCTTTCGCCATAAATTTTTACTTCACATAGGCGTGACTCGGTTGCATACGAAGCAAGATGTTTGAGATGTGACACTTCTTGTGTAAATGAACTCGAATCCACAACCTTGCTTTTCGCGGGTAGTGCTCTTATCTACTGAGCTATACACGTAATTTACTAACCTTCTGTCTAAAGTTCACAGAAGCTCTTCTATATACTTCACTGAACTAACACTCACGGAAGAAGCGATATTACATAGAATCGCGTAGCCACATGGGAATTCATTCTGGAAAGTTCCCATCCAGCAGGTAACTACCCTTTGAGAGATAAAATGTAATTTTCTGAGAGGTAAAACCAAAAGAGTACCATTGTGTTTCGGTCACAAAATTAAAAGTACTTTTGAAAGATCATTACTATTACCATTATTTCGTACGACTGTAATACTAGTTACATACGTTACCAAAAATTACGTCTTTATTCCAAACACTAACATTAATGCATGACAATGTTTTCGATGTTTCAGCCTGTGAAAAGAATGTGCGAACATCTTCCTCAAGTAGTTCAACCATTACATACATACTTTGTACTTTGTTCCACGCATCTGTGACAGTAAAATTGAGACACATGCACCACATAAGGTTAAATGTTTCCTGAAAACTCCTTCTCGAGTTGTAGGTAGTTCCCGCAAGTGACCATAAATTGTTTCATTATTCATTTCGTCACAGTAAATGAACTAACTGACAGGACAACAGTAATTATGTAACGGCTATTACATTGCTCTAGGGCCTACACTGCATTATTATTATTATTATTATTATTATTAGTAATAGTATTAATTTTAGTAGTAGTCGTCGTAGTAGTAGTAGTAACAGTGGTCAGACACAAAGCATTGTTAGCTTGAAGTCTTCCTGTTTACAGGTAAGGAATCGTTTAAAACCAATGGGCCTAAATATAGTTCGCACATTTTCATTCGGTTGATACTGAATGGGGGTGCAGGATGTGCGTAAAGCAAGTGTCGCTAGGGAGAGGAGTGGCGGGCAGAAAGCATGTTTAGCAACAAGGGTCTACCCTCAGTGTGAACAGTTAGCTTGCTTTTCGGAGAAGGTGGTTTATGTAACAGTCGCACTGCATTGAGAATTGTTTATCATTCTGTAAAACAAACTGTCACAAATAAGCCATAGCAATTGTCTCATGGTTTAATAAAACATCTGCAAAAGCTTAACATCACTTATCCTTCATCACATTAAAAATGTATGTGTCCACACAAGATTCTTATTTCTTGATGTAATAATTTACCAACAGCCGTATGTATTGCAGAAATTTATTTTATGAACTTCTTATGCGCTACCAGTTTCGGCATTACATTGATGCCATCTTCAGGCCCCTTTTATCGTTAATATTGCGACAGCTATTTGTCGTACCACACATAATACGACCTAGGCTACACATTTGTAACTTATGTATTCTGACACAGTTATGCCGCATTTCCTTGTACTTTAATCTATTTTATTATTTACTTATATTAGTTAATTACTTAAAATTCCATTGGACATATGATTGTTTGCAGTACATTTGATTGTTGTTTTGCATGGCCTATTACAACTGTGTGGTACGGATTTATGAATAATAGCGTATACATATGTTCATCTATTATGCTATATTCGAGTAAAACAGTGAAAACTTTTAAAAACAGAATGACATAGGCAGAAGCATATTTGCCCTAATGATACAGATAGTTTTAATGATATACAATATGTCTTTTTGAGACACTTATATAGCTAACATGATACCTGTCAATTGTTAATATGTGTTCTATATTTTTTATAGTAGTACAGTCCGCCCCAGTAGCTGAGTGGTCAGCGTGACGGATTGCCGTCCTCTGGGCCCGGGTTCGATTCCCGGCTGGGTCGGAGATTTTCTCCGCTCGGGGACTGGGTGTTGTGTTGTGTTCATCATCATTTCATCCCCATCCGGCGTGCAGGTCGCCCAATGTGGCGCCGACTGTAATAAGACCTGCGATATGGCGGCCGGACCTGCCCCGCGAGGGGCCTCCCGGCCAATGACGCCAAACGCTCATTTCCATTTCCATAGTAGTACAGTTGTTCTGCTCATTGCACACGGACCTGAAGATGGCATCAATGTAATGCCGAAACTGGTAGCGCATAAGAAGTTCATAAAATAAATTACTACAATGCATACGGCTCTTGGTAAATTATTGCACCAAGAAATACTTGCCAGCCGTTCTCCTACAGTCCATAATGGATCAACAAAGACAAAATTCTTAAGTTTAGTTGGGAACTGATACTAAACGTGGTGGAGGAGAGGGGGGTGTACTAGCTAATATCTGATTGCCCTCAGAGGTAAAGATCTCAGAAAGCTTGGGAAAAACTGCACTAGACAGTAGCTAAGGTATTTGACAGCAATATCCTTCCTTCCACTAGTGTTAGTCCAGGAAGTTATGCTGGAGACCTTCTGTGAAATTTGGACATTCAGAGGAAGGTACTGGTGAAAGTAAAGCTGCGCGGGTGGATCGTGAGACGTTCGTGGATAGCTCAGTAGGTAAGAGCATTTTTGGAAAATGGTCTGAATCTGCCGACAAGTTCCAAAATAGTGCACCATCCGCTCCAGAGTGAAAGACACGTTCTGGAGTTTAAGGTGTCTCTTCTGACGACGTCAAGTTGACGTTATGCACGGTAAAAAATTTTAAACAACAAGTTATCCGTGTAGAGAAGTTGTATTAGTCATTCTACGATTTGCATGCTATCGTAAGAAGAGCAAGTGACTTAAACAAAGTTCTACGACACTGATCGATAGGCTGCAGCTTCAAGAGAAACTTTCCTTATAACCTGTGCGTGTTCGATTAAGGAAAGAATGTTCGTTTAAGGAAAGAAGAATTTTGCGATTAAAGAAGGAAAACTTTGAGCTATGAAGATTGATGCTCTCTCCCTGTCCACATACGCTTTAACATCTTAGATGCAGCGTAGCCTTGGGTCGTATGTATATTATTGTATAGATTGTTCCAAAACTTGTAGCTGAAACCGAGATCACGTACAGTATTACATACTGTTACAACTGGTATAATCGATATGTCTCACCAAGGACTGAACGCGAAGACAAATTGACGTGGAGCAATGCATTCATCGCTAATCTCTTTTCCAGTGCAGTGTTGGAAGCAACTGAAAAGAGCGCAGATGACTCTCGTATGTAAGAAGGATAAGAGTGAACCCGCAAATTAACAGACCAATATCCTTAACATCAATGTGCTATAGCATTCTTGGGCATATCTAAGTTCGAATTTAGTAAATTTACCTAAGAGAGAAAATTTCTATCCACAAATCAACACGGATTCACGAAGCCTCGTTCGTTCCAAACTCAGCTTGCCCTTTCCATGCACTGTACCCTGTTAGCCACGGATGAGGGTAACAGGCAAATTCCATACTCCTACATTTACGGAAAGCTTTCGACGCAGAGCCACAATTCTGAGTGTTAACAAAGATCCGAGCATGTAGAATAGAATGCCTCGATGTATTCCTCTGATCCGACCTGGGAGGGAACCCAAACATTCGAGCACTACAATCGGTAGTTTTCTGTGCGTTGTCTCCTTTGTAGACGAGATAAAATTCTCGCGGTAAGCCGAAGGGACTGTTCGGCTTTCCTGCAACGGACGTCACTCGTTCCATTTCCCATCGCTAGGTACCACCCCGCGTGACTGTGTCAAGCAGTACACCGCTAACACTGTATTCTATCTTAATAGGACTGTTTTTCCTGATCATCTGAATTCATTTACATTTTACCACATTTAGAACAAGCTGCCGTTCATCACACCAAACAGAAATACTAAGTCACCCTGTATCCTACTACAGTTACTTAAAGGCCACACTTTTCCGTCCAGAACACCGTCATGAACAAGCAGTCGCAGATTGCTGTTCACCGTATACGTTGGAGCGTTTGTGTAAAGAAGGAACAAAGTGGTTCTGTCACACGTCTCTAGGACACTCGTAATAATATCTTTATCTCCAATGAATACTCGCCGTGCAGGACAATATATTGGATTCTATTACTTACAAAGTCTTCGAGCCACTCACATATATTAGAACCTATTCTGACATGAAACTTCCTGTCAGATTAAAACTGTGTGCCGGACCAAGACTCGAACTCGGGACCTTTGCCTTTCGCGGGCAAGTGCTCTACCAACTGAGCTACCCAAACACGACTCACGCCCCGCCCTCACAGCTTTAGTTCTGCCAGTACCTCGTCTCCTACTTTCCAAACTTTACAGAAGCTCTCCTGCGAACCTTGCAGAACTAGCACTCCTGAAAGAAAGGATATTGCGGAGACATGGCCGTGAGGACGGGGCGTGAGTCGTGCTTGGGTAGCTCAGTTGGTAGAGCACTTGCCCGCGAAAGGCAAAGGTCCCGAGTTCGAGTCTCGGGCCGGCACACAGTTTTAATCTGCCAGAAAGTTTCATATCAGCGCACACTCCGCTGCAGAGTGAAAATCTCATTCTGGAAACATTCCCCAGGCTGTGGCTAAGCCATGCCTCCGCAGTATCCTTTCTTTCAGGAGTGCTAGTTCTGCAAGGTTCGCAGGAGAGCTTCTGTAAAGTTTGGAAGGTAGGAGACGAGGTACTGGCAGAAGTAAAGCTGTGAGGACGGGGCGTGAGTCGTGCTTCGGTAGCTCAATTGGTCGAGCATTTGCCCGCAAATGGCAAAGGTCCCGAGTTCGAGTCTCGGTCCGACACACAGTTGTAATCTGCCAGGAAGTTTCATATCAGCGCACACTACGCTGCAGAGTGAAAATCTCATTCTGGAAACACTGTTGATGTTGATCCACCCGTCGGATGGGGACGTTAAGCTAGGCGGCTGCCTTGGTGTTGTTCGAGAGGGCTAGGCTGTGTGTCGGTACCAGGTTCCATTGCTCCCTTCTCTCACCATCATCATCATCATCATCATCATCATCATCATAAGCATAACTCATACAACATAACACTACATTAAACACGCACCTATTACTCTCACCTACTCTCCACAATTATACATACGGCACGTCTCATATTTCCGCAAGGAAAGTGGCCGACGTGTGCGGTAGAACACGCTTTCCTATAGGTAGCTGAAATCACTCGGTTAGATATCCCAGGCAAGAATGCCGTACGACATTTACATTATTTACGTCTTTCCTGCCGACGGATCGCTGGGTCCTAATCTTCCATACCTAGCACGTAATTGTATTTCATGGGGCAGCGTCCATCGATTCTTTCAAGTTTCACTTTTTGTGTGGCGTAATTAGTGTAACGTCTACATTAACAACGCTTGAAGATCAGCTGTCGCGACCGCGTTTCAACTGATAAAGTGCTGAGAAGAAATGGTCTACGCAACCTGCATAAAATCGTCGCTGAAAGAATACTGTAAATCGCGGGCCACGTTCTAAGCATGAAAGATGGAAGAATTCCCAAATCAGCAGTTTCGTGGAAACCAACGGACATGTACAGACATAGAGGAAGACCTCGTAACAGCTGGTTCAAATGGCTCTGAGCACTATGCGACTTAACTTCTGAGGTCATCAGTCGCTTAGAACTTAGAACTAATTAAACCTAACTAACCTAAGGACATCACACACATCCATGCCCGAGGCAGGATTCGAACCTGCGACCGTAGCGGTCACGCGGTTCCAGACTGAAGCGGCTTTAACCGCACGGCCACATCGGCCGGCGTAACAGCTGGAAACGAACTTTGGCAAAGGATGGACATGAAACTGGAAGGAATCTGCAAACATAGGAGCTGATCGAGGTCGCTGGAAGAATCTTGTTCCCGATGCGATACCTAGCATTGGAGTAACTACGTCTATCTACGTAAATCTACTCCATTTGCCAGCTTACAAACAACGCATATGAACTTTGGCAAAGGATGGACATGAAACTGGGAGGAACATGGGAGCTGATCGAGGTCGCTGGAAGAATCTTGTTCCCGATGCGATACCTAGCATTGGAGTAACTACGTCTATCTACGTAAATCTACTCCATTTGCCAGCTTACAAACAACGCATATGAACTTCGTTAATGTCTAAAAAAA
Organism: Schistocerca serialis cubense; assembly: GCF_023864345.2. Lineage (NCBI taxonomy): Eukaryota > Metazoa > Arthropoda > Insecta > Orthoptera > Acrididae > Schistocerca > Schistocerca serialis. The sequence continues at coordinate 1,186,550,388 of NC_064638.1, forward strand.
CAATAATAATGAATCATTTACAGTGTAAAAATATCACGCACATTTATTTTTATGGACAATAATAACTTTACAAGTTAAAACCATGGATATAAAATTACTAATACCAATTGTATTTCGACACAGTTCCATTTTAGTTAATCACGAGAGTCACAATCCATTGAATTCCCTATCAATTGTAAATTAGGTATTGCACAAAAAATTACTCTTTGAATAAAATTACTCGGCAAATGACTTTGGTTTCTTCTCAAACACTGAAAATCTTTTACTAACAACGCAACTTCAAATTACAACGATTTGTAAGACTAGAAAATAAGAAAGAGAATCAGGCGAACGTAAATAACAATAGATTTCTCCCCCTTCCCCCTTTTATCTCTGACATTCTCAGTATCACTACTTCATTACCTGTTGAATTTACCCTAGACACATCAGAAATGTACGAATTTCTTCCGCATTCAGTGCACTTAACAAGACATTTACTTGCGTACGCCAATAAACACTGTGCAGTATCTTTTGAGAGGTGATTATAGCCTAACTGAGAGACGCAGAGCAAAACAAGCCTTTGACGCTACCGTATCACACCTTCGGGGAGCCACTGACTCTTCTTTTATGCAGGTGCTGCTGTGAGGGAGTATTATGCATAAGGCAGCTCCCTCCATACACTGAACCGCACGGTTCCTGTCCTGCGTCACCAAATAAATAATCCCTCGTCGACAGGTCCTTTTGACCGCTAGGGACGCCCCAGCTAACATCAAAAGCCACCTGCACCTCCTTTCTCTGCACTGGCACCTGGCTGACAAGCCCCAAAACTTGCCCCTGCCAGAAGAAACACGACTACTAAGACTACGTTTCCCAAGTCCCCGTTACTCACCAAGATCCTTACAGAAATAAACACTCGTACATCCGGGCATAAAATTACCATAAATTACTGGAATCAGTGATATTATATGTTACAAACCAAAAAGCACTGAAACACAGGGAAAACTCCTTTCAAGCGCTCCGTGCAAGAGACTGTACATCATCACTAAAATCACAATTAAAAAGACTGCTTTAGGAAAACAAAACCACTTTCCATATGACAAATCTTAATTACAAACAATTTGAATTTCCAAAATAATACAACAATAACATTTTTCTCCCACTGCCAATGTCCATCTTGGTTTCACTTTTGTCAGAGCCAAGAGTCCATCTTGCTGCGTGCGAACGCTCGTTTTCCGTGGCAGTCCACCTAAAATGAAAAGAAACACAATTTTAGACCTCTGACCGAACAATAATAAGGAAAATATTACACATTCTGTGTTGTACACAAGTTCATTACAAAAGGATGGAAGCATAACATTTCACTTCCAACCATCAGGAGCTTGCGTATTATAAAAATGGCCAGTATAATCCTTTCGCCATTTCGTGACAACGGTATTAAAACTGAAAACAGATCATTACTTAACTATTCGAAACCAACGCCAACATCTGAACACATTGCTCAAGTGGAAGGCAGTCTGCAGGAATGTCACAAAAGTTTAATGATCTGGTTAGCTATGCCAGGAAAAAGACTAAAGATTTAATCCTTAGCCGGCCGGAGTGGCCGTGCGGTTCTAGGCGCTACAGTCTGGAACCGGGCGACCGCTACGTCGCAGGTTCGAATCCTGCCTCGGGCATGGATTGTGTGATGTCCTTAGGTTAGTTAGGTTTAATTAGTTCTAAGTTCTAGGCGACTGATGACCTCAGAAGTTAAGTCGCATAGTGGTCAGAGCCATTTCAACCATTTTTTTTACTCCTTACAAGTGTCTGTTGTGCATGAGCTAAACCTTCCAGACCAATCTGTACGTTTTCAGTTCTGCCGATGGTTTCTGAATGAAGTAGTATCGAGAGATTCGGGCATTCAGCTTTCCATTTTTGTTTGTCTTCTGATCTCCAGGCTGGTTCAGCCTGTCGAGATACGTGACCTTCCAGAAAACGAGCCATTACGCTTCAGCAAATCCTCACCACTACATCGTACAGACGATGCATAATGTCAAGATTGATGTTTGGTGCGCATTTTCCGAGAGTTTTACTTTAGTCAGTCTGCATATTTACATTTAAAATGGTGCCCAGGTCAGGGCTTACTACATGCAAATAAATGAAGTGTTTATTTTTTTTTATTTAAGATTTTAAGACGAACGACTTACAGGCTGCACATAACGCCCCATTACCATTTCAAAATTTCACAGCTTGGAAAATATTTGAGAAAGGGCACAATGGTTTGTTATAAAACGTTTAGCACCTCTCAATTTTGTATTCTATTGCATCAGAATTTCAATATGTGGCCCATTCTTCGTTAGTAGAATATCAAGGCGACATTCGAGTTCTGCCCATGTACGGGTCAGCATGGCAGCATCAATAGTTATGATTGTTTCACTGATTCGTGCACGAAGGGAAGCAATGTCACAGATTGGTGTTGTGTACACGCGTTCTGTGGAGTGACCCACAAAAAGAAGTCTAACGGCGTGGCACTGCGAGAGCGCTGGGGCTATGCGAAGGCATCATCACGACCCAACCACCTCTCAAGAAATATGTCCTCTAGCACATCCACCACGTTCAGACACCAATGTGACCGGGTGAGGTGGTGCAGTGGTTAGCACATTGGACTCGCATTCGGGAGCACGACGGTTCATATCCGCATCCGGCCATCCTGATCTACGGTTTCCGTGATTTTCCTACATCGCTTCAAGCAAATGCTGTCAGGGTTCCTCCGAGCCATAATCCGTAGGTAGCGGTCATCAACTGCAGTAGTAGCGGTCTCAGCGAGGCATGTCATCGATAGTCCCTGTCTCTCTGTATTTCCTCCATGTCCGAACAACATCGCTTTGGTTCACACCGAGACCCCTGGACGCTTCCCTTGTTGAGAGCCCTTCCTCTGAAAGCGCACGGCCGACTTCCTTCCCCAATCTTCCCTAATAGTTCCCCCAAATCAACCAACCAATCAATCAACCAACCAACCCCAATGTGGACGAGCACCATCAGGCTGGAAGATGATAGATGGCTGCAGCTCTTCGATCTGTGGTAGCCCGAAACTGCTTGATAATATCCAGGTAGACACTACCAGTTATAGTTGTCTCTATGACGAGAAATGGGCCTATCACACTGTCTGTATCAGCCAACAGCAAACGTTAAATTTCAGGCAGTCATGCGTGTGTGTTCACGTGTGCTGTTTGGGTTTCTGGAGCGCGAAATCCAAATTTTGTAGCGATTCACAAGTCCAGAAATGTGGACAAGTGGGGGCGCACACACTGAAATTTTGGCGTAATAGGAAAGACAAAACACCTTTGAGAGCTGCTAAACGTTTTACAACAAAACAACATTCTATGTCACTAATGGTTTCCAAGTTATGATTTTTTAAAACGATAGCTGAAATTTATGGACAGCCTTTAGATCCTTTGCAGAGGAAAAAAAGACATATAGAAAAGGGAGAAATGCATAGACAAGAACTTGGAGAAACTTTGCAAGAGCTGTGCGGATGTGCTCAAGCTTTATAGAGAACTAAGGTTAGTGTTTGCATTACTTTCAATCTTAACAATGATTGTTACACAGGAAACTTTTAATAGGACAGAAGATGTATTTTGGCTATGTATATGGCCTCCCAGTATACACAGCACTCACTCGAATCTCTTGCCAAAGTTTCAGCACGCAGATGTCTACTGTAATAACCGGGATTTTTCACAGAATATAAAAACGACTCTTCCGCAAAAGCATATGTTAAGACAATAATATAATGATTCCCAACCTGGGAATGAAATTTCCTACGGGGTAAAAACAAAAGTGTTCATCTTGTTTTGGCCACGAAACTAAGTTACCAATAATAAAAGCTTTTTGATACTACCATTAACATGTGACACAATGTGGTGGAGGCTACAGCTATGGAACAAATTTACAAACATCATCTTTCGCACATAGTCCATCCACTGCACACATAGGTTATGCTTTGCACCATTCTTTATGACAGTAAAATTGAGACATAGACATCACATATGCTTCAATATCTAATGAAAACAGCTCCTCCGAGTTGTAGGTAATTCCCACAATGGACCAAAAATTGCTTCATCATTCACTTCGCAACAAATAAAAGAAGTAATTGACAGCACAACAAGACTCACTATGTAATGGCTAGTAAATTGATGTAGGGCCTATACTATACTATAGTATTATGATCATTGTTGTTGTTGTTGTTGTTATTAGAGTTGTTAGTGGCAGTGACCATACGCAAGACACTGGCAGCCTGAAATCTTCTTCTGCCGGTTCAGAAACAAGAAGTCCAGCAATCAAAGTGTTTAATGCTTTGTAACGAGTGTCTACCCTAAATTTGGATAGTTAGCGTTCTTTTCTGAGAAGTAGTTGTAGGTAACACTCGCAATGCACTGAGAGTTTTCTCATCATTCTATATAAAACAAAAATGTAGTTAGAAATAAGCATCACTATTTGTTTCATTGGCTGATTAGAACGCGGTTTAATAAAACAACTACTACAACTAAATATCATTTATTTTTCGACATTAAAAATATATGTTCAAAGAAAATTAATTTTCATTATAAAGTTTATTTAGGTGCTAATGTTGAAGATGGTGGGTGGTACTAGCTAACGTATGACTGCGCTTGGTGTTAATGGTCTCTCACGGAAACGATCACCAACTCGAATTCATATCTTAATAAGGAAAAAAGTACGGTACAAAGGTATCAGCCCGAGTAATCGAACTCACTAGAAAGTCTGGGCCGTAGCTCTGACAGTACGCAGTTATGACCTTCGGCAAGTACAGCTTTTAAACTTACGCGTGCACCGTTTGTCACTCAATCCGCCCTGCTGCGGTCGCTTAACGCCCGAACGCGAATTGCTGCACATTGGAGTGAATAAGAGGTTTGAGAAATAGTGTTTTGACGTTGGTGTAACATGCATTGTTCATTGTGTCAAACTGGGCGTTTTCTAAACTGTAACTGATCCCAGAGGTTTATTTTCTTTGAACGGAAATGCAGTGTGTATGAACGAAACGAATTATAGTGTCATTAAAGAAGTAGCGTAGCGATATTCAACTATTAACATTGCTGTTGTGCGTTATCGTTTTTGAATATGAAGGCACTGTTAAAATGAAGCACATTTGCAGGAGATGCGCTATTCTTCAATGTGATTGACATGGTTAAATTGTAAAACGAAAATCATTAACTTCATTTCATAATAATTCTTCCGATGCCCACATTTATTCATTTTGACTTTGAGGGATCTTTAGAGCGTCAATAAGGGAATACTGTTAAAGTAATATTGAATGTATGTGTGGGTCAGATTGACTCATTAAGTATTCTTTTTTTGCGTAAAGTACCGTGTTCTCGAACAATATTTCAAAACACCTTGGGCAGATGTGTCTAACTTCCCCCTCCAGTTCCCTCACCTTCAACATACAGCGGATACGAGAGCTCTGTACAGTTCTTCGTGCTATGGCATTTGCCGGCGGAGCGGGTCGGAGCGAGTGACAAACAGTGTGCGCGATACTTTCAGAACATTATAACTGCGTACTTTTAGAACAAAGTCCTAAACCATCGATTGGCAGCACTGATATCTCACATGTGTGCTGTTTTCTACTTAAAATATGAGATGGTGTTTCGCTGTCAAAAAGGCTGGCAAACACCGCTCTAGCCTATCGTGTAACTGAGGAAGAATAGTTGTGAATATTAACAATATCATACGGCGCAACTTTTTCTCATGTAGGTTGCTGAAACCGCTAATCTGAGATCCTGATAAGTAATCTCTGTTCAGGGGGAACGTATTACATCTGTTAAGTAGGCTGTTTGGGTTTCTATGTTGGTAACGCCACGTAGCGCTCTGTATGAAAATCACTGACCGTGCTGTGTGCAGTCTGAGGCTGGTCGGCATTGTTGCAATATTCGCTATTGTAGTGTTGGGCAGGGATCTGAACAGCGCGTAGCGTTGCGCAGTAGGAGGTGAGCCGCCAGCAATGGTGGATGTGGGGAGAGAGATGGCGGAGATCTGAGAGCGGATGATCTGCACATGTGTCCATCAGAGACAGTAAATTTGTAAGACTGGATGTCATGAACTGATTATATATTATGACTTTTGAACACTATTAAGTTGTTTGTTCTCTATCAAAATCTTTAATTTGCTAACTATGCCTATCAGTAGTTAGTGCCTTCAGTAGTTAGAATCATTTATTCAGCTGCAGTATTGGCGCACGCTGTATTGCAGTAGTTCGAGTAAGGAAGATTTTTGTGAGGTAAGTGATTCATGAAAGGTATAGGTTATTGTTCGTCAGGGCCATTCTTTTGTAGGGATTTTTGAAAGTCAGATTGCGTTGCGCTAAAAATATTGTGTGTCAGTTTAAGCACAGTCATTTATAATTTTTCTAAGGGGACGTTCCACATCCACTGCGTTGACATACACCGAGATGAAAAAGTCGTGGGGTACCACCTAATATCGTGTATGGTATGCCTCCTTTTGTCAGGCATAGTAGCAACTCAACGTAGCACAAATTCAACAAGTTGCTGGAAGCTCACCTGCAGGAATATTGAGCCATGTAGCCTCTATAGCAGCCCATAATTACGAAAGAGTTTCCAGTGAAGGATTTTTGCACGAACTGACCTCCCCATTATGTCCCATAAATGTTCGATGCGATTCATGTCGGGCCATCTGGCAGCCCAAACCATTCTCTCGAACGTTCCAGTATGTTCTGGCGTGGTGCACAGCCATCCATAAAAATTCCACTGTTGTCTGGGAACACGAAATCCATGAACGGCTGCAAATGGTCGCCAAGTAGCCAAACATAACCATTTCCAGTCAATGATCGATTCTGTTGGACAAGAGGACCCAGTCCATTCGATCTAAACAAAATCCAGACCATTATGGAGCCAACACCAGATTGCACAGTGCCTTGTTGACAACTTGGGTCCATGGCTTTCTATGGTATGCGCCACACTGGAACTCTACCATCAACTCTTACCAGCAGAAACTGAGATTCACCCGACCAGGCCACAATTGTCCTGTCGTCTAGGGTCCAACCGATATGTTTAAAAGCCCAAGGGAGTCGCTGCAGGCGATATCGTGCTGTTAGCAAAGGCACTTGCGTCGCCCGTCAACGCCACATTTCGCCGCACTGTCCTAACAGATATGTTCGTCGTATGTCACACATAGATTTCTGCGGTTACTTCACGTAGTGTTGCTTGTCTCTTAGCACAGACAACTCTACACATACGCTGCTGCTCTTGGGCGTTAAGTGAAGGCTGTCGGCCACTGCGTTGTCCGTGCTATTCTCGGCACGCTCTTGACCCTGTGGATCTCAGAATACTGAATTCCCAAACAGTTTCCGAAATGGAATGACTCATGCTTCTAGCTCCAGCTACCATTCTGCGTTGAAAGTCAGTTAACCACTGTCGTGCAGCCATAATCACGTCGGAAACCTTTTCAAGTGAATCACCTGAGTACAAATTACAACTCCGCTAATCCGTTGCTCTTTTATGTCTTGTGTAGCGACACTAACGCCATATTATGTGCATATCGCTATCCCATGACTTTCGTCACCTGAGTATGGTTCACCAGGCAACATAATACACTGAAGCGTCAACGAAACTGATATAGGCATGTGTATTCAAATTCAGAGATATGTAAACAGGCAGAACGTGGCGCTGCGGTCGGCAACGGATATACTCGTATAAGGCAACAAGTGTCTGGCGCAGCTGCTACATCGGTTACTGCGGCTACAATGGCAGGTTATCAAGATTTAAGTGGGATTGGACATGGTGTTATAGGTTGTGCACGAGCGACGAAACACACAGCATCTAATAGGTAGCGGTGAAATCGGGTTTTCCCATACGACCATTTCAGGAATGTACCGTGAATATCAGGAATCCGGTAAAACGTCAAATCTCCTACACTGCGGCCGGAAAAAAAGTTCTGGAAGAACGGGGCCAACGACGACTGAAGAGAATCGTTCAACGTGACAGAAGTGCAGCCTTTCCGCATATTGCTGCAGATTTCAATGCTGGACCATCATCAAGTGTCAGCGTGCGAACCATTCAACGATATGGGCCTTCAGAGCCATAGGCCCTCTCGTGTACCCTTGGTGACTGCATGACACAAAGCTTTAAGCCTCGCCTTGGCCCGTCGACGCCGACGTTGGGCTTTTGATGACTGGAAACATGTTTCCTGGTCGGACGAATCTTGTTTCAAATTGTATCGAGCAGATGGACGTGTACAGGTATAGAGACAACCTCACGAATCCGTGGACCTTACATGTCGCCTGAGGACTGTTCAAGCTGGTGAAGGCTCTGTAATGGTGTAGGGCGTGTGCAGCTGGAGTAATATGGGGCCCCTGATGCGTTTAGATACAACTCTGACATGTCACACGTACGTAAGCGTCCTGTCCGATCACTTGCATCCATTCATGTCCACTGAGCACTCCGACGGACTTGGGCAATTCCAGCAGGACAATTCGACACCCCTTATGTCCAGAATTGCTACAGAGTGGCTCCGGAACGCTCTTCTGGGTTTAAACACTTCCGCTGGCCACCAATCTCCCCAGACGTGGCCGCGCGGTCTGGGGCGAATTGTCACGGCCCGCGCGGCTGCCCCGTCGGAGGTTCGAGTCCTCCCTCGGGAATGCGTGTGTCTGTTGTCCTTAGTGTAAGTTAGATTAAGTAGTGCGTAAGCTTAGGGACCGATGACCTCAGCAGTTTTATCCCATAAGACCTTCCAAATTTTTCCCCAGACATGGACATTATTGACCATATCTGGGATGCCTTGCAACGTTCTGTTCAGAGGAGATCTCCACCCCCTTGTACTCTTTCTGGTTCATGGACAGCCCTGCAGGATTCATGGTGTCAGTTCCCTCCAGCACTACTTCAGACATTAGTCGAGTCTGTACCACGTCGTGTTGCGGCACTTCTGCGCACTCGCGGGGGCCCTACACGATATTAGGCAAGTATATCAGTTTCATTGTCTCTTCAGTGTACCAGTTAGCAGTGACTGTTACTTGTTACTAATTGTCTTGTGGCAGTTACGGTGATAAATAACAGAATGAACATTATAACGTTGGTGCAGTGCAGAGGGATACGGTTTTGAGTTTGTAAACTGTTATTTAAAACTGTGACAAATCACAACTAAAAATATCAGTTACCGAAAAGTACGATTAACCCATTAGCGCCATGCGTTGCCATATGGCAACGTTTGTAACACTTTTTTAAAATCGTTGATTCCACGACATCAACGAAGCAAGAGTGTTGGCAGCAATGGATTCCATTCCGCAAGACTGTAAAGATCACTACAATGCAACTGTTTTAACGATACATTTAAATTCTGTGGCGTAAGCAGTGTTGGAAGTCGTTGTTTGCTGAATAACGAAGAAAAATGGAGTATAAGTTCGAGTAAGTATGTTTTAAACAGTAACTTACGATATATAATTTGGTTTTTTAGTATGGTTGAGCTTTAAATACTCAAATATACATTCTTTGGAGGTTACTGCTTGCTGTGAAATGAATTACGTTCATTTAGGCCGTTTGAACGTCGGTGTTGCCATATGGCAACGCTAGGCGCTTGTCCTCAGTAAAAGGACGAATTTTCTCTTTTTTGTTTTAGAAGAGGTTTCTCGCTTGCTGAGGCGCTGGAGATTCTTTATAATGACGATATTGAAGGTGATGTCTTTGTTGAGCCCCCAGATCCGAATAGAGAAGAATGATGGATTCTTGTATGTGCGGTGGCTGGACAACTCAGTTGTCACAATGATCTCTTCTTCATGTGGTGCACAAGAAGTTGGCCAAGCCAAGAGAATCTCGCAACTAAAAAAGCGAAATATAATGATTCCCAGACCAAAACTGGTAGCCAAATATAATAGATATATGGGAGGTACTGATCAGATGGACCAGAATCTAGCATGCCATCGCATTGCAATAAGAAGCAAGAAATCGTACTGGTGTCTCTTTACATGGATATTAGATGTCGCCATACAAAACAGTTGGATTTTGTATAATATAGCAAGAAACCAAACTATTTCTCAGCTTGATTTCAAGAGAGAAGTAGCAACAGTGTACTTGCAAAGACACCAAGCTTTACCAAAAGGAGCCGGGAGACCATTTGCATCAAGAGCATGTCCCGACAGCCGCATATCAGATTCAATTAGGTTTGATAAGACTGACCACCTCGTCTAGCACACATAAGGAAAGAAGAAGAAAAGGTGTGCACACAAGGACTGTAAATCTATTGTGAGAACAATGCGTTCAAAGTGTAATGTGGGATTGTGTATTGACTGTTTTATTCCATTTCATGTAAAATAATGCCGAGTTCAAGGCTTGATTTTTGATTATTAATTGTACTGTGTTATAAAATATCAATTGTATGATGAAGACTGAATAATAAATTTGAACAAAACTTGTATATGTAATAAGACATTTCAATAACCTACTTATTTTAGTTGAAGTTGTAATCCATATAAATTTAGGTAGTGAAAGCGCCTAGCGTTGCTATATGGCAACATCAAATATCTCGCTAATAGCGGTAATGACTTTGGTCGAAACAACTCTGGTGTGTAATTTATGCCTTTTACAGACATAATAACGCAAATATTTTTAAAAAAAATCACGAAAAAATTAATTCCGACGCTAATGGGTTAATGGAAATCGCCGTTATCGGAGTGTCACACTTTAGGGCATTCCCAGTCGCACTGGGCGCCGCCGTCTCCCGAGGCAGCACCCACATCCCGCGGCGCCCGGCCCACACCCACAGGCTGGCCCGAGATGCCGGCCTGCGATGGCGGCGCGGCCTTTGTGTGGCGGGGCCTTTGTCCCGCGCACGCAGCCGCCGTTTCTGATCCGTCTGCCCGCTATTGAGACCCTTACTGCAGCTCGCCGCCGCGCTACGTGAGCCTCCCAGGTGTTATAAGTGCGGCTGCTGACTGCCACAGTGTTCATGCTTATTCGTATAGGCATAAACACTGTCGCATTGATAAACGTAAAACAGTTAAGAAAGTCAATAGTAAATAGTGCAGCGCATGAAATAACGCAAAATGCCAAAAACCTGCCAAGTGCAGATATGAAATAAACACCAACCACTGCTAGCAAGAAGGGAGAGAGAGCAGATTATGAACAGAAGCACCTTAAGTAGCTTGCAGACCAACTTTATAAAGAAAGCGCTGTTTTTAACGTAAAACAATAAAAAACGTATTACGTGTGTATTCAATTTACAGAATACCACAGAAAATGCTTGGTAAATAAAAGCGAAACGCCTCCGGTGTACTTCTTTTTAATTAGACTGCAGTCAGCTCAAGACAGATAACCTATAATAACAGATAACAGCTGCTGTGGAAGATGGCCACACAAACAAACGTACTCTGTAAAAGAATAATAATTTGGCAGCTACATACCAAGTCCTCAATTATTGCTCACTTGAGTATGGAAGACACCCAAAGTCATGTTCCCCTAATTCTTTTTGAGCAGCGTAGTGAGAAACTTCTCTCAGGCGCCACAAAAATACGCTATAGACGGTGTGCCCGTACGTGTTTATATACCTTAGTGCTGTGAGCAGCTTTTGTCAGCCAAGGAAAGAACAGAATGGGAAGTCAGGTCAGTTCTTTATGACGCTGCATTAACGCACAAAACAGTTTCTCGCCTCTTACTTACCCTGTTGATTTGAAACGCAACTTGTAATGAGTTGCCATGCTGGCCCATAAGATGATGCTATACTGAGTGCGAGCTCTCGGCAGCTCATTCGGCAACAAACAAGCTGCCATCAACCGACTCGCGACGGATAGAAAGCCACGGGACGACTTCAAAAAGTACTCAAGTTACACATTAATACGACAGGCCAAGTAACTTCTATTGAATGCTGTACTACACTTTCAAAGTGACACACACAGATGACAATGTTTTTCAACAGTCACCAAGTCTCTGTAACTAACGGTCGAAACGTTTTATCAATCGTTTATTTCCTTAGCGATAGAATTCCCCTCCGTGGTCATCGAGAACCGATGTGTGAACCTCTTCACCACTGGAAAATGGCTTTCCCGCAAATGTTCTTTCAGCTTGCCGAAAAGATGGAAATCTCAAGGCAAATGGTCTGTACTGTATGGCGGATCAGCATCGCTCACAACTATTGGCACCATTTCAGCACGGCTATGCGCGACATACCATCTGATCCACATACCCGCAGAATCTGACAGTGAATCTGTGTGCAATTGAGATGTTTTGCCCACAACAATCATAGTGTACCGCGTACTTCAACTCTGGAGTATGTTTCCAGCTGACACGCCATTTCAGTGGTACACAGCGATGCACCTGTTATCTGTACGGCAGCAGAACTGTGTCTGCTTGAAACCAGGAACATTTACTCTACTCTGACAATGCGCCATTCTTATTGCGCAATGATCTCAGCGCATGTGTAACTTCGTTTATAAACTCCGTACATAATTCTACACTCACCGCTCTCGGATCCACGTCAAGAAATGACAAGCTAATACTTTCTTTACACGGGGTAACGAAACAAGAAAGCCTCTACGCAAGTGGATGCCGAATACTGAACTATAAATCTGAGAAACTAGAGGTATCAGCGTGTAAAATCATGAGGCAAATGACAGAAAGAGCAAAAAAACAAAAAAAGACATTTTTTGGGCATTTGTACAGGGCGAGTGACACTAGGCTGGCAAAATAGATCTTCAAGCATCTCTGAGAACATAAATGAAAAACAAGCAGGATCCAAGAAGTTACAAGGAGACTCAGAAACACACTAAATAAAAGCTGAAGCATTAGAAAGACATATTTTCAGAAGGAAATTGTTACATCCAGCATTCCTAAACAGAAGCAGTAGAAGAACATGTGTGAAGTGGTCTGAAGAAAGACGATAGGGGACAAGGTGAAGAGATTAAAGAGGAGCAAATGACAAGGGACAAAAACTATCACACACTCCCTAGCTCACAAAAACGGAAGGGCATAAATGGACCCACTGATTTAGCGAAGATATGCTGAAACGTTGTATGGGCAAATTAATAATATGACCTCAGTCGCATAACCTGCCTGTCATGACGTCTACATTTGGCTATAACTTACACGTTGTGTAGACTCTTATGAGACTAGAGATGCATCATCTGAATTTCGGAAAAATACCATCTACACAATTCTGAAGGTAGCAAGGGCAGATCAGTGAGACAACTAGCGCACAAATAGCTTAACAGCTCATGCACCCAAGCGTCTGACAAGAGTAATATACAGAAGACTGGGAAAGAAACTTGAGGATCTGTTAGATGAATATCGGTTTAGCTCAAGGAATGGTAAAGTCACGATACAGACGCAGTCTCACGTTACGCTTGATAATGGAAGTAAGACTGGTAAGACTGAAGAAAAATCATAGAGTTTGCCGACCTAGAAAAAGCGTTCGACAGTGTAAAATGATGCAGCTAGATGGTAGAATTTCTGAGAAAAATAGGAGTCAACTACAGGGAAAGAGGGTAATATACAAAATATACAAGGACCAAGAGGGAACAACAACAATGGAAGAACAAGAACGAAATGCTCGGATTCAAATGGTTCAAATGGCTCTGAGCACTATGGGACTTAACATCTGAGGTCATCAGTCCCCTAGAACTTAGAACTACTTAAACCTAACTAACCTAAGGACGACACACACATCCATGCCCGAGGCAGGATTCGAACCTGCGACCGTAACAGTCGCGCGGTTCCGGACTGAAGCGCCTAGAACCGCTCGGCCACCGCGGCCGGCAAATGCTCGGATTAAAAAGGGTGTAACACAGCGATGGAGTCTTTCGCCCCTACAGTTCACTCTGTACTTTGAAGAAGCACTGACGAAAATAAGTTAAAGATCCTAAAGTGGGCTGAAAATTCATGGTGAAAGGGCATCAACTATAAGATTGGCTGATAACACTGAGATCCTTATTGAAAGTTAACAATTACAGGATCTGTTGAATAGAACAAACAGTTTAACGAGTAAAAAATACGGACTGAGAGTATACAGAAGAAAGAAGAAGGTAATGAGGATTAGCAGAAAAGAGATTAGCGTTAAATTTAAGATAAAAATTGAGGATCACGCAGTATATGACGTCCAGGAATTCTGCTATCTTGGGAGCGAAATAACGTCTGGATCTACTTCTGTACCCTGCAAGCCACTTAACGGTTTGTGGAGAAGGGTACTTCTTTATCTTCATGGTATCTTCGTGAGATATATATTTGTTGATTCTTCCAGGAATGTACGGTCTGGGAACTTTACAGTAAGCCACAGCGTGCTGCAAATTGCGTCTCTTGCAGCGTCTGACAGTGGATTTGAGCGAACAGCTCTGCGACGTTTTCGTGCTTGACGTTTCCGCAGTTACTAAATGAACTGGTCACGAAACGCCCTGCTCTTCGTGGGATCCTCTCTAGTTCCTCTGACAATCCTATCCGGTACCGAACCCAGACTGACGAGCATTATTCAAGTATCGGTCGAACTAGTGTTTTTTGAGCTACTTCCTTCGTTGATGGATTACGTTTTCCGAGGACTCTTCCTCGGATTCCTGAAACAGATTCCTGAAAACATCACCTGAAATAGCCCATTTCTCTAAGCAACCAAATGGTATGGTACAGAAAGCCACTGTCTCTTCCTCAAATTTCGAAGTCAAAATAATTATTTCTTGGTTAGGATCCTCATTCTTTAGTTTGTTCCAATTAGTTGAGAAAGAATCGTCTTATCAGATCGCCGATTCTACCGCGTGGCGCTGCTTAAATAGTTCCAGCCCCATACTACTTGAGAAGTCTGATATTTTCTCGAATAATGGCGCTGGATCTATAAGGTGCTTGCATCGTCGATACAGGATACTCAATATGCAATACCATCTGTGAGATGACCTTTTCATTAGAAATTTGTTGACATAAATACAACTAACTGAGGATGCACTTACGTGTTGCGCTAACAGATGGCGTACTTCAGTACTTGAGCCAAGCTCGTAACAGTATTTTGCAAAATCGAGTCTTGTCGGAGAAGAAAGTCCATAACGGTAACGGTCCCGATGTGGGACGGGTGCAACCCTAAACTAGTGGGATGCGAAAATCGCCTAAAACCACATACAGGCTGGCCGACACACCGACTCTCCGTGTTAATCCACCGGGCGGAATTCGATACGAGGCCGGCGCACTTCTCCCACCCCGAAGCGGCGCTTAAACACGCACAGCTATCCGGGGGCGTAGTGAACAGGTAACGATAGTCGAGTTTATTAATGACTAAAGCAGAATTCAAATTGGCATTCTTGCCAAAGGTCATGTGGTAACTTCTGTACACACCTGAGAACTGAAAGAATATGTATGTAGAACATACACATTTACATGCTCGAGAAAATATGTACTTGCATTACATCAAACACTATGTAGAACGCGGTAAATAGTGGCTTTTTGCTTTAGCCTATATATTTTATTTTCTTGCTGAATGGCAAGTAACATCGAAAATTATACTCCTCATCAAATAATTCTGACTTTTTCACTACGAAATAATTTTCATCGGATAAAACAGGTTAATCTATGAACATTCTTACTTATGCATAATGTGAGCTTTTTCTCTGTAAAACAAATACGTTTTCGAGGGTTGACTAACACTTAGGCGGTTTTGTGTTATTGATTTTTATTTGTATGAACTAGTTTTCGGCTTATTAAGCCATATTCAGATAACTACTGGCTATTGTTTACACGTAGCTTGCGTTCTTACGAACCAAACATTCTGGACTAAGATACAACACACTTACATACAATCTTTAGTTGTGGTACTGTCTCTAGAATTGTCAAATTGGTCTTTTGACTTTTTGTTCTGTAAAACTGTTCTTTAACATAAAAAAAAATCACGCGTCATGGTACTGACAAACCATAAAATTTGCTTTTTTAATACGAAATGATATGTCATGATCGTCATGGAGGTTGTACGTGGTCTGGAACGAGTGTACGATACTCTTTGCCCGTCATGATGCATTGCACGAACTCCAATGGACTTGTGGATGCCCACGTGGATGTTTCCCAGAGCATAATGGAGCCGCCAGCGTTTCTCCGTCCCGCCGCACAAGTGTTAAGGAACTGTTCCGCTGGAAGGCGACGGATTCGCGCCCTTCCGTCGGCACGATGAAGAAGGTATCGAGATTCATCGGACCATGCAACGCTCTGCCACTGCGCCCACTTCCAGTGCCGATGGTTACGTGCCCATTTCAGTCGTGGCTGCCGATGTCGTGGTATTAGCTTTGGCACTTGCATGTATCGTTGGCTGCAGAGGCCCAACTTGAGGAGTGTTCGATGTACTGTGTGTTAAGACACACTTGTACTCTGCCTAGCATTAATGTCTTGTGGTAGTTCCGCCACAGTTTGCCCCCTGTCCTGTTTCACGAGTCTGCCCATAGTACGACGTCCGACATGTGGAATGGGGGCGGCTGCCCAATGCCGTGACGTCTGGATGTGGTTTCACCTTGGTTCTGCCACGTGGTGAAGACACGAGCCACAGCTCTCAGCGAACACCCAACAATTCGTGCAATTTCCGAAATGCTCGTGCCGAGCCTCCGGGCCATCATAATCTGTCCTCGGCAAAACTCAGATAGATCGCGCGCCTTCCCCATTCTTCACACGGACAGCACGTGTCTGACTAGCAGTCATTCCTCGCGAGGTGATGCTGCTATCGCTTGGACAGGTTTATGTCGATAGTGGGCCGGTGGTCATAATGTTACGGCTGATCAGGGATATAAATAAAAAAAATATTAATCAGACGCGCATCGAATACAATTAAACTTTATTCGAATTTGCCTGATTTTTATGGTTTCGTACCTCAAACGGTAAAAATAGAACCGTTATACGATCACTTTGTCACAGTATGTCTGTCTGCCGCCGGCCGCTGTGGCCGAGCGGTTCTAGGCGCTTCAGTCCGGAACCGCGCTGCTGCTACGGTCGCAGGTTCGAATCCTGCCTCGGGCATGGATGTGTGTGATGTCCTTAGGTTAGTCAGGTTTAAGTAGCTCTAAGTCTAGGGGACTGATGACCTCAGATGTTAAGTCCCATAGTGTTCGGAGCCAGTTTTTTTTTTTTTTTTTTTTTTTTTTTGGAATCTGGTGAGTCGTTTTGGTTTCGTAACGAAACAAGGCCCCGGGAGTAGACAACATTTCATTAGAACTACTGACAGCCTTGAGAGAGCCAGTCCTGACAAAACCCTACCATCTGGTGAGCAAGATGTATGAGACAGGCGAAATACCCTCAGACTTCAAGAAGAATATAATAATACCAATCCCAAAGAAAGCAGATGTTGACAGATGTGAAAATTACCTATCAGTTTAATAAGTCACGGCTGCAAAATACTAACGCGAATTCTTTCCAGACGAATGGAAAAACTGGTAGAAGCCGACCTCGGGGAAGATCAGTTTGGATTCCGTAAAAATATTGGAACACGTGAGGCAATACTGACCCTACGACGTATCTTAGAAGATAGATTACGGAAAGGCAAACCTACGTTTCTGGCATAGAGAAAGCTTTTGACAATGTTGACTGGAATACTCTCTTTCAAATTCTGAAGGTGGCAGGGGTAAAATACAGGGATCGAAAGGCTATTTACAATTTGTACAGAAACCAGAAGGCCACACCAGCCGGCCCGGATTCCCAACTAAAATGTTATTCCTACGTGTACTCGGAAGCAGCGTCAAATCACAACTTATTGTTAACATCTACTTCCTAAAACATTCCAGACGTTGCGCTCTGGTGAAAACTCCCAAAGTGGGAGTGCCGCCACACGATCGTCGCAAGAAATGACCCCTGGCGCCAAATGCCGGCCCAATTTGGTGGAAACTGAAAATGTCAATTCCTGTTACTCAGCCTCTCACCAGTTCACTGCACAAAAAGTCCCATAGTGCTTAGAGTTATTTGACCATGTCTGTCTGCCCGACTGTTTATCACCTTTCCTCAGGGACGTGTAAAGGTAACGTCATGTTCACGCGGATGGTCTGCTGTGATACGTTTTTGAACAGCTCTAGGAGAGGAACTGGATAACCGCGTAAAATTGTAGGGTTCCGTGTAAAAATAGGTACAGCTGTTCAAATCTTTGTTACAAAAAAAGTTACAAAAAAAGGCAGTCATGCTGGTTAATTCCCTTTGGTACCTAAAAACATTCGTTTGATATCTTTTTTTAAATCTTGCTTCGACGTCTTGAAGCTTTTAAGAACAAATTTTTACAGTAAAATAGTGCAGAACGTGTGCAGGCCTATGTGAGAAACAAAGCTATACGGGATATAACACATGTGAAACAGTCGCGGCAGAGTAAATAACTGAGTTGTCACTGCGAAACCGCACAAAAGGACCGGCCGCACGCAGCGTTCGTTCGTGGAAGTGAACCAGCGGGGCACCGCCGCGCGCGTGCTGTCCGCTGGACAGGTAGGGCTCTGGATCAGACGGCACACCGCCCGGGGTGGGGTGGGGGTGCCCTACCTGTACCTGCAGACTGTGGACGACAAATCCGCCCGGCGCTTGTCTTCCCACGGCCGGAGGTCCCTCCTCGCATACACCTGACAGCGGAAACTCCGCCGTAAACGGCACCCCATAGCGCAGGCGTGCTGCGCCCCAACGTCGGTGTGGTCCGCCTGGCGGACATAGCGGTTTTCTCCTTCCTTCGTTTCACGCGACTTCGGAGTACTTTAAACTCAGTTTTAACGTTCTGTCCCTTTCATTAGCCCAGTATTGTTTCACTTTTTTTCTGATCTAGCTTTCCTTTCATTTTCATAGATTTCGATTATTCGGCCAGCTCATACAAATACCGGGGTGTAACACACCGTAGCGATATGAAATGGAATGATCATATAGCCTCAGTCGTGGGTAAAACAGGTGGTAAACTTTGGTTTATTGGTAGAATACCAGGGAAGTGTACTCCGTCTACAAAGGATATTGATTATTCATCACCCGTGCGACCCATCCTAGAACATTGCTCAAGTGAGTCGGGTCCATACCAAATAGGACTAACAGGGGATATTGAACGTATACAGAGATGGGCAGCCCAATGGTCACAGATTTGTTTAATCCATGGGGGAATGTAACAGATATACTGAAGGAGCTGAACTGGAAGACTCTTGAAGACAGACGTAAACTATCCCGAGAAAGTCTATTAACAAACTTTCAAGAACCAGCTTTACATTGTGATTCTAGGTATACACTACAATCCCCTACGTATCGCTCACATAGGGACTATGGGGATAAGATTAGAATAATTACTTCGCGTACAGAGGCATTCAAACAATCATTCTTCCCGCGCTCCATACCTGAATGGAACGAGAACAAACCCTAACAACTGGTACAATGGGAGGTACCGTTTGCCATGCACCTCACGGTGGTTTGCAGAGTATAGATGAAGATGTAGAAACATCCCCTCTTGAGGCCTGCGAACGACGCCTTAGAATTCAGAGCGTCCGATGCAGTTAATGTACTTCTAGAGTGCGATATCGCTACGTATGCATACAGTGGGCTTGAAAACATCTACTTCTACATCCTTGCTTTCGAAACCTGCGCGATGTGCTGTGAGGCAAAGGGTACGTTCCTCTGCACCATTTACTAGGGCTACTCCGCGTTCCATTCGCCTACCGACTGCGGGCAGAATGATTGTTTTAATGCCTCTGTGCGAGCTGTAATTTAATCTGATTCAAATGGCTCTGAGCACTATGGGACTTAACTTCTGAGGTCATCAGTCCCCTAGAACTTAGAACTACTTAAACCTAACTAACCTAAGGACATCACACAATCCATGCCCGAGGCAGGATTCGAACCTGCGACCGTAGCGGTCGCGCGGTTCCAGACTGACGCGCCTAGAATCGCTCGGCCCCAACGGCCGGCTGTAATTTAATCTGTTCTTTTCCTCGCGGTCCCTATGCGACTGATATGTAGGGGGTTGTAGTATATTCCTAGATTCCGCCCTTAAAGCTCGTTCTTGGAAGTGTATAAGTGCGCTTTCGCGGGTTAGTTGCCGCCTATCTTCAAGCATCCGTCAGTTCAGATTTCTCAGAATTTCTGAGGCTCCGCCGCAGGTCAAGCAATTGTGTCATTGTTCGTGCTGCTATTCTTTCCATACGCCCAATACCCCCTGTTAGTTCTATTTGATATGAGCCACACGCACTTCGACAAAATTCTAGGATGGGATTCTCGGCTATTTTTGCAGACTGACTGCATTCTACCAATATCCCAACAATGTGCAGACCATTTTCTTTGCATACGACTGAGCCTGAGTGATGGTTCCACTTGAAATCTCTACAAATGGCTACACCCGGATACTTGTATGAGCTTACTGAATCCAACTGGTACTCATTGACACTGAAGTCATAAGATACTGTGTTTCTGTGTTTTGTGAAGTGGACAGTTTTTATATTTCTGAACATTTCAAGCAAGCTGCCAATTTTCGAAATGTTAAAAAGATCCGCCTGATTATTATTCACCTTTCCTTAGAGAGTAACTCATTAAAGAGAACTGCGTCATCTGCAAAAAGTCTGAAGGTAGCAGTAATATTATCTGATATACAACATTAACAGCAAGAGTCCGACAAACATTTCCTTCGGGCACAGGTGAAGTTAACTTTTACATCTGTCGATGGCTCTCCATCTAAGATAACATATTGCGTCCTCTCCATCGAGAAAAACTCAATCCACTATATGGGAATATGTTCTAAGATTCTAAAACGAATGGATGTCACGGTTATTGGACGGCAGCTTCTATGTTTCGATGTTCCCTTTTTTCTAAAATTTTCAACCTTCCGTCACGTGCTAGAGCATGCAGACAAAAACACTTGTTGGGAGCAACAGGGCTCACGTTTCCGTCTCCACCGCCACACGCTAGAATTTTATTAATTGCTCAGAAAAAGTCAATATGCGACACCTACTCGTGGGATACTGCCCATTTCTCGTTTTGGACTCGGCGTAAACGAGGAGGCAGGGCAGCGCCTGTAATAACGTGGAAGGTGAGAAGTGGAAAATACACACACAGCCGGGCGCGTGCGTACCGCACAGGAACTTCTGCAGAAAACTCGAAGCTTAAACCGTGTGATGACGTGGCACTTCCTAAACAAGACACTCAGCAAACTCGGCACAGCTAACCAGCAGCCCCTCCCATTAGCAAGGAGGTCGTGGCGCCATGTAAATGCAACGGACGCCGCCAATGGTACACAACCACCCACGCATTACCGAGAAAATCAAGAGTCTAAGGAAATATTAGCAGAACGTAAGAGCGCGCGCGCACGCACGCACGCACGCACGCACGCACACACACACACACACAGCACACACAGCACTATTAACTAAAAATTTTCAAATCCAGTGAGGCCAGCCGGATTTCAGTTTTCATTGGTGACCCTAAACCGAATACAGTGAATGCTGGAGCAGTTCGCTTAGGGACGAAATTGTCAACTTTCACCCTCACCTAACCGAGCTTGTGCACGATTCTAATGACCTCGTTATCGATGGGCCGTTAAATCCCAATCTTCCACGCGTCTTGCCCGCGAGAAGCAACAGTACTGTACTACACTGCTGGAGATTAAAACTGCCATACTACGTACACAGCATGCAAAAAGCGTCAAATCAGAATGAAGAGTACAACATGAATATAGGCAGATGTTTACCATTTCAGAAATAGATAGGAATAATGCCATCTACGTTCTGTGTACACAATCTGATCGAAAGTAGACCCTATGCAACCAGGATTTCACCATTAGATATAACAAGAGGCTGAAATGCAAATATAAATTGTCGGTAGAAGAAGAAGTAACGGCAGACTGGGTCGGGCACGAGAGCTCAGTGACTTTGAACGTGGACTAGTTATTGGATGGCACCTGAGTAACAGATCCATAAGCGACATTTCAACGCTTCTAAAGCTGCACAGGTCGAATGATGGTGATGTGACTGCAAAGTAGAAGCGCTACCACAGCTAAAACAAGATAAGGCGGAACTTATGTACTGACGGACAGAGACCGCTGAACACTGCGGAGGGGTGCTGAACAAATTCATATGAAATCAGCGGAAGAAATCACACACGAGTTCGAAAGTGCTACTGGCAGCCCAGCTGTGTGCAGGGAGTTGAAAGGAAAAGGGGTACAAAATGGTCGAGCAGCTCCTAACAAGGCGCACATTTTTGTAGTCATTGTTAGGCGACTCTCAAGGTGATGTAAATAGCGACGCCATTGGGCTGTACTTTACGGGAAACGAGTGATTTGGAAAGGGGAATCACGTTTTATCCTCTGGCAATCGATTGGGAGGGGGGGGGGGGGGGGGTCTGGATTTGGCGAATGCATGGAAAACGTTACCTGCCATCATGTCTGACGCCAAAGGTGAAGCACGGAGGAGGTGGTGTTATAGTGTGGGTCAATTGACTTATCTAGCGCAGCCCCGTAGTCAGGTAATAAATGACGTTAACCTATTCTTGTGTTGCAGTAGAGGAAAATGGTTCAAATGGCTCTGAGCACTATGGGACTCAACTGCTGTGGTCATAAGTCCCCTAGAACTTAGAACTACTTAAACCTAACTAACCTAAGGACATCACACACATCCATGCCCGAGGCAGGATTCGAACCTGCGACCGTAGCGGTCGTGCGGTTCCAGACTGAAGCGCCTTTAACCGCGCGGCCACTCCGGCCGGCGCAGTAGAGGACTTCCTAATTTTTATTTTATGGCTTGCTTCCTCTGTACAAGGTGTAATTCAGGGTACAAACCTTAAATCTCCGACACCTGCTACAACTGGCAGGTATATCGTAGTTATAGATAATCGCTGAGAAGATGGAATAATTTTCGCTTAATTGTCTTTTCATTATTAGACGTTTCATTGTTCATTGTCTGAAAGTAGATGCGGTCGTTCACTTCTTTGTCTAACACACTCTAAGACAACAAAAAAGATGCGCCACGAAGAAATTCTCCAAATGGGTCGGAAATCAGTAGATGTGATGTACATGTACAGACAAATAAATTACGACAATTTCAGAAAAAATTGGATGATTAATGCCTGAGAAAGAGCTTCTGAAATTGAGCAAGTCAATGAAGCGTAGATCCACTTCTGGTCATTATGCAAGCAGTTATTCAGCTTGGTATTGATCGACAAGAGTTGTTGGATGTCTTCCTGAGAGATATAGTGCCAAATTTTGTTCAACTATCGCATTAGATCGTCAAAATTCCAAAATGGTCGGAGGCCGTGCTCATAATGCTCTAAAAGTTCTCAATTGAGGAGAGATTCGGCGACCTTGCTGGCCAAGTTAGTGTTTGGCAAGGACGACAACTGTCGTCGTGTGCAGGCGGGCATTAGCTCTCTGAAATGTATGCCATAAAGGGAAAAAAAGACCGTAGAATATCGTCGACGTACAGCTATGCTGTAAGAGTGCTGCAGATAACAAAGAGGTCCTGCTGTGAAAAGACATGTCACACCACACCATCACGCCTGTTTGTCGCACCGCATGGCGGGTGACACTCAGCCCACTGCGGTGTCTCCAAAGGCGTCTTCGGGCTGGAATCTGATTGACTGGAGTAGAATTGTCTTGAGTCCCACTTCGGAATGAGCTCCGATGACCAGCGAAGAAGTTTCTACTGCTTTTTTTCGTTCTTGCCAAACCCTACCGTGGCCAGCAAGGTCGCGGGATCTCTTCACAGAACGTTTGGGGCATCATGTGCAGAGCCCTCCAATTACAATGGAATTTTGACGGTCTAACACGCCAGCTGGGCAGAATTTAGCACGATATC
Source organism: Schistocerca serialis cubense (assembly GCF_023864345.2). Lineage (NCBI taxonomy): Eukaryota > Metazoa > Arthropoda > Insecta > Orthoptera > Acrididae > Schistocerca > Schistocerca serialis. The sequence continues at coordinate 1,186,574,086 of NC_064638.1, forward strand.
TCTCGGGATACCCAACAACTCTGTCAATCGATGCCAAGCAGAATAGCTGCTTGCTTAAGTACCAAAGATGGACCAAGGCCTTACTGACTTGCTCAATTTGAGTAAATCGTCCAGTTTTTCTGATATTGTAAAATTTGTTTTTCTGTACATGTACCCCTTTTCCGTCTCATTCGGACACTTCCTGTGTGGTGCGTCTTCACTTTCTTCGAGCATATTTCCTTTAGTAGATGTTTCACAGATATATTTATCTATCAATTACACGTACTCACTGGAACACAGTTCTTTCCGTTATACAAGGTGGTGCATTGATAGTGACCGTGACAAATATCTCACGAAATAAGCATCAAACGAAAGAACTACTAAGAACGAAACTCGTCTAACTTGAAGGGGGAAACCAGATGGCGCTATGGTTGGCCCGCTAGACGGCGCTGCCATAGGTCAAACGGATATGAACTGCGTTTTTTTTAAAATAGGAACGCCCATTTTTTATTACATATTCGTGTAGTAAGTAAAGAAATATGGATGTTTTAGTTGGACCACTTTTTTCGCTTTGTGATAGATGGCGCTATATAAGTCACAAACTTATGAGTAAGTGATATCACGGAACATTCCGCCAGTGCGGAGGGTATTTGCTTCGTGATACATTACCCGTGTTAAAATGGACCGTTTACCAATTGCGGAAAAGGTCGATATCGTGTTGATGTGGCTATTGTGATCAAAATGCCCAACGGGCGTGTGTTATATATGCTGCTCGCTATCCTGGACGACATCATCCAAGTGTCCGGACCGTTCGCCGGATAGTTACGTTATTTAAAGAAACACGTACTGTTCAGCCACATGTGAAATGTCAACCACGATCTGCAACAAATGATGATGCCCAAGTAGGTGTGTTTAGCTGCTCTCGCGGCTAATCTGCACATCAGTAGCAGACAAACTGCGCGAGAATCGGGAATCTCAAAAACGTCAGTGTTGAGAATGCTACATCTACATCGATTGCACCCGTACCATATTTCTATGCACCAGGAATTGCATGGCAACGACTTTGAACGGCGTGTACAGTTCTGCCACTGGACACAAGAGAAATTACGGGACGATGACAGATTTTTTCCACGCGTTCTATTTAGTGTCATTCACCAACAGCGGTAACATAAACCGGCATAATATGCACTATTGGGCAACGGAAAATCCACGATGGCTGCGACAAGTGGAACATCAGCTACCGTGGCGGGTTAATGTATGGTGCGGCATTATGGGAGGAATGATAATTGGCCTAATTTTATCGATGGCAATCTAAATGGTGCAGTGTATGCTGACATCCTACGTAATGTTCTACCGATGTTACTACAAGATGTTTCACTGCATGACAGAATGGCGATGCACTTCCAATATGATGTATGTCCGGCACATAGCTCGCGTGCGGTTGAAGCGGTATTGAATAGCATATTTCATGACAGATGGATTGGTCGTCGAAGCACCATGGCCCGCACGTTCACCGGATCTGACGTCCCCGGATTTCTTTTTGTGGGGAAAGTTGAAGGATATTTGCTATCGTGATCCACTGACAACGGCTGGCAACGTGCGTCAGCGCATTGGCAATGCATGTGCGAACATTACGGAAGGCGAACTACTCGCTGTTGAGAGGAATGTCGTTAGACGTATTGCCAAATGCATTGAGGTTGACGGACATCATTTTGAGCATTTTTGCATTAATGTGATATTTACAGGTAATCACGCTGTAACACCATGCATCTCAGAAATGATAAAATTGAGAGCCATGTGTTTGCGACTATTACAGCGCCATCTATCACAAAGCGAAAAAAGTGGTCCAACTAAAACATTCATATTTCTTTACGTTGTACACGAATATGTGATAAAAAATGGGGGTTCCTATTTAAAAAACGCAGTTGATATCCGCTTGACCTATGGCAGCGCCATCTAGCGGGCCAACCATAGCGCCATCTGGTTGCCCCCTTCAAGCTAGGCAAGTTTCGTTCTTTGTAGTTTTTTCGTTTGACGCTTATTTCGTGAGATATTTGGCCCGGTCACGATCAATGGACCACCCTGTATATTAAGTCAGCGTACGAAAGTTTTTGCGTTGGTACCCATTCCCAATTGTGTACAAATACTCGGCGACGCGAAAACTGCACAAAGCGAGAGTTGCTCCAAAAGTGAAGTTACGTTTTACAAACTTCGTCAGCACCTCCGCTCGCCTGATTTGTCAAACCCGTGGAAAGCAAACTGCGAATTTGATCGTTTACAGGGAGGGACCTTTACAGCGATTCTCAACGACAGGGCGCGAAATCCCGTCCGCTTCCGTCTGCGTGTCGTCAGATTAGGACTGGGGTGAGTGCATGCGCAGCGGCGCTGCGCTTTGTTTCTCGATGCAGTGCTTGGCTGTTGGGTCCGCGCGCTCGGCGCAATCTTGGCCGGCGAGCTGCTCGCGGAAGAGAGCCCGCGCCACTGCATAATGCATGAGCAGCGCCAGCCCGCGGCCTGAGACGGCGACAGCGGCGGCGACTGCGACTGCGAGATAGCAGGGCGTCGCCGCTAGGGGCAGCACCAGACGCACGCAACTGCAGCGCGCTGGCGCCAGCGGTGCGTGCGGAGTCACGAACTCGCAGAGCGCTCTGTACCACACCGGTAAGAAAAACTCGGATCCAACAATGTGTAGGTAGGATGGCATGGATTCTTGATCTGGTATTCAGAAACTGAGACGTCGGTGACTATTCATTCAAGTGTACGAGAACGCTTTACCGCATCACTCACAATTTTTATGTTTACTTCGTTAATCGACACTATGTCTTTCGAGAATACATCATAGCATCAGGTGCTTTTACATTAATTTATGCTCGCAATATGACAGGCGCGGATACAGGGTTTCGGTGTTGGTTCTAGAAAGATGGTGGTGGTGGTGGGGAGGCAGTGGGTGGTACGGGAGCGGGAAGGATTTTAGTTTTTTACTGTATTCCCCCCCCCCCCCCCCTCTCCCCCTTTCTCAAATATAGCAGTCTATGACGTCAAATTTTAGCCTGCTACATATGTCTCGTATTTTAATCACGGTAACATACGGTTGTATGATCATATCAGTCCTTCGTACTCCCAGCTAGGTTGGATACGCCCACATAAGGCACGCGATCTCCACACGATGTGCTTACTTCATCGATTTCCTAGTCACTGGTGCCCCCAATACTTATCTTCTCACATTAAACACCTATAATCATCCCACAACCGCAATACCAGATCGGATACGTCTAGCATCTTGGCTGTACCTTTACATAACACAAAATCTTTCTCCGTGTCATTCTCCATCTCAGCCATACGACTATGGAACTCGCTCCCCTGTGATCTGCGTCTTATCCAGAACCACTCAACATTCAAGAGGGAACTCAAAACTTACATATTAGGAACGGTATAGCCACCATTGTTGTGCCCCTCTCATCTCTTTCTTTCTCCTCTCCATCATAGCTTCGAATTTTACAATTCTATTTCTCTTCCTCTAACCTAGCTACCTCTTCTATATCTCTTTCACCCCATTCTATCGTCTCATGTCTCTGCTCGATGAGAATAACTCACAAGCTGCAAGAACATAACGAGAAAATTCCCAACTAGCAATAGCAATGACATTCATAAAAGAAAAATATGTTTACTTTCATATAAATAGTCATTACTATTATTATTATTATTATTATTATTATTATTATTATTATTGATTGTTATAATTATTTTTTGATTGTTATAATTATCATTGTACTAGTGTTATAATCTCTATTTTTTCTTCTTTAACATTAATACTGTCTAACACGTTATATGTCCTTAATGTTCTGTACAAACTGAAATTCGTTCAATCTCAGTATGCCCGGTTAGGTGTAAGAGAGGGCCTGAAGGCCCTAATCTTGCCAGGTAAAATAAATAAATAAATAAATAACAATGAAACTATATCTTTTTTCAGATAATAGTTATAATTTGCTTACAGCAGTGTTTCGTACATCGCTAGCATAACTTCAAGAAATTAAAATTCAGAAAAATATATCAAACCATATTATGTGACTGAGTCACTCGTGTCTTCTTAGATTAGTCACATGAAACGACACAACCAGTTCCTTGTAAATTTCCTATAAGACAAATTATAAGGGAAGAAAGGCCAAGGCAATCGTGTCTGGCACATTTAAAACAAGTTACACATAATGCAGGAGTTCCTAATTATGCACAAAGGAAGAAACTGGCTACTGACAGATGCAGGTGGAGAACTGCCAACTAACCCAAAGATTAATGACGACAAAGAAGAAGTAACTTTAGAAGTACTAGTCTGAAACTCTAGTAAGTACACTGGTCATGCAGTTGAGGTAAGAACTATAATAGCTACAAACTATCACAACTTCAAAATCGAACTATGCACTCACATCGCTTTGCATAATATGGCTGTGCGAGCATGAAAATGAGGAGAATACTACTTCTTTCAGTCGTTTCCTCTGACGTTCGGGAAGGCAGTCCTTGTTAGTTTTTTCTTAATGGAGGCTCTTTCCCTTTTTGTCGTGTCCTACCTTCTTGGGGTTTGCGGGTTCCCCCTGTGGAATCACGAACCGTGTCGGATTTGTCGCTGGTAGCAGTTATACATTTTCAAAACATAGTTGTCTGGACATTTTGTCCAACTTGTTTTACGAATTTGCCTTTCTCGTTAAAATTAATATTATTGTATCTCCAACGGCGGCTACGCAGCGGTATCCCCCGTTGCCCTTCAATGTCACTATTTCACGTCTACTGTGAAAATCCAGAGCTAACATACGACCATTTAAGCATTGATCCATATACGCTTTGGAACAGAACTTTAGGAGATGCATTACTGAATTTGTCACGTGTGTGGGAAATGTGAGATCAATTTCTGCAGTTCGTTCAGAAGATCATAACGGCAGCACTTTCGGAGAGACTTCAATACAGTTCCACAACACCACCTAGCAAACAAATTATGTATGCCTCCAGAACGAATTATCACCCTTCAGCGGTAAATGAGCTAGTTTAAAACTTCATGGCTGATTAGCACTGTGTGCCTGCGGCTTTTGCCTTTCGCGGGAACGTGCTGTATCGTCTGAGCCATACAGCACGACTCACAACTCACGAACCTCACAGCTCTACTTTCGCCAGTTGCTGTGCTCCTACTTTCCACGTTTCACAGAAGTTCTCCTGATACCATGAGGGACCCTACTCCTGCAAGAAACGATATTGCGGGGAATTGGCTTTAGCCGCATCCTTAAGGATCGTTTCCAGAATGAAATTTTCGCCCTCCAGCGGAGTGTGCGCTGACTTAAAACTTTCTGGTGGAGTACCCGCCCGCGTGAACCAAATATCCCAGTTTCGTGTCTCTCTGCAGCACACAATTATTAACTTCTGGACATTTTCAACAAAATATGTATTATGAAATATTAAAACAGGCATAAGATTGGAGTGAAAGCTTCCAACTTCGAAGCCAGCAGAACTCAGTACGTCCTTCTTAATGTAGAGATATCATCACAAGGAAAGCAGTGTTCCGTGTACCCGAAAGATGTGTGATAGGACCGAAATTTCAAGATACATGGCAGAAGTTTATAGCACTCTGAAGCTCTTCGCTTCGCCACTGTTTTATACAGGAAGGTCACATCTTTAGAAAACTGTTAGTAAATGTAGACAGGCTTTTAGATGGTAAACGTTTGGCTGAACGACTTACTGCAACTGCCGATATTGCTTGACAATATGATCGGCAGTCAGTCACAGAACTCAGTTACAACCGTCAACTATCTACGAATATCTGTCTGGAACGATTGCATGTGCAACGGCCACCAGCTGTGGGGAAGGCAAATGCAAGACTGACATTTAGTGTAAGGATATGAGGACGCTTACTAAATACTCATATGACCGATTCTTGAGTATTGCTCGTTGGTTGGAAGTATTGCTCGTTGGTTGGAACCCTTATGAAGTTGCATTGACAGAATAGAGTGAGTGAGTGAGAGTGAGAAAGAGTGAGAGAGAGAGAGAGAGAGAGAGAGAGAGAGAGAGAGAGAGAGAGATTCAAAGCAGAGCTGCACAGTTCGAACCAAGTTTTAATCAGCGAAAGGACGTCACAGACATAATGAACAGACTCTAATGGCAGACGCAACAGACGGACTGGCGAAAACCAGGGGACCACTGAGAACATCCTACTTAATAAATACGGTCAGTGAAATTGGATGTTCTTTATACAAGAAGATGAAGCTGGAGCTGTGGCTGTGGAGACAAGGCTTCGCCTTTTGAAAGAAGAAGAACTACCAGCTTAGCACTTGCTGTTGGCAGTATTCACATGAAGGTTAGGATTTAACGTCTCGCCGAGGACTAAAGCTCGGAATGCGAGAGGGTGGTACAGGAAATCGGCTGCGGCCTTTTTTCCGATTTTTACCCAAAGGAGCCATCCTGGCATTCTGTAGTGCTTGTAGTAGCATTAGTAGTTGGGTAATTGGTTATGGTTTTCACTGTAGTTTTGAAGTAGTAGCAGCAGCAGTTGTACTATTTAAAAATTAAGAATCAGAAATAAATGGTTAAAAATGGCTCTGAGCACTATGGGACTCAACTGCTGAGGTCATTAGTCCCCTAGAACTTAGAACTAGTTAAACGTAACTAACCTAAGGACATCACAAACATCCATGGCCGAGGCAGGATTCGAACCTGCGACCGTAGCGGTCTTGCGGTTCCAGACTGCAGCGCCTTTAACCGCACGGCCACTTCGGCCGGCTAAATAAATGGTTAATACGTAATTATTACTATTCAAGGAAATGTGATATGTGTGGCCTATTTTAGTTTTTCAGTTAAAAGGCTGTAACTATGAAGAATAAATAAATGAATAAATAAATAAACCATCTAAGGGTTTCTACAGTCACCCAATCCCACAGTAGCAGGCTGTCTACCTGATGGATCTCAGGGGCAACAAATATTTGATTTTCATCGTTTAAGAAAGAAAACGGTCTAATGTTTTGTGAAATTATTTGTCTAAACGTAAGAAATAAAAGAAAGTAGAGAAACATTTGACGTACAATTGAATGATGCTCGAAATCATGGTTCAAATGGCTCTAAGCACTATGGGACTTGACATCTGAGGTCATCAGTCCCCTAGACTTAGAACTACTTAAACCTAACTAACCTAAGGACATCACACACATCCATGCCCGATGCAGGATTCGAACCTGCGACCGTAGCAGCAGCGCGGTTCCGCACTGAAACGGCTAGAACCGCTCGGTCACAGCGGCCGGCTCGAAATCATGTAAAGCAAATGAGATGCCGATTGAGAATTTAAAGTTTAATGTTTAACTTATAATTTTAAACAGTATTAGAGCACATTGCCTGGTGGATTACGTAGATCGCACAGTCTGCTGTTGTGTGGCCTTGAGAAAGGCCTACTCTTGTTAGGTACAGTCAACCGGTGACATATTTTACCAATGAAGGTACTCCTGCTGCATAGGATTTCGAGTATCACACAAATTTTTCTTTGTTCTATTTTGCTGCTTTTAGACGAATCATTTCACACAACATTAGAACATTTCTTACTATTTTATTTCAAAGTTTTCTCCAGAAAGCATGAAATATCACGCCAAAGTAACTTTTTATGTGCAAAATGGCTAGGCCTTGCCGAGAAGAACTTTTTATACTTCATTTACGTAGCTAGCAGCAGCTGTCTGTGAGATATTTCAATTTTCTCTTAAATCACTAACTAAATTTTTCTTAATTAGCCTAATTTCTTTCAAGCAATTACATATTTTTTTCACAGAACTAGACATCACGGCGTTCGATTTGTACATTTCCCCCTCTTTGTTTGACTACGAAAATTCGGACAAAAATTTTCCCTCAGATCACTAAGTTTTTCTCAATTACCCTGATTCCTTCCAAGCAATTGAATCTTGCTTTGCAGAACTAGACCTCAGTCTGGTAGTTTGATACCTTAATTTGTCCGTTTCCCGCTGTTCGTTTTATTACGAAAATTAAGACAAAAATTAAATGTGTAATTTCTAGGCAGTCTTTTTCGCTTCGCTCAACATCTGACCAATAATTACTGACAGAATCTAAAAAGGTAAAATACGACCATAATCCACTCATCAAGAATTACAATTTTACCCTAAAGGCTTAACACAATAAGTCAAGTATGAAAATTAAATACAGTGTACATGTCTTGAGCTTCATAACTCATGGCACCCAAATTACCCAGACTACACTCATCCAGTATTTGAAATTGAGAGCACACAGCGACTTCCAACAAACTGTACCCATAATCTGAAACCTGAATGAAATTTTCACTCTGCAGCGGAGTGGGCGCAGATATGAAACTTCCTGACTGATTAAAACTACGTGCCCGACTGAGACTCGAACTAGGGACCTTTGCCTTTCGCGGGCAAGTGCTCTACCAACTGTCGTCTCCTACCTTCCAAACTTCGCAGAAGCTCTCCTGCGAACCTTGCGGAACTAGCGCTTCTTCAGGAGACAAGATACTGGCGGAATTAAAACTGTGAGGACGGGTCGTGACTCGTGCTTGGATAACTCAGTTCGTAGAGCACTTGCCCGCGAAAGGCAACGGTCCCGAGTTCGAGTCTCGGTCTGGCACACAGTTTTAAACAGCCGGGAAATTTCAGTCTGAAGCCTTTTCGAAGATATTCCTCAGTGACACCCCACACAAAATAATAAACGGGAAAAAGTTTATCGCTTACTAGAGTTTGCACAGTTCATGCTGTATCCACATATATTACTGATGTATCTGCGAAGTTACAATCGTACGACACATAGTTCAGGAGATGACGTCATAAACAAAGAGATGCGTGAAAGAGTAGCTGTTTGCATGGTTAATGTCAAATATTCAACACATTGGTCGGCAGCTCGTGGTCTCACAGTAGCGTTCTCGCTTCCCGAGCACGGGGTCCCGGGATCGATTCCCGGCAGGGTCAGGGATGTTCATCTGCCCCCAGATGACTGGGTGTAGTTGTGTCATCATCATCATCATCATCATCATCATTCATCCCCATTACGGTCGGTGGAAGGCAACGGCAAACCACCTCCATTAGGACCTTGCCTAGTACGGCGGTGCGGGTCTCCCGCATCGTTCCCCTAGGCTCTGTCAAGAAGCATGCGCCTTCCTTTCCATTTTCCCTTCAATACATTAACAAATACAACACATTCAATTGCAATGACACTTACTGACTCGTAAATCGTTGGTGCAGTTCGGACTTAGTGATTTAGGTTTCTGTTCTTCTCCTTTTGGCTTTACAGATTCGTAAGTTAACCCTGTTCCGATTTCACAGTCTTGTCGTTGGGCTGCCCACTAAGCTACTCCTCAAAGTTTTATAATGTAAGGTTCGCTTTGGGATCCCGTTCCTTTCACTCTTTTTTGTGTTGTGCAGCTTTCTCTCATATGGATTTTACACCTAATTCTGCCCTTATGTAGTTGTTCCTTATACCGGGTGTTTATAATTAAAGTGCAGCTACCCACAGAGGTCCAGCCAGCGTGAGCTGTAATTATCGTAAGGCAGCGAAACTTGGTAGATATTCTAATGCGTTTATGCGGAACCGATTCACGCTAGAAAAAAAAATTAGTTCCAATTTTGGCCTCCATGTGCAATTCTGGTGCAGCATCTCATCGACTTCTGTGGTGGTCACACTGAACGAATTGTGTAAATGGTGGTTAATAACTACATCAACATTACGTCTTTCTCACTTGTTTGATCTTTTCGGCCCACATCCAGTTTCTACTCCAACGGGTGTGGAAACATTTCTGTATCTCCTTCTTGCATTCATAGTGTCACTTTTGCACTTGGTGGCCAAAATTGGAACTAATTTTTACTGGCGTAAATTGGTTCCACATTAACGAATCAGAGTGCCTGTCAGATATTTGATTGTTGTGCAGGGGCAGTTGAATTTAGGGAAAATAACGTCTAATTGTTGTTGTTTATAGGTCCCCTAACTCTGACTTCAGAGCTAGAGAGGGTTCTTGATTCACTTCATAGGAAGTACCAGAAATTAGTTATATGTGGTGACGTCAATATTAATTTTGTATATGGTGGTGCAAGAAAAAGACATTGGTAGATCTCCTAAATTCATACGATTTAATGTAGACTGCTTTTTTTAACTAGGGCAATATTTTTATTCATTCTTCATTACTAGATGGGCATTCTGTTAGTAAAAGGGTAAATGGCTTTCCGGCCATTATGCACAAATTTTAACATTAAAAGGCTTTAGTACTCAAACAAATGCCACATATAATTACAAACTATGTAGGAAAGTTAATCCAACCACAATAGAGAGTTTTTTAAACCTCATCAAGGAACAAGAGTGGCAGGATGTTTATAGTGTCAATAACATAGATGACAAATATAATGCTTTCCTTACCAAATTTCTCGTGCTCTTTGAGAGTTGCTTTCCATTAGAACGTTCTAAACGGGGTACTGGGAGTAAAAGGCAGCCTGGGTGGCTGACTAGTGCAATAAGGATATCATGTAGAACAAAACGGGAATTATATCAAAATGTTAGAAGTAGTCACAATCAAGCTACAGTAGACCATTACAAACAGTACTGTAAGGTGCTTAAAAATGTTATTAGGAAGGCAAAGAGTATATGGTTCGCAAATAGAATAGCTACTTCACATGATAAAATTAAAACCATATAGTCAGTTGTGAAGGAAGTGTCTGGTCAGCAGCACAAGGTCGACGATATAAAGTCAGTTCCTAGTAAAAATATTTCTGTTACTGATAAATCAGATATATGTACAGTATTTAACAATCATTTTATGATCATTGCTGGTGAATTAAATAAAAATTTTGTTTCTACTGGGAATCATTTAACTCTCTTGGCAAATGCCTGTCTGAGGTTGATGTCTGAAATACTCTGTGATACAGACAACGGGGACACTGACTCATTAATTAAATCACTGAAGACGAAGGACTCTCATGAATATGATGGAGTGCCCAGCGGAATATTAAAGTACAGTGCTGCACCTGTTAGACCCGTATTTTGCCATATTTTTAATTTTTCCTTTAGGAATGGTCAGTTTCCTGGATGATTAAAGTACTCAGTAGTAAAGCCCCTTTATAAAAAGAGAGAACGGGCTAATGTAGACAATTTTAGACCTATTTCTATGCCATCAGTATTTGCTAAAGTTATTGAAACGGCTGCGTATGTAAGGATAATTGTTCATTTTATAACACACGATCTGCTATCAGATGTACAGTTCGGCTTTAGAAGTCGTTTAACAACTGAAGGTTTCGAACGCTAGGCACATTTTTTTTATTTAACTAAGGTGTTTGATTGTGTTGATCACAAAATATTGATCCAGAAGTTGGACCATTACGGAACATGGGGAATAGCTCACAATTGGTTCACCTCCTACTTTAGCAACAGACAGCAAAAGGTCATTATTCACAGCGTTGAGAATGGCTGTGATGTGAGGTCTGAGTGGGGTACAGTCAAATGGGGGATGCCCCAGGGATCAGTGTTGGGGCCACTCCTGTTCCTTATTTGTATAAGTTATATGCCCTCTAGTATTATGTGTAACTCTAAAATATTTCTGTTTGCTGATGACACTAGCTTGGTAGTAAAGGATGTTGTGTGCAACACTGGCTCAGTTTCAAATAGTGCAGTTCAAGACATAAGTTCATGGCTTGCAGAAAATAAACTAACGCTAAATCACAGTAAGACTCAGTTTTTTACAGATTCTAACACTCAATTCAACAAAACCTGACGTTTTACTTTCAGAGAATGGGCATATGATTAGTGAAACTGAACAGTTCAAATTTCTAGGTGTTCAGGTACATAGTAAACTGTCGTGGAAAGCCCACGTTCAGGATCTTGTTCAAATACTTAACGCTGCCATTTTTACTATTCGAACAGTATCTGAAGTGTGTTATCGTTCGACATGACTTTGCCGTATTTTCATTCACTTATGTCGTATAGTATTATAATTTGGGGTAACTCTTCCCATTCTAAAAGGATATTTTTGGCTCAGAAACGGGCGGTTCGGGCAATAAGTGGTGTAAGTTCACGAACCTCATATCGATCCATATTTTGACACGAGTCTGGATATTTTGACACTGGCCTCCCAATATATAGATATTTCTTAATGTCATTTCCTGTTAACAATATTATCTCATTCCCAAGAATACAAAAGCTTTCACTCAGTTAATACCCGGCAGAAATCAAACCTACATTTGGATCCGACTCCCTTCACTCTTGTCCAGAAAAGTGTGCAGTATACTGCTGCATCCATTTTCAATAATCCACCAAAAGAATTCAAAAATCTTAGCAGTTATGCACGCGCTTTCGAATCGAAACCGAAGAGTTTCCTATGGGTTACTCCTTCCATTCTGTTGAGGAGTTCCTTGAAAAATTAAGCTGATTCTTGTTGTATTGTTGATTGCGTTTGCTTAAACTTATGGCTTGACATTTTTCGGCTTCTTAAACATTTTGTTTTCATCTGTTATTACTTTTATGTTGCGATTTCAGGTACTGACACGTTCCGTGACCTTGGAGATTTGCCCCTCAATTCGGTCCTACAGAACTTGACGTGTAAATAAAATAAAGTTTCGCTTTCGTACAGTAATTACAGCCCACTCTAGACGTCTATGTGTAGACGCATTTTAATTATAACCGCCCAGTTGTATTATCTCTGCTACATCCTACTACAGATCTGTGAAGGCTTCAGTTTTGCTGTTTTCAAATGCCGAAGAAGGTATTTAGTCTATTTCTTAAAATACTCAGACATACCTCAGAGTGCTTACATCAAGACAGGGTGCGGCAGACTACTCCTTCAATCTTATCCATTCGAACTGGCAGTTCATACCTAATGATTTCCTTGTCGGCGAGACGTTAAATCATAAGGAGGAAGCTTGCAACCTTTCAATTTTCGTTTAATACAGATATCATCAGGTAACACCGCAAAGCGTAGCATACTGGCGAAGCGGGTGAAAGCTACATAGAAAAAGCAGAGAGCAGCAGTTTCCAGGAACAAGTGGAGCCTCGTCCCGCGCTGAAGGGATAACATTTCCATAGAATGGGGCAGCCAGAGTGGAGCCGCTTGGCTGGAGTGACGCCTGGGGACAAGGCGTGGCTGTTCGTGACTCGAACTCGTGACCCGTCGGCTATTGCGACACGGCCGGGTCGGGCGCACGCCTGACAACCAGATCGGGCTTCAAGGAAACGTCGCAACGGCCAATTCTGGCTACGTGTACCGTATGCACGCGCCATGCAAATCAGTGATATGGCGCCGTCTGCGAATGAGAGCAGTTTCGAAATTTACAGGAACAACCATTTTCGGCAGCAGCGCTTCAGAAAGTATTACTATAGTCTGACAAGGGCCGTTACAAGACACCGCTTCTGGTGCACTGTTAAGAGAGCACGATTTAACACCATTTTGCTGCCACCTCTTCGGTTGCTCTGGCCGAACCACGGTCTCATACCGTCAAACTGCAGCCACTGATAGACAGAGACGATCATGCGCTCTCCCTCCCCCCCTCACTATTTTCTATTTTACTCGCAACTCTGCAACTCTCCCCATCAGGGTGGTACGTTGAAAACCGCAAATTGGGGCAAGTGATACAAGGAGAGAACAATACGGATTACCTGTACTCCCTTGGACGTTTGCTTTTAACCAAGGAAGCTCGCAATACCAAAACACAAGTGTCCTCGGTAACAATGGGTTCGTGATTCGCGCGTTACTTCCCCATGAAGGTAGCTTATACATTAGGCCAAATACGTGTGAGAAGATAAATCTGAGCGCCGTTGGTCGAAAACATATCATCCATTACCCATGACGGAGGCCTTGTGCTGTTTTTTGGACACCATTGGGTCTCATGAGCGACCCCAGCTGCTATGAACTGCAGGTACCCTCAAGTTCAGCCCACAGTTACTGCAAATTCAGGGGCGTACTGAGGTTCCAAGTGGTACATTTCCTTACTCCAACCCATTCCCACAGGATAACGTTTGTCTATATACATAATGGGCTCCTGATATCGCTACTTCCCTGATCCGTCCCTTAATGGTTAATGACATTGGACTCGCTTTAAAAAATAACATGGTTCAGTTTTCCATCCAGCCATATGTTTTCCATGGTTTCCTTAAATTACTTAAGACGAGTGCTGGGGTGCTCCTTTTGATACGGCCAATTTCTTCCCTCATCCTTTTAAAACCCGATATTCTGCTGCCTTTTATCTAGTGACTTGACACCCACAAAAACGTCTAGGATTTAGTCAGTTAACGAGATGTGATACTCGATTAGAAGTCAATACCGGAAGAAGCAAGGTTATTGTATACTGTCCCGTCGACGACACAGTTATTAGGGACGGAGCACCAGCTTGGAATGGGGAAGGAAATCGGCCATGTCCTCAGTGCAGGAATTATGCCAATATACGCTTTAAGCGAAAATGCTAAATCTGGATGGAACGAGGGGAATTCGAACCGCTGTCCTTCCGGCTGCTGCAAGACTTCGCTATTCTGCGGCGTTCTGTAGAGTTGTCAGTGCTAAGAGACAAGCAACTCTGCGTGAAATAATCGCTGAAGTCTATGTGGGACGTATCCGTTAGGACAGTGGGGCGAAATCTGGCGTTAATGGACAATGGCAGCAGACGGACAATGCGAGTGCATTTGCTAAGAAAACGACATCACCTGTAGCGCCTCTCCTACGCTCGTTACCATATCGGTTGGCCCTAGACGACTGGAAAACCGTGGCCAGGTTAGATAGTCCCTATTTCAGCTGGTAAGTGCTGATGGTAGGGTTCAAGTGTGGCATAGAACGAAGCTATGAACCCAAGTTGTCGACAAGGCACAGTGCAAGCTGTCGGTGGCTCCATAATGGTGTGAGCTACATTTACGTGGAATGGACTGCGTCCCCTGGTCCAACTGGTGCTACGATATAGGGCTGCATTTCGTGGTCAGGGTGCAGTCCTCTCATTGAGCTTACGAAAAAGCTAAATGTGCCACGATATGCAAACATTTACAGCACTCTATACTACGTACGGCAGAGGAACAGTTCCGATAAGATGACTGTATCATCATGACAATGCACCCTCTCATAAAGCAACAACTACAGGCAACGGTTCGTGAACAACAGCATTCCTGAAATGGACTGGTCTGCCCAGAGTCCAGACTTGAAGCCAAAGAAACTTCACTCCAGATCCCAGCGCCCAACATCACTAACTTCTCTGGTTTCGATTCTGGAGGAAGAAAGGGCTGCTGTTGCTCCACAGACATTTGGGCATCTCACTGAAAGTGTCCGAAAGTTATCATAAAGACGAAAGGTGGACACATCCTACTTTAGTGTTCACTAATAAGTGTTCAGACTGCCATGTGTAGAACCGTGATTCAATTCCCCGTACTGCCAGAGAGTTTTCCACGATGGGCGGACTGGTACTGAATGCTCTCAGCCTCGTGAGGCCAACTAAGGTACTACTCGACCGATTAGCACCGTCTGCAAGGTCAGGAACACGACTTAGATCGGGAGAGCGGTATGCTGACCACATGCCCTTCCATGCGACATCCAATGACGCCATTGGCAGAGGATGACGCGGCAGTCGATGGGACCCATATGGCCCGTCTCGGGCCAGTATGCGGAAATTTGCCTTACCTTTTTTAATAGCTGTCAAAATACTTCTGGTCAGATAGTGTACGCTCGATTTCCGCACACACTTGAGCAGTACTCAAATATGGGCTGCACAAGTGTCTTGTATGTAATGTCTTTTGCAGCCAGACTGCCGTTTCTCAGTATCCTACCAACGAATCGTTACATGCAACTTAGGCTATGTTGTTGTTCCACTTTATATCCCTACACACTGTTACACCCAAATACTTGTATGGCGTGGTTGTAGTTGCTGCTTATTAATTCGGTAGCCGAAATACATCAATAATTTACTTCACTCGATGTGCACGGTTTTACATTTCCCTAAATTTTGGAAGTTATTAGGTTCTGTACCACGTTAATCGACATCTACCTGGATATTAGTGTAATTTTTACCGAATGGAATTTGTTAATCGTCTAGATATACAAATAAACTACGCAGACAACCTTACTGTACGGTGTGAGGCTGAGGGTATTTCTACAACCATTATAATTCCCCCAAACCTCAGTATAGACCCTAATGTAATAATTCCAATTCAAAAGTCACGGTTGCAAAATATTTACAAGAATTATTTACAGAAGAATGGAAAAACTGACAGGAGCCGACCTCCTCAGGAAACTGCAGTTTGGGTTCCGGAGAAATGTAGAAACACGCGAAGCAATACTGATCCTATTACTTATCCTATAATATAGGCTGAACACGGGCGAACCTACGTTTATAGCTTTTGTATATTTAGAGAAAGCTTTTGGCAATGCTGAGCGGAATACATTTTTATAAATAAATCTGAAAGCAGCAAGGATAAAATACAGGGAGCGGCAGGTTATTTGCAATTTGTACAGAAACCAGATGGCAGTTACAAGTGTCCAAGGGCATGAAAGAAAAGCAGCGGTTGAGAAGGTAGTGAGACAGCGTTGCAAGCTATCATCAATGGTGTTCAGTCTGTACACTGGGTAAGCCGTGAAGGAGAGTAAGGAGAAATTTGAAGAGAGTATTTTAAAGTTCAGAGAGAACAAGTAAAAACTTTGAGGTTTGCCGACGACATTATAATTCTCTCAGGGACAGCAAAAGACATGGAACAGCAGTGTCTTGAAAGAAGGATGTAAGATGAAACGAACAAAAACAAAACAAAGCTGATGGAATGTAGTCGAAATTAACCAGGTGACGCTGAGGGTATTAGATTAGGAAATGAGACACTAATAGTAGCTATTTTGCTATTTCGGCAGTAAAATAACTGACGATGGCCAAAGTAGTGAGGATATAAAATGTAGATTGGCAATGGCAAAAAAGTATTTCTAAAGAAGAGAAATCTGTTAACATGAGATACGGATTTAAGGGCTAGGAAGTCTTCTGAAGGCATTTGTCTGTAGTGCTACAAATAAATGCAGAAGACTGGATGGGTAGATCGCGTGGTAATGAGCCATGTAATGAGGAGGTAATGAATAGAACTGGGGAGAAAAGAAATCTGTGGTATACCCGGACTAGAAGAACGGATCAGTTGACAGGACACGATCTGAGACATCAAGGAATCTGCAATTCAGTGTTAGAGGGAAGTGGGGGAGGATGAAAATTGCCGAGGAAGACCAAGAGATGAATACAGTAAGCAGGTTCAAATGGATGTGGGTAGCAGTAATTACTGGGAGATGAAGAGGGTCGCACATGATACAGTAGTATGGAGAGCTGCATCAGACCGGTCTTCGGACTGAAGAACACCACACCAACAACAATAAGCTCTAATAGTCTCTTCGCGGTCATTTCGCGAGAAGTGTGTGGGAGGAAGTAATGTGTTCGCCGACTCATCTTGGAATTTCAGCAGCAAAACCTCTCCGTTGTAGCGTTTGTCTTGGAGTTAGCTGAGCAGTCTCCATAATACTTGGTAAGGTTCTATGGGACCAAACTGCAGAGGTCATCGGTCTCGAGGCTTACACACTAATTAAACAAACTTAAACTAAATTACACTAAGGACAAAAACTAAATTACACTAAGGGCAACACGTACACCATACACCCATGCCCGTGGGAGGACTCGAACCTCCGACGACGGGGGTGGGGGGGGGGGGCGGGGGGGGGGGGGGGAGAAGCCGCGCGAACTGTGACAAGGCGCCCTAGACCGCACGGTTACCCCGCGCGGCTCCGTAATACGATCCAATTACGATACGCGCCGCTCTTCGTTGGTCTTCTACAAAAAATGGTTCAAATGGCTCTGAGCACTATGGGACTTAACTCCTGAGGTCATCAGTCCCCTAGAACTTAGAACTACTTAAATCTAACTAACCTAAGGACATCACACACATCCATGCCCGAGGCAGGATTCGAACCTGCGACCGTAGCGGTCCCAAACTGTAGCGCCTATAACCGCTCGGCCACTCCGGCCGGCGGTTGTTCTTCTCATTTCCTCTACTAATACCGGTACTACTTGGTAAGGGTGTCCGACCGACGAGCGATACTCAAGAACACGTCGAACCAAACTTTTGTAATCCACTTCTTTTGTAGAAGAATCGCAATTCCTTAATATTCTTTTAACTGATTTTAGGCTGGCGTCTGATTTTACTGTAATTGCATCTCTTCTTTATTTACGTTCAGGCTAAACCACCAAACCCTTAACCTATCATCGATCTTCGGCAGGCCTTCCTACATATCACTAAAAGATATCTTGAGCTACCTTTACTTTTACCGAAATAAAAAATAATCGAGTAACATGCAAATTTTAAGAAAATTTTATTTAAACTGATTATACTCATATACAAAGCAATGCCATCTTATGATATAACAAAGTTACAATTGTGGTTCTCTTCCTTAATTGATGAATTCTATACGCCTATTCTTCCTGGCAAATTGGTTAATAGGACTATCAATGTCATAGTGAGTGTTCAACAGAGCTAAGCCATTAAGTTGATCCTCCTTCACTGTCGACCTCAACCATGTCTTTAATGCCGCAATGTTGAAAAACTTCTTTCTACCGTAGCAACAGATGTAACAGATAGATTGCTACAACTAGGACTTTTTACTTATTCATTCTTCAGTCTTAATGTTTCTTCTTCTGAATGTAAACTCGCTTCCTATTCGGTGAATAGTCCGTATTTATAACGCTACGTATCGAAGGTTCTCTGTACAAGAAAACAGTAGAATATCCGCGACTTTTCTCGAACAAATGCCAGACAGAATAACGTATCGAGATCACTAGAATAGCCGCGAGTTCTGTCAAATGTATGTGTTGGCTATCTATGTGCTAGCAGAAACGTATAAAATACGATGACGCGGACACGGGTGCTACACAGTAAAGTACAACTAACTACTCGACAACTCGATTCAGTCGAGTGGACTGACGAAAGAAACGAACGAACAGCGTGCGGGCTGGCTGGCGGGGGCGGCGCGGGTGGCTCCACAATGGGGGGGGGGAGCACCCCCCCCCCCTCCCATACGTTATCACCACTGCAACCAACAGCATCATCCGTGGGGAGCCTCGCGGAGTCTTTCATTTTAACCACCAAATCTTTAATATAATAACAGTAAAGGCTTACGTATGACGCTCGCTTGGGATACTGTTGAAATTGCATTTACGAGTACATCTATCGTTTGCGTGCCGTTAGAATAAACTGTTATGTTCTATCTGCTAGAGAGCCCTAAATTGAGTTATACATCTGGTCTGATATTAATTTTGTTCACTGGACGACAGCGTGGAAATGCATCGAATCTGTCTGATATTGTACCCAATACTATCCTCTAAGTCATCTGCATCTGCTTTCGTATAACCTTATGAACTTCCACAATAACTAGGAACTGTGGCGTTCCTTTATTTTTTCTTTTTAAGAATGCAGTGTCAGCGCCACAAATGCTCAACAAACCACTACTAAATACGAGATCTGTTCAAAAAATTCAGGAACATTCGTAATTTCGCGCCTATGGTGTGTTCGAGCTAAATGCGGTTGGCATCCCTGCACACGCCTGTGTTTAATGTGTAACTGCCGGAAGTTTCATTGTTGTATGTCTGTAAGCTGTTGTTCAGTGCAATATTGAGAAAAACGATGTGCTGCACGCTAGCGTTGCTGCCTCTGGAGCACGGGGTCCCGGGTTCGATTCCCGACCGGGTCGGGAATTTTCTCTGTCAGGGAACTGGGTGTTTGTGTTGTCCTCATCATTTCATCATCATCATTCATGACAGTGGCTAGATTGGACTGTGTACAAAAATTGTACTGTGTAAAAATTGGGACTTCGTACGGGCGCAGATGACAGCGCAGTTGAGCGCCCCACAAACCAAACATTGTCATCATATGTCGCACAGTTTGCGAATTTCGAGACGGCAGAGTTAGAGCAGCATCGCTTCTGCATTAAATGTTGCATGAAATTCTAGAAAATCTTACAAAAACACATCAAATGATGGAGGACGTCTACGGTGATGATGGTTTCACCCATACTTGGTATTATGAATGGTTCACACGGTTTAAAAATGGCCGGACGGAAGTTAAAGATGAACCTCGTTCAGGATGCCCTTGCCGGCCGGAGTGGCCGTGCGGTTCTAGGCGCTACAGTCTGGAACCGAGCGACCGCTACGGTCGCAGGTTCGAATCCTGCCTAGGGCATGGATGTGTGTGATGTCCTTAGGTTAGTTAGGTTTAATTAGTTCTAAGTTCTAGGCGACTGATGACCTCAGAAGTTAAGTCGCATAGTGCTCAGAGCCATTTGAACCATTTTTGAACCAGGACGCCCTTCGACGCTTATGACAGGAACGTCAACGAAATTGTACGTGCCAATCGAAGACAGAATGTCTGAGAGACTGCAGAAGAATGTAACGTTTCAGTTGGATCATGTCATGAAATCCTGACACAGCATCTTGGTATAGATCGTGTTGCTGCCCAGTTCGTCCCACGACTCAGGAGTTCAAAAAATGGCTCTGAGCACTATGGGACTCAACTGCTTAGGACATTAGTCCCCTAGAACTTAGAACTACTTAAACCTAACTAACCTAAGGACATCACAAACATCCATGCCCGAGGCAGGATTCGAACCTGCGACCGTAGCGGTCTTGCGGTTCCAGACTGCAGCGCCTTTAACCGCACGGCCACTTCGGGCGGCCGACTCAGGAGTCGAGACCAGAAATATCTTCGCTTCACAATCCGTTATGGAGGTTTTTGTGTCGCGCAAATGAGAACGAAATATTCCTTAAGAGAATCATAACTGGCGATGAGACGCGGGTCTACGGATGTGATGCTGAAACCAAGGTTCAATCTTCACAATCGATCGAGAAAGCTTCTCCAAAAACAAGAAAAGCTCGTCAGGTCAGGTCAAATGTCAAAGCCATGCTGGTAGTTTTCTTTGACTTTGAAGAATTAGTTCATCATGAGTACGTGCCACAAGGACAAACTGTTAATTGGTGGTACTGTTGCGACGTCTGCGAGAAAATGTGGGATGGAAACGTCCTGAAATGTGACAATCCATGGCTTCTGGATCACGATAACGTACCGGCACGTTCATACCCGTTGGTGCGTGACTATTGTATAAAAGAACGAAATTACTCTGATGTCTCGTCCTTTGTACTCTCCGGACCTGGCATATGCGGACCTTTTTTTCTTCTTGCAAAGTTGGAAACCCAGTTGAAAGAGCGAAGATTTGCAACGATAGACAAGACAAAACAAAATTCGCAGACGGCGCTTCGCCTATCCAGCAAGAGGTGTACCAAGACTGCTTCCAGCGTTGGGGGCGATGCATCAATTGTGGAGGAGAGTATTTCGAAGGAGACCATGCACAATAAGTAAAGGTAAGTTTGAACAGAACTCGTGCATGTACGCTTGATAAACGTGCTATCTTGGCTGTTGACATCAAATAGCATACGATATTGTCACTAAGTGCTGGGAACTATGCCTTTTGACAAAACAAGCAAACGCGAAATGGGTCTTCCTCGTGCCGCCGTCACGCGCATGCGCAAAACTGAACGGAATAAAAATGTACACCTCGAGAGAGGGGAGACTGCACACGTTGTTGCTACGTTGGAGGTCAGCACTCAGTGTAGCACGGTCCTGTGGTTAGCCGCGCACGAAGACCGAAGACAGCGACGTAGTTGCTTGAGCGGGGGACTCCGGAGGAGACTAGGGAAGCGGCGGAGGATCACGAGGTGTCAACGGCAGAGTGGGGGGCTCGGTCATCCACCCCCGGCGGCAGTATTTACATACGCACGCGAGCGTCGTTCTCGAGGATGCGCCTGACGTAAGAAACGTGAACCACGAGGCGCCGGCCCAACCAGTCTTACAGCAACAGCTTAGCTTGCCTGGCTCGCGGCCAATACGTACACAGCGCTGTTTAACGCCGTGCCGTGCGCGTCCCGCCAAAAGGAAATATCCTAATGCTTTTCATCGCAGCAGTCCATCCTTTCAATGTAAGTCTGGCGTCACGTTTTGAGGCCAAAGTTCACGAAAATTATTGCGCAACACCAAAATAATTCCCACTCAAATGGAAAACTTGGCCCCTCATTGACAGTTCCTTTGGTGCTGGACGGTCACCGGTGAGATCTATACTACCCGGCTGTTGAAGTGCAGCAGAGCCGGCCAGAGATCCACGTAACTACAACATGGCGGCAATGAGTATTAATAGAATGCAAAAGAAAATACTTTCAAACTGCCCAATATGTTTTGGAGAAGACCAAAACTGTCTATTTCAAAATTAGTTGAAAGGAAATTGTGTCAGTACTGTTGTATTGTTTCACAAATCTCGAGAGGTCTGGACTTTGACAAGCAGATCATAAAATTGATTCTGCTTTATTCCACATATGCTTCGCCCATGCTTTCCACTGTAATGCAAAATAATGCCACAGCATGCAAGGAGAAAGCGAAAACTTTTGTATTAAATTAGTCAAATCTTTAATGCGAGTAATTCATAAGATCAAGTGTCGTAAGCAATGCTAACACCTCTCGAATATACACTCGTGCTCATAAATTAAGGATAATTGCAGAATGTGGTGCCACACAACATGGCACTACACGAAATTGGAGTTAATAGCATAAGCACATAGGGAACACAGACGACACAGATCTGTAAGTCCACGGTATTTGTGATAAATCGAGAAAACCGTCCCAAAACACATGCACCACAAAACGCCACTGTTTCCTACACATGTACCCAAACACCAATATGGGATATGATCACCATGCACACATACACAGGCCGCACAACGGGTTGGCATACTCTGGATCAGGTGATCGAGCAGCTGCTAGTCTATAGCCTCCCATTCTTGCAGCAGTGCCTGTCGGAGCTCCTTAAGTGTCGTAGGGGTTTTACGACGTGCAGCGACACGTCGACCGAGAGCATCCCAGACGTGCTCGCTGGCGTTTAGGTCTGGAGAACAGGCAGGCCACTCCATTCACCTGATATCTTCTTTTTCAAGGTACACCTCCACGATGGCGGCTCGGTGGCGCCGTGCATTATCATCCATCAGGAGGAAGGTGGGACCCACTGCACCCCTGAAAAGGCGGACATACTGGTGCAAAATGACGTCCTGATACACCTGACCTATTACAGTTCCTCCGTCAAAGACATGCAGGGGTGTATGTGCACCAATCATAATCCCACCCCAGACCATCAAACCACGACCTCCATACAGGTCCCATTCAAGGACATTAAGGGGTTGATATCTGGTTCCTGGTTCACGCCAGATGAAAACCCAGTAAGAATCACTGTTCACTCTATACCTGGACTTGTCCGTGAACGTAACCTGGAACCACTGCTCCAATGACCATGTACTGTGTTCTTGATACCAGGCTTTATGGACTCTCCTGTGACCAGGGGTCAGTGGAATGCACCGTGAAGGTCTTCAGGCGAATAAACCATGTCTGTTCGGTCGTCTGTAGGCTGTGTGTCTGGAGCCAGCTGTTCCAGTGGCTGTGGTAAGTTCCCGAGCAAAGCTACCTGCATTATTCTGTGGCCATCTGCAGGCACTGATGGTGAGATATCAGTCTTTTTGTGGTGTTTTACACTGTGGACGTCCCATACCATAGCACCTGGACACTTTTCCTGTCTGCTGGAATTGTTGCCATAATCTTGAGATTACACTTTGTGGCAGACGGAGGGCCTGTGCTACGACCTGCTGTGTTTGACCAGCCTCCAGTCGCCCTAATATTCTATCCCTCATAATGTCATCAATATACGTTCTTTGAGCCATTTTCAACACACAGTCACCATTAGAACGTCTGAAAACGTCTGCACACTTACTCGCTGCACCGTACTCTGACATGCATCAACACACCTCTGCGTATGTGGACTACTGCCAGTAACACCGTGCGATGACCGCAGCTCAAAATGCACCGCATGGTCATACCCTGAGGTGATTTAAACCCGCAAATGGTGCACCAAAGCGTTGTTTCACCATGTATCAGCATTACCCTTAATTGATGAGCTTGAGTGTAGATGACAATGCTTTTTCACTGTCAATCATACCACTACCGAATGTATGGATGCAGTTATAGCAGAGTGGTGTGCGGCACAACCAGATCAGTGCTGGTGACACGAGCAAGAAGTGCTGCTCAGTGCGTCAGATTATAGTGGAGCGGCATAGGGTGGGAAGTGACTGCGGCTGCATTTGGGCAACGCCGGCAGCATTCGGCTGTTGCTGCGGGTAGCAGAGTCAGTACTATAGCCGGCGCTTGCGTTTCTTTTGTTGTGATGTTGAGAAAAAATTTCATCAGGGGAAGCATTGATTGTAGCAGCTTTTTTTAATCGGCATCCTTTATTGAGACCAGCAAAACAATTATCATCACAACTGATTCATTTTCAACAAGTTGTCTGCTGAGGTGTCAGCAGAATTACAAACTATAGCCAACACATTTCCTTAATCTCCTTATTTCTTTCACTGTCTTAAAACAGGAGGCGATAACAAAGTTCAAGTAATATAGTTGACCAACAAATGAAAATCATGTTTTGATATGTGAGAAAAAGTATTTGAATCTATTATTCTGAAAGCTTTATCTGAAGTTCTGTTAAGATTTTGTCCTGTCTGATAAGTGCCTCGTGTAGAATACTCAATTTCAACTCGATGTTGCTCGTTCACACTCAGGTATATTTCTAGCTCAATAATAGTCTTGAGGAGAACGTGTACATTCACAATATCATCAGCAGTTTCAACTGGCTTTAAAATATACTCCAAGTAGCGCTCATTATTCCAAAAGCACATTCAATTAATCATTGTGGCATGGAGACGTGCCCGTAGAAATATTCTTTCCTTGGATCTAAAACACATTAACTGTGATATTTGATAAAATGCCTCAATGCAGGATGTGCCTAATCTCCAGCGAATTAAAAGGCAATGCAAGTGATGTCTTTGGCAGTGGAGGGTCTGGTGATGCATCAAGGGTCTGGTGATGTATCTAGCAAAATACACTAGAAGAATGAAATCTACCACTTTCGTTTTCCTTCTCATACCCTCCAGCACTGATTATGATGAATTTCCTACGAGGATCTGCAACTACTTGTAGCAGAATTGAATGAAAACGTTTATAATTACAAAATATTGTAGCAGAACTTTTGGGCAATTTTAGACAAATTCTTTCCTGTCATCATCATCATCATCATCATCATCATCATCATCATCAACTGCCTTTTAAAAGTTCTACATGTCATATAAATCATTTTCAGTATTTATAAAATTACTTTCAAAAGGCACTCTCATGTGGGGTGGCTGGAGGCATGCCCACAACTATCTGGTAGTTGACTCCACAATTCTTACAATGATTGTGAATGTTAGAGCAACGTCTCAAAAACTACATCTGATTTCTAGGAACAAACCTGTAACAATTTTCTGTAGTTTCACCTTTATAAACAGTATGGCACTGCAGCTGGTCGAAGACTTGAAGAAGACAGATACCAACAGCCATAATTCTATTAATTATTTTATTGGACTACCAGTTTTGGTGCCTCATTGGCTCTATCTTCAGGCCCCTGTACAAATCAACAAACTCAAGCTTAAAATAAACAACAAATCTGAAATGCAAAATCAGTCTTTATTATTAAAAATAAAGTAACCATACATGTATATTAGCAACAAGTATAAGAAGATATATCACAGTTATCAAGATGGTAAACTGTGTGACATTCAAAAGTTTCCATATTGTGGTAACTAGAAGAGCCTTCACTGAAAAATATGCTGAGTCATTTTGTACAATCAATGGCATCACATACAGTGGTCATACTGTAACGAAACGCCCTGAAGACAGAGAATCTGTCTCAGTACATATATCGAAAAATAAGGAATCAAAATAATGAGTGCATAAACACAATAAAGGAATGACTTAGACTAACTCTAGCAGTGTAACTGAATTGTGAAGGAATGCAATAACCATTAGAAAACTAGAAATGAACCATGCATTTAGGTCAAAGTAAGAGCCTAAAAAAGCAATTTGTTGTTGTTGTTGTTGTTGTTGTTGTTCTTGTGTTTATGTGTGATTCACATGTCCTATTACATCGACCAAATTGACCAAAAAAAAAATCTCAACTCAACAAATAAATAAATAAATTTTAAAAACATAACAAAAGGTATAAAAGACAAGATAATAAAACTAGAAGTCATCAACTAGGTAAAATTTCAAGCTGTGCATGTTACTGTAGAAGTATAGAGGAAGTGAACTCTAAAACTCTAGTTAATGATGAAAACTGATATGTTAAAATAATGTGAACAGAGCATCAAAAAAATGCAAGTGTACGCACAATGATTTGAGAGAGATTGAATAATATAAATAAGAAAGGATATGAATCGATATCTGTCAAATTGTAGAAATGCTGCACAAATATGAGAGATGAGACGTGAACAAGCACATAGATAACATGTGCAAATAGAAACATGGATGGTGTGCTAAACTAGCCAATATCTAGGGAAGACAACTCAAACTATAGAAACCAATAAAGAAAAGCAGTGTGCAATCACTTTCCTGTCAGCTGATAAGACATGTATCTAAAAATTAATGATGAGAATGTCTAACGCAATGACAAAAAGGTTAAAAGCCAAAAAAGATTATTAACATA
Source organism: Schistocerca serialis cubense (assembly GCF_023864345.2). NCBI lineage: Eukaryota > Metazoa > Arthropoda > Insecta > Orthoptera > Acrididae > Schistocerca > Schistocerca serialis. The sequence continues at coordinate 1,186,600,667 of NC_064638.1, forward strand.
TGAAATGAAGTAACACACTGACAGCATGCTCTCCCGAACCATAAAATCCACTGAGAAGCTAAGCAAATCCTGATGGATGACCTGCCAGTCAGATTTCTTCACTACATAAATAAATAAAAAAGTAAATTAATTAATTAATTAAAGTAAAGAACGATGCTAAAAAGTAACTGTAACCACATTGCGACATTTATCACCATAATTACCACAACACCAAAAATGTTGGTAACAGAATCAAACCTTATTACAGGTCCACATTTAGTGGATGCAGTAAACTAAAGTGATAACAATACACATTATAGTGGACAATGTATAGAGGATACCTCACTTGTGAACAAGTTGGAAAATATTACAGGAAAAATGGCCAAATAAAATGCCAAATACAGAAAGTTCTCTTAAGGATCAGCTGTAATACAAAATAACAGTTAGCAACAAGTTTGTTTGTGTGGCCATCTTCTGCAGCAAGCATATAAATACTTGTTTTGAAATAAAACTGCCTTTCCTTGCTGCTACTTAATTTATTTATCCCATATGTGTTTCGCCTTATCTTGTTCTAAGGCATCATCAGTTTGTAAAAAAAAAATCGCGACGTGAACTGTTTAATAATCTAAAACTAACAAAAATGTATTGTTGTAGATCCCACTGATGGTGCCTTAGAACAAGATAAGGCGAAATGCGTATAGGATAAATAAATTAAGTAGCAGCAAGAAGAGGCAGTTTTATTTACAAAACAAACCATCAGTAAAATTATGGTAGTACAAAGTTACATTGTGTATAGACACTGTTGCATGTCAATGAAGCCAAAATGCAAAACAATGTAGCTAAGTTTGGAAGCTATGTTAAAGAAAGGGCAGTTAACAAAGGAGACTATCAAATGAGGCAAGGCTGCAAGAAGGAATTATATACATAATTACATCTGCAAAAAACACCCAATCATCAACTGTCAGATACACAAATAAGTATTTGAAGGTGAGTAATGGTCACAAATAGTTGTGTGTCATTATTATTATGCCCATACTACATGTATTTGTTGTGTGGCAATGTGTGTAAATGCCAAAACATATTATGTTAGTAACTTAGCACCCACAGTTTCAGAAGTAGTTAATAGTGACGGAGACAACAGGAGGACCTTTTATTAAAAATATAGTAGACGATTGATCATATAGGTGAAAGCTCATGTCAAGAAAGATCAGAAACCCAGAAGGGATTTTCGAAACTATATAAAAAAGGAACACACTAACGACACTACTTTGTTTCTATGGTTTGAGTTGTCTTTCCTAGATACTGACTACTTTGGTACACCATTCGTATTTATATCTGCACTTGTCTTCTATGTGCTTGTTCTTGTTTTATCTCCCATGTTTGCACAGAGTTTCAAATGATTTGACAGATATTTTTTCATGTCTTTCTTATTCATATTTTTCAATCTGTCTTGGTTCTTTATTCATACACTCATATTATTTTGAGCATCTGTTCTCATTATTTAAATATATCAGTTTTCTTCATGAACTATTTTATTCTACACTATTACAGCTTATAACAATTGACAAAGTTTTTATTGAAATAATTTTCATTTTACATTATATGGGGATAGCTCATGTAAAGGTTGAAGAGTTTGCTTCCTCTATGCTTCTACAGCAGCATACACGGCTTGCGAGTTTACTTTGTTGATGACTTCTCATTTTACTTTCCTGTGCTTTACACCTTTTGTTATATTTCTAAAATTTGTTTTTTTGGTTGATATGATACAAGTGTAATAGGACATGTGATCAAGCAAATGAGGTGGCGTAGTGGTTAGTACACTGGACTTGCATTCAGGACGATGGTTCAAATTCGCATCCGGCCATCCTGTTTTAGATTTTCCATGATTTCCCAAAATTGCTTCAGGCAAATACTGGGTTGGTTCCTACGAAAGGGCATGGCACACTACCTTCCACATCCTTCCATAGTCTGATGGGACCGGTGACCTTGTTGCTTGGTGCTCTCCCCCAAATCAACCAAGCAGGCAATATGTAAATCACAGCTTTAAAAAAAATTACATTTTTTATCTTAGGCTCTTACTTTGACTTACATGCATGGTTCATTTATGGTTTTTTAGTCTTTTTAATGAATATTGCATTCCTTCACAATTCAGTTATACTAGGGTTAGTCTGATTTATTCCTTTATCATATATATGCAATTATTCTGGATCTATATTTTTCAGTATTTATATAATGAGACAGAGTCTTTATCTTCAGGATGTTTTGTTACAGTACAACCACTGTATGTGGCACCATTGTTTGTACAACATCACTCAGCTTATTTTTCCAGTGAAGGCTTTTCTAGTCACTTCAGTATGAGAACTTTTACTTTATTTCACAATATTATAACAGCACTGTACTTTATGCAGTTTTTATTAATACAGTTGATGGAACTGTGACTAAAGTTTGTACGTCATTAGTTTACCACCTTGATAACTTATCTCTCTTCTTATACTTTCTACTAATGTTTTTGTATGATTAATTTATTTTAAAGAATGACAACTGAGGTTGCATATAAGATTTGTTGTCTATTTTAAGCTTGATTTTGTCACTTTACACAGGAGTCTGAAGGTGGTGCCAATGAGGCACCAAAACTAGCACTCCACTAAAATAATGAACAAAATTACATCTGTCAGTATTTATTTATCTCATGTAACAATTTTTGTTTTCATTATTCCATTGAAAAACAGGTAGCTAGTTGTACTTTATTGAGCTAGATAAGGAAGTTATGCACAGTAACCATACGACAACCTACAGTCCTCTTTGTATGCTATGATTTTCCAGAATCTTGTTTTGATACCTCAAACCATTTATGAGATGCAATAGTGTTGTGAATATATCTTTATTACTTTTTCATTTGGGCACACTGTGACAAAGCAAGCTGGGATCTTTTTACTTCCCCTCTTGTGATGCCATCTGACTCCTTAAATTCATTTTTAACTAATCACTATTAACATACGTAAGTATAATCTGCAGTTTCATAAAAGAGAAACGTTGATCCTTAGTTTTAAATAATATAACACCAGATCTAATTTTGTGCTTAGTTTTATGTATATAATTGATTTTCTAATTTACTTCAAGTATTCCTAGTTAATATCTTTTGCTATAGGGTGAAATCAGTAATTGTTTTGTAACTTAAATTCTATTGTTGGCTTATAAACAAATATAAATTCTATACTAACTATAAACATTTGAAAGACAGAACACTGGCATCCTTTAAATATTTATTTGGCTCTATTTGAAAACATGTTAGCACAACTAGCCCTTAATTAATTCCAAAATAATTAACAGTTTTGTCAGAAGTATTGTTTGTATAACTATATCTGTTAATTTCATCATTTAAACAAATAATTCTGCTTAACCCTTGTAGTAGAAGGAACTGTTAAAACAAAATTTCAAACAGAAACTTTTTATATTACTATATGGGTACTAAACATTGTTTACTAGCAAATTGACTGTACATAACATGGGCTAACATTTGCTTACCATGTTCACTTGCTGGGCGAATTAACAAACATAAACCTCTCAAAAATATACATTTAAAAGGTCTGAAATGATTCAGTTTTTGAAACTGAGATTTTTGCAAAATTAATCTCCAATTCAGCACAATATAAAATTAATTTTAGCAAGTACCTCGCTGCAGCATGTAAAAGAGGGTTAAGGATGGCTCTCAACATTCCCACCAAAACCCGCCATCTAAATTCAAGTAAACTATGGTACGGAACACAACTTAACATTGTTTACTTGCTTAAAATAATATTAACATTTACATGATTAGCAACAATTTTTTATGCGCATTTGTGTTCAGCAACATATTCATGATAATTATCTGATTCGTAGTTGTCCACATTGTCCTCACATACACAGAAATTGTCCCTGAAAAGCATTTTCTGGGCACAAACACTGCACTTGTTACTAATACGCAGCAATGTATTCGCAGTTACCACAGTTTACATGGACACAACGTGACGCAGCTGCCTTTAGTGAGAATCTGAAATTAGAGACAGAGCTCAGTTTATTGTGGAAATACCTATAAAATGAATAAAGCATATCACTCCCCATGTTCTACATGAAAAAAACTGTGTTCCTCACTGACTGTCCCTTTACAGCTGAGGTCCTGATTTTAGATGAAGAATGCAGCTACTAATTTTTTGTACTATTCCAAACCATGGATCTGAAGTGTTCACATAAATAAATGGGGCAAAACATGACCAATGAGAATGTTTCTTGGTGGCGGGGCAGTGGGTAGTACAAGAGACACAAGGTTGGGTGCTTTGTGAGACCGATTAAGGCAGAAGGTTGGCAGACGCGGACACTCGCCACTGTGTGTGGATGATAATAGCAGCCAGCAGAGTTTCTTCAGCACAGGAGAATGCTGCACCTGGTTCTACATGATGTCGCCATTGTAGGCTATGCATCTGCTGCTGTTTTGGAGATTCTGCCCACAATTATGTGCTAATTCAGCCCATAAAATCTAGGCTCCAGGGATTGGATGGGTAGCAACCTTGAAAGTAAAGGAGGCTGCCACGTCCTCTGCCATGTAAAAAAAGGGACTGCCACCATCTTGCCAAACATCCCCCATAGCTTCAAAGGCTATCTGGAAGGGCATTTTACTGACTGATCTTAATGTAGTCATGGGTCAGAATTGCATTTACAAAAGCTACCACGTTTGCTGGGAATACAACACTCTTAAAAGATATCTGGACCAATGAGTTACCATCTCCTCAAGCCATTGTAAATCAGTGACTCTGCCTCATTGCAAACCTTCTCCTGGAATATTTAGAGGGGAACCGCATCGGAGCATGTAGGGTGATGCCTGGCATCGTCTCACAGAAGTCAGTGCTATGAAGACATTGCAAGTACATGAACTGTGGCCAGTAAAATTTCAATCAATATATTTAATTGCATCAGTTTCCTTCTACTTGATTTACTCCGTTGCTGTCGTAACTTGATGCCGGAATATTAATTACTAATTTCTTTTACTCATATCTTAGTGTTAAAATTAATATGAAACCTTTATTTTCATAATGATCTCTCCCTCTACAGTGCAGTGTGCACCATTTGAAACTTCATGGCAGATTAAAACTGTGTGTCAGACTGGAAGTCGAACCTAGGACCTCCTTTCTTCATTGATTGCTTGTCCTGCGAGTTTCGCAGGATAACTTCTGTGAACCCTGGAAGGTACGATATGAGGTATTAATGGAAGTAAGGCTGTGAGGTCAGGTTGTGCATCGTGTTTGAGTGCCTCAACTCTAATAATAACATTGCAAGTGAGGTGCAACAGTTGAGGGCGGTACTGAGCATGCGTCCTATGGGTTCTGGTGTATGAATCTTTGATCGTCCCTGTGGGACAGGGAGCTGTCAGGAGAAAGATCCCAGTATTAAGAGTGAAGAACCACTGGTTCTTGATCAACTATATGCATGGCATTTATCAAATGTCTTCACTCAGAGACATGAATATGGAATTCTACTGAATGCACTGTCCCATCAATTGAAGATATGTTGAGTAAGTCACAGTCTGTTATACTGGTGTCTTATGCATATGGCTGTAAGCATTCATTAACAGGTGTTTCAGTAATAAGTAATAAGGGTATTATTGGTTATTTTATGACAGAGTCATCTCTGGCAATTATTAATTTTTAAACTGTGGGGTTGGAGCTTGAATTGCAGAGCACTTGCTTGGTGTAGCACCATGACACAGTCTTTGGACAGTTTGCCAGTTGGCACAATTTCTGCGAATCAACTGGGGTTTTGCTATTGATTAAAATCTAGCATCTTTTTCCTCAGGAACAGAGCCATGAATGGTTGTGAAAGGAGCCACAAAGTGACAACAGCAGAAAGCAAGTTTCCAGCTCAGTGACAAGTAACGACAGACTGGAGAAAGATGTTCAGTTCACTAGGTGAACTCATGATGATGTGCTGCTGTAAGCTGCTGTGTGCTACCCATGGGTAGTTTTGGTTGTGGCCAGCAGTCGATACGAGTTGTGCTGATGAGCATCCTGTTGTCACTTGGATTTTAGAATACTGTCTGGTGGAATAGCGCTGGCCAGTCTCACACTTTCTTGTGTATGAATCTTCGATCTACCCTGTGAAACAGGGAACTGGGAGGATGAAGACCTCAGCATCATGAATGAAGGACTTGGTTCTTGATCAACTGTATGCATGGCATTTCTGAAAATGTTCTCACTCAAAGACACAAATATGGAATTATACTGGATGCTCTGTCTCATCAATTAAAGATATGTTGAGTAAATCACAGTCTATTATACTGATGTTTTATGTATATAGTTGTAAGCATTCATTAACAGATGCTTTAGTAATAGGAATTAAGGATATTGTTGGTTATTTAATGGCAGAGTCACCAAGGGCAGTTTATTAATTTTAAGTCTGAGGGGGAGGGGGGTGGGGAAGCCTTCAGAACTTATGGTACGGAAAAATTTATATGTTTTTGTTATAATGTATTGGACCAGTTGCTCTCAGAAATGCTTGTGTAACATTCTCTTGTCCCTTTATGAGCTGCTGTTTAGTATGGAGTAACAGATTATCCTGAGAGTCAGCTTTTGATAATATTTGCATGTTATGATTTCAGTTTGTGGTTTCAATGAATTAAAAAAATGTCACTATGGACTTCTTTCCTGGTTAATTCAAGAGTACCTTAAATTTCCAGACAGCTTGCACATTATGATTTCAATGTCCGGTTTGAATGAATGTCACTGTGAACCACCTTTCAGGTTAATTCAAGGGTACTGTAATGCCCCAGGATAGTATCCCCTGCAGACACTAAAAATTCATCCAAGTTCTACGTTGGCAGCTCCTAGAAGCTGAATTGCTTGTGTCAACAACCAGTAGACTGCCAGCTAGGGAGGGGGGGGGGGGGGGGGGAGGAGGTTAATCCAGTGAGAGGCGAGGCTATGGAGATCGATCCTTGGCATGCATAGCTGTCTTTGATCATGTATGGAGTCATTAGTCCAGCTGGAAGGATGCTTCTGTTGTCTGCTGCACTGGCAACTTCTGAGACAACACTGATGGGATGGGGAGGCTGCGATCACTCTGCAGGTCTACTGGAGGCTTGACCTGCATGACCTGGAAGCTTTCCATCACCCGCCTTCGAGAGGTGAGGGGGCGAGGGGCATTGCTGCTGCTCATCCCACTCCTGAGGCTGTTACTGATGCTACTGGGACCTGTCTCCTAAATGTGGGTTGAGAACTGACCCCTGCGAGCGAGCACATACTTCAGGTGGATATGGGGGCATGACTAAGTGGCAAATACACTCCTGGAAATGGAAAAAAGAACACATTGACACCGGTGTGTCAGACCCACCATACTTGCTCCGGACACTGCGAGAGGGCTGTACAAGCAATGATCACACGCACGGCACAGCGGACACACCAGGAACTGCGGTGTTGGCCGTCGAATGGTGCTAGCTGCGCAGCATTTGTGCACCGCCGCCGTCAGTGTCAGGCAGTTTGCCATGGCATACGGAGTTCCATCGCAGTCTTCAACACTGGTAGCATGCCGCGACAGCGTGGACGTGAACCGTATGTGCAGTTGACGGACTTTGAGCGAGGGCGTATAGTGGGCATGCGGGAGGCCGGGTGGACGTACCGCCAAATTGCTCAACACGTGGGGCGTGAGGTCTCCACAGTACATCGATGTTGTCGCCAGTGGTCGGCGGAAGGTGCATGTGCCTGTCGACCTGGGACCGGACCGCAGCGACGCACGGATGCACGCCAAGACCGTAGGATCCTACGCAGTGCCGTAGGGGACCGCACCGCCACTTCCCAGCAAATTAGGGACACTGTTGCTCCTGGGGTATCGGCGAGGACCATTCGCAACCGTCTCCATGAAGCTGGGCTACGGTCCCGCACACCGTTAGGCCGTCTTCCGCTCACGCCCCAACATCGTGCAGCCCGCCTCCAGTGGTGTCGCGACAGGCGTGAATGGAGGGACGAATGGAGACGTGTCGTCTTCAGCGATCAGAGTCGCATCTGCCTTGGTGCCAATGACGGTCGTATGCGTGTTTGGCGCCGGGCAGGTGAGCGCCACAATCAGGACTGCATACGACCGAGGCACACAGGGCCAACACCCGGCATCATGGTGTGGGGAGCGATCTCCTACACTGGCCGTACACCACTGGTGATCGTCGAAGGGACACTGAATAGTGCACGGTACATCCAAACCGTCATCGAACCCATCGTTCTACCATTCCTAGACCGGCAAGGGAACTTGCTGTTCCAACAGGACAATGCACGTCCGCATGAATCCCGTGCCACCCAACGTGCTCTAGAAGGTGTGAGTCAACTACCCTGGCCAGCAAGATCTCCGGATCTGTCGCCCATTGAGCATGTTTGGGACTGGATGAAGCGTCGTCTCACGCGGTCTGCACGTCCAGCACGAACGCTGGTCCAACTGAGGCGCCAGGTGGAAGTGGCATGGCAAGCCGTTCCACAGGACTACATCCAGCATCTCTACGATCGTCTCCATGGGAGAATAGCAGCCTGCATTGCTGCGAAAGGTGGATATACACTGTACTAGTGCCGACATTGTGCATGCTCTGTTGCCTGTGTCTATGTGCCTGTGGTTCTGTCAGTGTGATCATGTGATGTATCTGACCCCAGGAATGTGTCAATAAAGTTTCCCCTTCCTGGGACAATGAATTCACGGTGTTCTTATTTCAATTTCCAGGAGTGTATTTTATGTCAACAAGAGCACTTGGGAGTTGGTATATAGAGCTGGAGGCTACCAGTGTCCACAGGTCAATAGGTACCCTGTGATGTAACAGCCACCACCCAACGCTTTGCTGCCCTTAGGAAACTGCAAGTTGAGTGCATGTCAACCTCCTTCTGCTGATGTGGTGCTGCTCTGCCAGCCCAGCTGTGGTGAGGTACTTTTTAAGGCAGTGCTGTGTTACTGCTTAATAAATGTGTTACTATCAATCATTTTTCTTGATGCTCTCTAGTGCAGCTATGCCCTCACCAGCACATCCCACTCAGTTCTCTCCTGACAATTGTAGGAGTCTGGGACTGTAGCCTCACGGCTCAATTCCTGAGGATGGACAGTAATCGATAGCAAAACCCTAGCTGATTCACAGAATCATTTCAGCGAGCACAGGCACAATAGATTATTATAAGTCTTTAACAAAAGTAATGAGAAATGGCATGGATGCTGCCAAAGAGCACTGCACTAACAACTGTGGGTCGGCAGCCACAAGTGCGGTGACATGTGGATACTATTGTAAAAATGGATTGTGAAGCAAGAGTAGCCAAGCTCAGTGGTAAATGGTGCCACACAATGGTAACCATGTAGCAAATGGGGTGGTGTCACCACACTAGAGTAAGTCTCTTTTATAGCAACATGACTACTTGCTGAGTTCTACTGAAACAAATGAGTACCGAAGGCATATAAATAAATCTGGATTTCAAGGCATGGATCACTTCCTGTCACTGGAAACCAGCAGCTGCACCACCACGACACCAAAGTGACACAGCCAGTGAGACAACTGGGCTCCCCAAGCAGTAGCCGTGGGTTTGAGACATGGCTGCACCTGCCATCTGCACTAAGTCCTCCACTGGACTTGGTGCCACAGAGCCACTGAACTGTTGTCGTTGTCTGCTCCCACCAAAGCTAAATTCATAATGGGATTTGGCGCTATAGCGCCAGCTGTCATCTGACTCCTGTCCAAAGGCAGCGAGTTGTACTCTGCACGTAATGGACTCCATGTGCTGCCACAGCACCCATGTGCAGAGCCGAGGAATAGTTTTCTGTGTGCAGCGCCACCACAGCACAATACATAGTGCTGATGACTTTAAAAAATGTGGGCTCCAAAGGCTGCCAGCCTTAGTGAAGGGCAATGGATCAGCAGCTCTGCACGGATGTCACTGTCCTTTTATCAGCCCCAGCCAGAGACAACGAGAAGACAGATGCCTGACTCATTACATCATGTACTGAGGTCAACAAAAATCATTTGCACCTTTTTGACAGTCTTTGCCCTGGACTCCATGGCCCATCATTTACCACCTTGGCAATTAAGAGTTTTGTCAGGGTGCCGAAATCGTCACAACCAGCAGGAGAGAGGGGGAGTGGGTTGTCATCCCCGAAGTGTGACATCCGAGCCACAGCCCACAGTATCTTTGTGTAGGGTGAGTCAGACCATTTTGTCCTAGTGTGGTGACTGCATGGGGTCAAAGTATAGGGGATGTGATATATGAGTGTTACCTTTGTAAAACTGGAATAACCAGTGGATTTGTCACAGTTTAGGGATAATGCTAGGGATGAACGATTGGTGCCTACAAGTTGTACTCTGTGCAATTTACACACACAAACACACACACACACACATACACACACTCTCTCTCTCTCTCTCTCTCTCTCTCTCTCTCTCTCTCTCTTTAGATGGCAGCACAGTCTACAGTTTTCTATACAACATCAACAGATGGCTTAACAGTCTCTTATTCTCCAACATCCTTCCTACCCTGTTATATCTCAAGGGGGATGACCAGCTGCACCAGCCAATAGATGTTTGTGCCATCCGGCTATTGGAGAATGATGCATCTTATTTTATCATCTCAGTAATGCGACACCTCCTCCACCGCAGTGGTTTGATGTCCTCCTGAAGTAGAACAACTACTCCAACTATTGGTCTTCAACTTGAAGGGCACCCATTCACCTTATATTTAGCTTCTTAGCAGCAGGAGGTATTCACTTTTCTATCTACATAAAATGTCACTGACCATTTGTCTTAGAGCTCTTGGCAGGGTCCCTTATAGTTGCTGGTTTTGGGCCAAATGTAATGGTTACTAGTTTGTCACCATTGAGAAAACCAGTTGGCATCAATGCTGTATCATTCTCTCGTTGAGTGATGGATCTTGAGTTTATTGCAGCCTCTATTCCTATCGAATTAGTGTTTAGGCTCTCTTCTTCCAAGTGACCATCCACCTTCCTCAAGCAACGCTTTGCAGAGTGTATCGCGCATTCCCACCAGCCTCTCCACCAAACCACCTGTGGTAGTATATATTTCCAGGTGATTGCAGTGGGCACAGTAATACTATATATCAGTATGCTGGACTGTTCTGAAGTGCTCAGACATTTCTGTATTGGCTGCATGAAATGTTGTGACATTGTTTGAGTAAATAGTGGGTGGTAAGCTTCTACATCCTACAAAGTGTTGTATGGCTATCGGTGGACATACCAGTGACAAGTTAATGTGAACTGCACATGTTGTAGTGCATGTGAATAGGAGACCATGTACAACTTCCTGCAGGTTGAACTCTGTCTAGTAGTAATGGAGCCTCCATTTCTTCATATCGGTAATTGTACATTATCTTACAGGGCAGGCAAGAGGGGAGAACCCTCTTAACAGCTTGTTGTCCTAGCAAAATCCAAAATTCTTGACATAGTTCTCCTAGTACAATGTATACTCTGATATGGTGCAGTTGTAATGCATGCATTTTATGAAATTTTCCATGAAATTATGACTTCCGATCAGTGTAATTGGATGCGTCTCCAAGTTGGACACTGTAGCACATTGTAGCCTATCACCATGCCGAATCCCGATATCCAGCACGAAAGGATTGTATCGAGCTAGCTTTAATGGTTTGGGTAACTGTTCTCCCTTACACAATCCAGATAGATTGGTTGTTTGGAGGAAGAGACCAAACATCGAGGTCATCGGTCTCATCGGATTAGGGAAGGACGGGGAAGGAAGTCAGCCATGCCCTTTCAGAGGAACCATCCCGGCATTTGCCACAATCCAGATAGTTTGGTAGTGAAAAACTCCTCTTGAACTCTTCTGATCCATTATGCTCAGGCGTGTTGTATAAGTCCACAGCACTCAAACCAACAGCATTTCTAATCTTATTCTTCATACTCTCAATAAATTGAAATATAAGGGCACTTTTGTGAATTATTCACCAGCAGGAACTAAATTTTGCAATGTTGAACAGGGGTTCAATGATAGTGATCAGAGTTACATTTGTCCAGATTTTGGCTTCCACCATTACTTTGGGAGCAGAGGTTTTCCATTTGTTGAGATCATTTCATAGACATTCAAAGGTAACTGCTGAATCACTCCACAAAGTAGCCTTGTTGTCACCAAACCCTATTTCCTGGCAAAAGTAATGAAGGAGTTGTGGGCCAACCAATGCAGCAAGCAATTCCAACTTAGGTAAAGTTACTTTCTTGACTGGTGTCAAATTGTTCTTGCTGCAAACAATATATGCTATGTAACTGACTCCAGTAGTTGAGAACATAGAGAACAGCACCATAGGTTCTTTCCGATGCATCGCAGAACACATGCACTTATGCACAGTCATTTATGTCTCTCAGGCCTATCCAAATGGAAATGTGCAGCTATGACAAGTGATGAAGCTTTGAGACCCAAGAGTGCCAACTACATACAAGATCTGTGGACAAAACTACCCTCCCTGCACAACCTCTTAACTTAGCAATTACCCCAACAGGTGTGAACAGACCAACAGGGACATAAAACTGAGTGTCTGCTTGGTTGCCAGTTTGTCATTCAGGTCTTCCACTATCCATTGGTAGTCAGTGGAGATGGAGTCATCTTTTTTATTCCAACTGATTCCCAAGACTTGTGTTGTGGGCTTGGTTCCAAGGTCTTTGGCATGCCATATTGTCCTCAGTTCCTTCGAATTGGTTGCCCATTTCAAAAGTGGAAGACTTATTTGCTGGAAGAGTACTATCAGCTTCTGGTAAATAGTTGCAGCATCCTCACTGTCTCTTACACTAACTAAAAAATTGTCCCTGAATATAGAATTGTCAAATAATGCTGACACTCACATGTATTTGTCATTATTTAGTGTTGCTATCTCCCTTTAGCAGCTGATAAAAGGAATGGGCTTGGTGTAAGTCCAAACGGTAAACATTTGAACTGATATGTTATCACATTGTCTGGAGTAGGCACTATTTTCAGTTTGTTCAACACAATACAAAAAGAACCTAGTGAGATCTCTGTCTTACTCATTCAAGGTCAACTGTAAGATGGCTTGGTCTACAACACATACAAGTCTCATCGGAATTTTGCAGAATTGTAACAAGGTTGCGAGTAAGTCTGGCAGTAAATCTGATCCTGTTTCCAGGGCATCATTAAAAGATGGAAAGTCTGGTTCATGTGATGATGCATTGAACATGATCCTGTACTTGATGTTTCCACTGCTGGACATCTTCACTATGTGGTGTGGCAAATAAAATATGTTTCTATCTGCGTAGTCCTCAGGTGCAGCTTCTACCTGAGCCCTCTTAATGTAATTTGACATAGTCTCTTGATAAATGAGCTTCAGTGCTTCATTATAAGGAGCAAAGATGTACTTCAGCAGTAGTGCGTTTGCTAGAGAAACGTACATCCTCCTTACGAGGCAGGCATAAAACTCTGCAGCCATTCTCCATGCAGTATGACTCTCAGAATTCCTTCTGGACAGGGTGGTGCATGTGTGTCAATGCTCACTCTTGATGCTCTGTTATGCCAATTGACTCCAAGTAAGAAAAAAGGCACATAGATCTCATTGCAGCTACCCTGCTGTTACTGCTTTCAAAACCTATAAGTGATACATCGGCGATGGTGGAGTATCCCATTGTATCAAAATGAACTTTTCTCCTTGAGAGGGATGAAGTGCAGGATGACTCTCATGTCATTATCTCCAGAGTTGTGGCTGCAGTGATCTTGAGTTGGAGGAATCAGTGGATGGTGTACAAAACTTGACTAACGTCCTGTGTCTAACATGTCACATCAATTTACTCCTACCAGTTGGTCTTTTGATACTGACACAAGCAGTTTGTATGTGAAACTGAAAGTCACTGTTTCAATTCTGTTTATTGTTGCAAGACTAACCTACAATAAATTAGACCTTAAGGCAGATATCGATAGTTGACAATATGGCGGCAATCGTGGGGGAAAACAAACCAGCATGCTTATGTTTTTGTAATGTCTGTGTAACACTGTATACATGATGTTCAATAGATTATTAGCTAAAGCATTTATTGCTACCTATTACGTATGCTATATGCTCTGAATGTCATCACAAGTGCTACACTAGTATTTATTTTCTAGATTCTCTAGTAAGTTCACCATAATTTAAAGTGTAAACTGTTCTTGAGATGGGTCGTAACTGTTGCGTACAAGGGTGTAAATCCAATTATGGTAAAACATATGATACTTCAACATTTAAGTTTCCCTAAGAAACAGCACTGAGGGATAAATGGATTAAACTAATTCATAGAGATAATTTAGAAGTAAACGATAAAACTGTGGTATGCATTAACATTTTTGAACCTAAGTTTGTGGTTAGGGAAGACACTTTTCCTGTGGAAAATAGTGAACCCATACGTGTGACGCAAAAAATACTAAAACTAACAAATAATGCAATTCCAACTATCTTTCCTAATTGACCTTCTTATCATAAAGTACCAGTTCCTAAGGCAAGGAAGAGTCCCGAAGAGCATGTTCAAGAGCTACTGGACCATGATAGATGTAGTTTCAGTAATTGGTGCGTAAATGACAATATACCTGACTTTCAGCATTTTAAAAGTGAAATGCAGAAAAGGAATGTTTATCCATTTACACTTTTAGTAAAGGATGACTACATGTCTTTCATTAAATTAAAGGATGATTTAGTCAGTGATGTGCCATTTGTTTCAGTGTGCTTCAAGATAACAAGTTCCTTGGAAGTAAAAGTGTTTCACAAAAATGTGTGTTTGCCTGCAGAAACCTTGAAATGGATACTACAGCCTAGGGAGCAAGAGAATTTGAAATGTGACAAATGGATGAAATTCGACAATCTGATGAGTCACCTAAATGGTTTCACAGATTTGTACCATCGACAAGGTTATAAATTTAGTCAATGTTCTCAAACAAGCACTGAAAGCTGGTAGTCATTTTGATGATGATATAGCCCCTAAAATATAATTTGTTTTGGAGCAATTACAACTTGCAATAACAAAGCAAATTCGATATTCTCCTGAGCTTTTGATGTGGGCAGCAACCATTTGCTTTTCATTTCCTGGTGCCTGCCAGAGAAAAACAAATGTGCTAGCATTACCTCATCCTTTCTATGCAAAATGGGTCAAAATAAACCTTTTATGGATCTATCACAGATAGCTTTTTTGAGGGAAAAAATAAATTTCTTTATGGAAATGACAAGGCAATTTCAATGATGCTAGATGAAGTTTATGTTAACTCAAAATTCTCTTATGAGGCAGTTGCTGAGAATACTTCAGATACTACAAGAGCAGGTAGAATGCAGGTTTTCATGACATCATCTTTACATTCTGATTATAAAGAATGTCATAGCTCGCTTTCCTGTAAAATATGTTAATTCTGATACACTAATAAACTGTTGAAACTTGGCCCAAAGCTAGTGAGAAAGTGTACAGGATGAGTCACCTAGCGTTACTGCTGGATGTATTTCGTAAACCACATCAAATACTGACGAACCGATTCCACAGACCGAACGTGAGGAGAGGGGCTAGTGTAATTGTTTAACACAAACCATACAAAAATGCACAGAAGTATGTTTTTTAACACAAACCTACATTTTTTAAAATGGAACCATGTTAGTTTTGTTAGCACATCTGAACATATAAACAAATACGTAATCAGTGCCATTTGTTGAATTGTAAAATGTTAATTACATCCGGAGATATTGTAACCTAAAGTTGACACTTGAAACCTCCAACGTTCAGCTGCATGTTGTAACAAACATGGGCCACGGTCGGCGAGCAGCATCTGCAGGGACATGTTTACGATGACGACCGTGTTTACTAGTGTGGCTGTAGTGCACTGTTGTGGTTTGGTCTAGCTGTCGCAGTGTCTGCATGTAGCGCTTGCTGCTATTGTTATTCTGCATTCGTCTCCGCACGCAGACCAACTGTAGTACACCATGTTACCAGACGTCTGTGATAGTGTAGTGTTGTAGGAACTGTGACCATGGTGTAATCGAACTCTGAAAAGGCGGAGATGATACTCATCTATGGCGAGTGTCGACAAAATGCAGCTGAAGCCTGCAGGGTGTATGCAGAATGATACCCGGACAGAGAGCATCCAACGTGCCGCACATTGCAAAACATCTACCGCCAACTGTATGCAACAGGTATGGTCGTAGCACGCAAACGGGTCCATAACAGGCCCGTCACAGGAGAAGCGGGTGCAGTTGGTGTGTTAGCTGCTGTTGCCATGAACCCACACATGAGTACACAGGACATTGCGAGAGCCAGTGGACTGACTCAAAGTAGTGTCATGCGCATACTGCATCGTCACCGCTTTCACCCGTTTCACGTGTCGCTACATCAGCAATTACATGGTGATGACTTCAATCATCGAGTGCAATTCTGTCAATGGGCATTAACAGAGAATGTGTTGCAGTTCTACCTGTTTACCGATGAAGCGGGTTTCACAAACCACGGGGCAGCGAATCTACGGAACATGCATTACTGGTCCGTGGACAATCCTCGCTGGCTCAGACAGATAGAGCGACAGCGACCGTGGTCTGTAAATGTATGGTGTGGAATCATTGGCGACCACCTCATTGGTCCTCACTTCATTGCAGGGGCCCAAACAGCTGCAACATACATCACGTTTCTACGGAATGATCTGCCAACATTGCTCGAAAATGTCCCATTGGAAACGCGTCGACGTATGTGGTATCAGCATGATGGTGCACCTGCACATTCCGCAATTAACACTAGGCTGACCCTTGACAGGATGTTCGACGGGCGTTTCATAGGACGTGGAGGACACATAAATTGGCCAGCCCGTTTTCCTGATCTTACTCCTCTGGACTTCTTTCTGTGGGGTATGTTAAAGGAGAATGTGTACCGTGATGTGCCTACAACCACAGAGGATATGAAACAACGTATTGTGGCAGCCTGCGGCGACATTACACCAGATGTACTGCGGCGTGTACGACATTCATTACGCCAGAGACTGCAATTGTGTGCAGCAAATGATGGCAACCACATTGAACATCTATTGGCCTGACATGTCGGGACACACTCTATTCCACTCCGTAATTGAAAACGGAAACCACAAGTGTACGTGTACCTCACCCCTCATGGTAATGGACATGTGCGTCAGTGAAAAAGACCAATAAAAAGGTGTTAGCATGTGGATGTAATGTGCTGTTCCAGTCTCTCCTGTACCTAAGGTCCATCACCGTTCCCTTTGGATCCCTACGTAATTCGGTGCTCTCCGATACACACGATCGAACAGCAGAGGAGTGGTACTCAAGCGTCAACTTTAGGTTACAATATCTTCGGATGTAATTAACATTTTACAATGCAACAAACGGCACTGATTACGTATTTCTTTATATGTTCAGATGTGCTAACAAAACTAAGGGGTTCCATTTAAAAAAACGTATGTTTGTGTTAAAAAACATACTTCCGTGCATTTTTTTATGGTTTGTATTAACCAATTACACTAGCCCCTCTCCTCACGTTCGGTCTGTGGAATCGATTCGTCAGTATTTGATGTGGTTAACGAAATATATCCAGCGGTAATGTTAGGTGACTCACCCTGTATACAACTTCTACTGAGAGACAGAATGTTTCCCTTGCTCTCAGTGTTTTTGATTCTAAAAATGTGGCAGCACTAGAAACTTTAAAAAGTCAGGGGATTGAGATTTCTGATGGCTCTACTTAGTTTTCAAAATTAATCAATAAATGGTGGAGAGTTTCTAATGTGAAGCATCCCATGAAAGGCAAATACATATCAGATGATAATGCTAGCCCATTCACTGATCCACTGACTCCAAACTTCTGTTTCTTGAAAATTTGAAAACATATTTTGATATGTGACATGCACTGCATACTCATGGAAAACTAACCAATGAAACATATACTGCTTTCTCTCACACACTTGCAACAACAGTTCAATTATGCAGATATATTTTTAACACATACAACTGGTCCTGCATTCTTACAGCAAAATTACACACTGATTCTTTAAGAAGCAAGATCTGGAGCTTATAGAATGCTAAGTGGCTTAACACACAATGTTTCAGTCAAGCAAATATTGGAATCTGAGAGGAAACTCTAACTTAAAGTCTACTAAAGCTCAGATCTACTAAACATGATATATTTACTTTAAGTGAATTTGCAGCAAAAGTGAATTATAGCATAAAACACCAAACATATGAAAATTCAGATA